>NC_091448.1:24194112-24531196 GCF_964237555.1 Oryctolagus cuniculus | reverse complement strand
CCTGGCATGGCCCAGCTGTGAGTGAGGCTTGAGTGAGAGGTATTTATGACCTGACAGGAAGATAAAGATAAAGATAAAGATGAAGCTGACTGGGCGGCTGTTAGCAAGAGGAGAAGGAAATGTTTATGACCCCATCTGCTGGCGTTTCAATAGGATAGAACTGCCTTTATGGCGTCAATCTCCCCTGCGACTTCCTTCCATTTGGGGAGCGATATCTTATTTCAAGATGTTCCCACCGAACACACTGTTGTCCCCTTTGTTTAGGAGCAAGGGAGGAAGGAAGGACTCCGTTACTGGAATGTGGGGATGGGTTAGTATTTATGGTTATGACTCCAGCTGGAGAAAAGACTTCATTGGAGTTGATTGTATAGGTCCAGGAAGGTGGTCAGGCATTCTGCTTCCTCAGATGTTGTCCACTCTGGAAACAGAGCCGCGCTGGCCCTGGTCATCGTCAGGCATTAGGGCTGACCATGTTTTACACTATTGTAGCTAGAATCATCATTGGTGTCTGATTCCCTTGACCACTGGAGGAGGGCAGGGACTAACTTTGATTTTGCTCATCCCTGTCTCTTGTCTTTCATTTGATGCTCTTCTTTTCCTTCTTTCTTAGCGGAGGTAACACTTAAAACCAACAGGTGTGCTGTCTGCTCAGCTCAAAACCTATGGGCATGTACCAAAAGCAGAATTAAATGATCCCTCCTCAATACTAGCCCAGGTCAGAAGAATCTATGGGTAGGCAGATATAGTCCTTTATGAGGTACTATGGTTTTAAAGTCCCAAAAAATTCCAGGATATTCCTATAATGCAAAAGTTGGTGTATCACTGAAACCTGCAGTTATATATTTATATATATTTCATTTTACTGCAAAATAAGCATTTATTTCTCAGTTTTATTTGTGCTTCCCCCAGGCTCGTTAGTACAGATTAAATTTTATGTTAAATTGCTCAAATAATCAGCACAATATATGTAAATCAGGAACTTTAACTTCATTGGCACTGTTTGTGAAGAGATATGTGGCCATATTCAACATGGTCCTTTTTTTCCCTTTGCAAAGCAGTGCTAAGATCTATTCTAAAAGAAGAACTGTTTACCAAATTACACAGACACTAAGCTTTGAAATTACGAAGGGAACAATGCTTCTGTTGTCATTGGGTTTGCTTGATTTAAACGACAGCGGGAAGAATTTCTGTCCATCACCCAATAGTGGCTTACCTCTCTGCTTCAGATCCTATCTTTCTTTGTGTGGGGGCGGAGAGGATGGAGAGGAGAGGGATGGAGGAGAAGGCCTGTTCAAGCATTTTTCCCCAGAGAATTCTGCAGTCGGAGTTTTTGTGTATTTTTTTTTTTTTCTAAATGGAAGAGTTCAATACTTAGTTGGGCAAACAAGTGATAACCTTTGTATCTGATGACCTGGAGACTGGGCGGTAATAGCGTGTGACAGCCACGCCTTACCCCACAGCCCAGGCAGAGTCCTCCACAAAGCGGGTGTATTTGGGTGGCAGCGTCACTTCAAGGGTTAGAGCCATGACCGAAATCAAACCTCACAATCCCAAGAGCCGAGTTCTCACAATCCCAAGAGATGATCCTGGGTTTTTACAGAAGTCCCTCCACAACAGTTCTACCGTTCCTGCTACAGTACAGGCCCAACTCTTGGTACATCCCATAGGCCAGGAAGACCAATGCCAGCCATATTGGTGCGATGCGATTCCTGAGAATAATTCGATAGGCCTTTTTAGAGGCGAGCCTATCATACCTGCAGTTTCCTAAGGCTTTCTCCTGAGCTACAGGTTATCAGGCAGCGTTCCTATGAACAAGGGTTCAAATCACACGTCCAGTGGTTCGAACCACGTAACCTGCTGTCTTGGGAGCCAGGCTGGCTTCCTAACCCTTCCTTGCAGTGGTTAACTCCACTGAGAAGCTTTGTATCAGCAGTCATAGCTTCAAGGTGGGAAATAAAAAATGGAGAGTGTTTAAATTGTTAATGGGTTTCATGTTCTTGTCACTGTTGAGGGTTTGTTCCCTTTTATAAACTCATAGTTTTTGGTTGACATTGCTTTTATGCGAGCCATCAGCCAGTTGGTGATGGTGTTGCTGTGTTAGACCATTACTGCCGGATTGTATTTGCAGTAAAGAAGGAGAATGGAGGCTGTAAATCTGCAACTGGAGATTTAGGGCCCTGTTACTCCGCAGTTTAGGCCCATGTGCCGGGGAGTCCATTCTCCTCCGGCAGAATTATACCCTGCAAACATGCCTTCCCAGGCACTGATCGACGACGCTCATTCCCTGGGCTACCAAGGCACTTAATACGGCTAATTCAGTTAAAGAAGCCCGAGGGGTGAGGTGGATGAGCCTTTCTCCCTGCTGGAAGCCAGATGCCAGGCAGGTTAGCGATTCTGCTTTACCCCTTCCCCCACCCCGTGAAGCTCCAAGGAGAAGCCGTTACCGCCAACACAAAGAAAAATAATAAGAAAATGCCGCTAATGCTGTTGGGCTCCATTCTCCTCCAAGCAGGAAACGCTGCCTCACCCGCCCTCGTTAACCCCTTTGGTACTAAACCCATTATCAGGAAGATCCAGGAAGCACATTCTTCCAGGACTCAGGATGTGTCCGGAGCCTTGATATCTTGACGCAGTTTTTACAAAACGAGCACCAAAGTATGGAAGGCAGGAGAGCCGCTGCTTTGGGGACGAGCAGCTGGAAACAGGGGAAACGCCTGGTGTTTCCAGTCAGGTGGTTTGGACTGGAGACAGTTTGGAAGATAATGTCTGGCACCGCGGGGTTCGGAAATATTTTGGAAAGCCATCGGTACTCCATCTCTTTCGACTCGCTTTATTAAGCATGTATTGTTTCTCCTACCAGATGTTTAATAGCGAAGAAGCAGGCTGGAGTGTTTGCTTGGACTGGCAGAAGTCTTGAGCCTGGTCTGAGGGTGGTGGTGTTGTCTTTCCTGGCCCTTCCCCAGGGAGGAAGGATGTTAAATCTACTCATCTGCGTGCTCCGGCTGAGGCATCTGGATCTGCTGTCTGTGTCAGCTGTGCCACAAATGTGTGTGATTTAACCATGCGGCTATTGAACCAGCGCCGGCCTAGGAAGACTTCAGATGATCTGTTCATGAGCTGTCAGCCCAAATTGAGCCTGAAGCCTGCTGTCAAAGATCTGATTTTCATAATTATCCAGAACCTTCACACCCTCGTCCCCTTCGGCACCACCCACCTCCGCACAGGCACACAGAGGAGCAAACACACACACACTGGCGCAGAGCAGCACCATCCCCGGGGAGTCATCAGGCCCCTTGCCCGAAAATGCACCGGGTTCATCCAGGGGTCAGGCCTGGCTTTGACTTCCTGTTTGAGGAGCCCCATGTGTGGTGTCACAGCATCGCTAGCGGCTAGGGATGACTAAGTAGCCTTTTCCCACTCCAGCCTCCCACCAAGAAACAAGGCCCCTTCTGAGCCTGAACCTGGAGTGATTAGGCCGCAACAAACGCGTTTTTAATATATAAGGTGGAACTAATACCAGCTTCCATTTATACAAAGAGGGTGGGGCTGCGGTCTTTGAGGGTGAAGAATTTTAAAGGTAACCTGGTTTCGTCTCAGGGTACCCCGGAGACTTGCTGAAGGCTGCCTGTGAGCTCTTCCTGACCGTGGCCTCCAGAGATTGTGGCAGTTTGTAGGGGGCAGTGCAGCTGGCAGGACCCCTCCAGCTCACCCGGCCGGCAATGGGGACCAGCGGGAGCTGGTGGCACTCTCAGGTTTAATCCTGCGCAGTACAAGGGGATAAGCAGTGCACGCTTCAAGGATGAGGTCCTCCTGGTGTCCCTCCAGCAATTCCTCTGACACAGCAGGGCACCGCAGGCCACTTGGTTTCTGGAATATATGGCTCCTTTGTTAAGGGTAGATGGGCAGCACTTTACCAGGTTCTTCTCATACAACCTCAGCTTTCTGAGGCTGCTGAGGCTTACATTCCTTGTCCTAACACAGGACAACTGTATTTCTACACAGGCTGTCAATCGTCTTCGCCCTTAGAGGGCATTTGCTGCAACTCAGGGGTCTACAGTTAGAATAAAGGGAGTTATTTCTTGCCTTCACTGCTTTTGCCTTTTTTTTTTTTTAATCCTGAGTGGAGACTGAGTCCATTACTCAAACCTTGGCTTTTCCCTGAAGTCCGTTGTTTACAGAGAGACATTCGGGTCCCTGGGGCTCACTCCCATAAAACCTTATTATCATATATTTCAAGGCATAAACCTCCCTTGTCAGCTCAGGAGCGCAGTTGTGAAAGCCACGGCTGCTCTTGTTTTCCTTCTGCTTCACTCTGCTTGATTTTTCTTCCCGCTTTGAAGGTTTTTTTTTCCCCTCCCTCCTTTCCATCATCTCAAGCAATGCTCAGTTCCAAGCTGGCTCACTCCTTATTCCATTAATTAGACAAGAAGTCCAGAGAGGCCATTATTAGATTCTGAGAATCTTTATCAGAGCCCATTATGGCCTTCAATACTGCACAAACATTTTACTAACCGGACCCAGGAATATTTCAGTGACCCCTCTTTGGTCTTTAAAATCCACCTTCTTTTGCAACTATGGAGTTGTGTTGCTTGTGATGGAGGTTCTTAGCTGCTTATTTTTCTTTGTATTAATTTTCCTGGAGGCAGTGATTCAAGTTCAGTGCACGTGTGTGTGTGCACACGCATATGTGTGTGTGTCTCGTGTTAATTACTCTTGGGGTGGGGAGAGAGTCTGAGAAGTCTGGGTTTCCTTCTTGGGATATGTGAATGTGTATAAATGTCATCCGTGTTAATGTCACCAGCAAGGAGGATTCATGGTTGCCTGTTTTCCTCTCATTTTCTTGACTGAGCCAGGGATTATTTGTATGGACCAATGGTCTCCCTTCTCTTTCAATGGAAGAATAATCCTGCATTATAATATAGTAACTGCAAAAGAAAGCTCTTTTTCTATTTCATTCTTTTCTTTCTTAATTCACTGTCTAGTGAGTTTCTGATTGACTCACAGACCAATTAAAGTAAAATTTAATGGAAGAATAGATTAACTCCCTGAGGTTTCCCTACCATCCATCACATTTTTATAGCAGGAGCTGTGAGGAAGCTCATAACTTCATGCTGTGAATGTGATAATAAAGAGGGCACGGAGAGGATTCCGATTTACTGCCAGGCTGATGTTCGCCAGGACAGAATTTACTGCCCAATCCCCTTCCCCTTTTTATTCAGGAGGAGGTCACTGGATCTGCCCTCGGCCTGGGTCTGCCAGACTGAAGGGCAGGCTGTCAGGTCGGGATTCTTTCCCTTTAATTGGGGTGGCGGGGGAAGGGAATGTGAGTTTCATTGTCCAGAGATGGATATTGTGCTCAATTCATTTCTGTCCTCAGGAAGCTGCTGTCACTCCAAGTGTTCATATTTTTAAAGGGAGCATTTGATTTGTTACTGTTCACTGGCACAGACTGTCAGGAGGCCGGCCAGATGTGTCTGCTGACTCACTAAGTCATTATCTTTGATCCACTAGCTTTTCTGGCTAACTAAAGGTACCTCTTTCTACATCTTCTTAGTCAGCATTAATGTATTCTTCTGAACATCTTTCATTTGAGGATCTCAAAGCACTTTATAACCATTAGGTTGGCCTTTCTGATAGGTGTGGGATAACCCGCTAGCCTTCTGGACATTTCTCCAGCTCACTGTCTCTCTGAGTCATCTCCATGACCATAGTGATGGGCAGTGGTCACAATCCAGTTGCACTCAGTCGCCATGTGCTTGCCTGAGGTTAATTTTATACACTTTTTTTTTAAGGTTTGAATATTTAAGTAAATGTCATTTCAGGACCACACTGAATTTTGTTTTTCCAAGAAGCTTGGTGAGATGGAATCAATATTTAAAAATCATGTTCATTAAAAATCATGTTCATTTGATTAACCTTGAAATTAGAGTACTTATAAACCAAAAGCATCGCCCATCTTCCACTTTACCAACCCATTCTTCTTTATGTTTCCAACACCTTAGGAATGGGTTCATCCCTCACAGTGGTATGGGTGGGAAATTTAGAAATGCTCCTCCATTCTCTCTCTCCTGCACACACAACACCTCATTGGTCACCATACCCAGTGAATC
Organism: Oryctolagus cuniculus; assembly: GCF_964237555.1. Classification (NCBI taxonomy): domain Eukaryota; kingdom Metazoa; phylum Chordata; class Mammalia; order Lagomorpha; family Leporidae; genus Oryctolagus; species Oryctolagus cuniculus. The sequence goes on along the minus strand of NC_091448.1, from coordinate 24,525,086 downwards.
TGCCTCTTCAGTGTCTCTCAGAACCAATCCTTTCTCTCCAATCTCTTGCCTAAGTCCACCTTGCAGGCCCTCAGCCTGGATCTTGTGATTGCCTTCCAGCTGACCTCCCTGTCTTCACCCTGACCCTCCTCCAATCCATCCTCAGCACTAACAAAAGAATGATTCCTCTAAAATTGAAATTTATAATTTTACTGTTAAAAACACTTGCAAGACCTCTCATTGTTATAATCTGTAGCATACCTTATGCATCCCTTAGTAAGGCAGCATAGCTTCATGGCCAAACGCAGTGATTCCTACATTTAGAGAAATCCCATAGGATTGCCAGTTTTCAGCGTTGAGAAGAACATTTTAAAAATTACTACCACTGGGGCCAGCACCATGACGTAGCAGGTTAAGCTGCCATCTGCAGCTCCAGCATCCCATATGGGTGCTGATTTGAGACCCAGCTGCTCCACTTCCATTCCAGCTCCCTGCTAATGAGACTGAGAAAGCAATGGAGGATGGCCCAAGTCCTTGGGTCCCTGTGCCCATGTGGGAGATCTGGCTTCTAGCTTCAGACTGGCCCAGCCCCGGCCATTACAGCCATCTGGGGGAGTGAACCAGTGGAAGAAATATCTGTCTCTGTCTCTCCTTCCCTCTATATATAACTCTGTTTTTCAAATACATAAATCTTTTTTAAAAATTATTACCACCTTCTATCAATGTAATTTCATAAAAAGGAATATTTTGATACCAGAAAATGGGAAAAACTTATTCAGCATCGTCTTTTTTTTAAAGATGTATTTCTTTAAAATGCATAGTTACAGAGATAGGGAGAGATAGAAAGAGAGAGAGAGAGATCTTCCATCTGCTGGTTCACCCCAAATGGCCGCAATAGCCAGAGCTGGACCAGGCCAAAGCCAGGAGCCAGGAGCTTCTTCCAGGTCTCCCCCCGTGGGTGCAGGGCCCCAAGTAATTTGGCCATCTTTTGCTGCTGTCTCAGGTACATTAGCAGAGAGCTGGATTGGAAATGGAGCAGCCAGGACTCAAACTGGCACCCATATGGGATGTTAGCAATGCAGGTGGAGGCTTGGAGGCTTAACCTGTTATACCACAACGCCAACCCCAGCATAAAGTCTTATACTGAGTAACTGTATAACTTATTTTGGAATAAGACAAGTTATTTATTCTCAAAGCACAGAGAAAGGATCTGGGCAGCTATCACTTAATTCCAGGGCTCCCCAAGGGGTTGGGGGTAACGGTTCTTGCAAATTGAAGTTGGGGCTAAGAAGTGCATGTTCAACTCACGTCCAAGTTCCCGCTTGGTCAGTGATGCTCCTGGCTTTCCTGGATCGGTGAGCAATGTCCAGGGAATGTCAGTGATGGCCAGGAGGGCTTCAGTTGGTGGGACGGGGTGGGGTTACATGAAGGTGGTAGTTAGGTTCTAAGACCTGGAAGTCCCCTAAACAGAATCCCTCCCTGAATAACTACATAACTTTATGGGAGAAAAAAAATCACTAGAGAGACCTTATTTTTCTCATTTTACTATAGACTAGAAGCACTTTATGATGTTCTCTTACTGCATTTGGGAACCTTGAGTGGTCAGGGCACCTTTTGAATATGTAAGGTGGCAGTGATGCTGGTTAGATAGATGGTTTCTGGTCTCCTGTAGCTGGAAGACAGAGATAATGATATTATATGCACGCACACACTCACACACACACACATTATTTGGAATATTACATGCTGTAAAGCATGTGAAGTGCTTGGTCCAAGCCTGGCCCACAGGAGGCACCTGGACATACCAGGTACGACTGTTCTGATCTCTGGCCTCGTCCACCCTCACTCCCACACAAGCACCCTAATTCTCCATTTAGGCTAAATGACTCACCAAGTGTAAAGCACACTCTGAGACATCTCACCAGGTGCTTCTCTCTGCCCGGAATCCTGTTCCTTCCCCCTTGTCAATCTAGTGAGCTCCCACTCTTCCTCCAAGATCCAGCTCAAACCTCACAGCCCCAGTTAGTGTCCCTGTCACTGCCATTCGGTCTTCATGGTCTCGGCATCCTGTGGCTTGCCAAGCTCGTAGCAGCTGCTTTGCATTTCTTCTTTTCTTAAATTTCATTAAGTGATTAACAGTATTACACAGAGGAATTTGTATTTAGGGGATGATCACTTTTTACTCCTTAGTGCAGTGAGTGCTTGCTGAGAGCCTATTCTGATACATAAACCTGTCCGTGGTGTATATGCCAATAATAGTACCACAACATTCAAGGTTGGGAACAGCTCCTCTCCTCTGTGCTCCCAGAGGAAGCCTTCGGACGAGTGATCATTTGTAGCGGCGTCATGTGCTTACCTCTGTGCCTGTTCCTGAAGACCGAGCTCCTGGAGGGCAGTTATCATCCTCATCTTTGTCTCTCCAGTACCTAAAAAGTTGCAAATGTTCAGTGAATGCTTATTGAATAAATGAAAGCATTCTTAACTTCAAATAACTCTACCTGGAGGCCAGTGTTGTGGCAGTAGTGGGTTAAGCCGCCACCTGTAAGGCTGGCATCTCATATGAGCGTAAGCTTGAGTCCCAGCTGTTCCACTTCTGACCCACATCCCTGCTAACGTGCCTGGGAAAGCAGCAGAAGATGGCCCAAGTGTTTGGGTTCCTGCCACCCACATGGGAGAACCAAATGAAGTTCCTGGCTCCGGGTTGTCCCAATCCTGGCCATTGTGGCCATTTGGGGAGTGAACCAGTGGATAGAATATCTCTCTGTCTCTCCTTCTATCTCTATAACTGCCTTTCAAATAAATACATAAATTTTTAAATTAAAAAAAAGGTTTATCTAACTGTTAACTCTGTGTATGAGTATGTTGTTTTCCCTTGACTCAGAAATGACATCATTATCATCCCATGTCAGAGTAACTATTTTGAAAAGTGCCAACATCTGTTCTGATGGGTTCACATGAATTTTATCCTTCAAATTGTGTCTGTAGCTTCATCCAAGCATCTGGGAATGGTTACCCTCATACATCAGTAGATCATCCTAGGTCATTTCTCAAAAAAGGCAAGTGTGGTTCACTGCATACCAGACTGTTGTAGGAAAGACAGGTTTTCTAGTATTTTCTGCTGGTTGACTCTAAGCTCATAATGACTAATGCAGGAGCCAGAGCTTTGATCGCTGGTCCAAGTGCACATAAGATTTACTTCTGGATGATGTTCTGGGAGTAGAATAGCATCTCACACTTGGAAACGTGTAGATTTGGAAAGGGGACACTGCCATGTCCTGCCGTCCTGCCTTCCTGAGCTCTGCTCCGTTACTGAAAGCTGTGCTTCGTGGGGAGTTCAACATCTCTCTGAAGGTGCCTGCCGGCTTTGTGCAGCGGCGTCTTGCTGCCCGTAGATCCCAGTTCCTTAGCACAGGAGGAAACGTTGGCACTCTGCACGCCGGAGTTTGATGGTAGTTGATATTATTCTGCAACATGCTGCTATATAAAGTCTGTGAACAACACGGATGGAGTCACCGGAAGAGTGAGAGCTAACTTTTGAGACTGTCCAAACTTCAACGTTACATGGCAAGTTGGACACTTGGTTGCTTTACAGACCTTCAGCTGTCATGATGCTTAATTACTCCCTGGTTACACATTCTGTGACGCTCCCTTGTCTATACATTCTTGTTAATTCACCCCTTTTTACCTAGATCAGTGCCACCTTCCTATCCTAATGTCCCTGGGCTGCATCTTCCTTTTTATATACCAGCAATACCAGACTTCCTCGCCTTTTCACATCTTCCATATAATTTTCCTTTATTCTTAGAGAACTCCTGTTTATCCTTCAAAACCCAACTCAGTCTTTATCTCCTCTGGGAAGCCTTCACTTGTACACACAAGGAAGAAATCTAACACATCTTGTGCTTCTGCCAGGAAACTCACACCAGGAACTATGTTTGCAATCCATTGAGAGGTTTTTACAGATCTAACCTTGCTTGATCCTCCCAAAGCGTTTCAAAGTAGGTGTTATCCCCAATGTCAAAACGCAAAGCTGAGGGGGCCGGCACCGTGGCTCACTAGGCTAATCCTCTGCCTGGGGCGCCGGCATCCCATATGGGTGCCGGATTCTGTCCCGGTTGCCCCTCTTCCAGTCCAGCTCTCTGCTGTGGCCCAGGAAGGCATTGGAGGATGACCCAGGTGCTTGGGACCTGCACCCACGTGGGAGACCAGGAGGAAGCACCTGGCTCCTGGCTTTGGATCGGCGCACAGCGCCGGCCTTAGCAGCCATTTGGGGGATGAACCAACTGAAGGAAGACCTTTCTCTTTGTCTCTCTCTCACTGTCTAACTCTGTAAACTGTCTAAACTCTATAAACACTGTCTAACTCAAATAAAATTAAAAACACACACACACACACACACAAAGCCGAGGCTAAAAACAGAGCTTTGTGGCAAGCAATGGAAATGCCTGGGTTTTAAAGCAGGGTTCACTTGTTTTCAACACTGCTACTTCTGCTGTATCAAACCGCTACTGGTCTCCTTTATCTGCATATTAATGCAAACGTCTATGATGTTGCTTTTCATTTGAGTCTTTTCTGCCAGAAAAAAAAATTCCTTGAAAACAGAATTTATTTCTTATTAATCTTGGTGCCCCCAGGCTCTAAACATTACCTGACACATGACACATGACACACAGCAAGTAAAGGTTTATAGGAATGCACTTGGTCTCACTGACATGGAGTAGAACTGAGCAACATGACCTTGAGTCGCAGAGCTCTGACTTTCTGATGATATCGTGGTCTCTTAGTGCCGCTGGCCTCATGCTGGGTGCCATGTGGCCTCAGTGGTCTTCACAGTTGACTGTGTCTAGCCCTGCACCAACGTCATCCTAAACAGTTGCATGTGACATAATCATTAGCATTTATAAGTTCTTAGAGAACTGTCTTCTATCTCATATATTTATTGTAGTCTGTGGATTATACTCAGTCTTTTAGGAATAATTAAAATATTCTGTGACTCTAATTAAAGGAGGCTGGATATTATAAAGAAACCTATATATAAGAACAAGCTGAGTGCTGACATCAAGTTAATTGTGTTATTTTTAGTGGCGCTATCATTGGAGACAGCAGCATGGCACCCAATGCCTTTTTAATCCTTATCTCTGGACATAAAATGTTAAATAACCAGCATCTTGAGCTCTTAAGAGGAAAGGCATTAAAGCATAAATAAATAAAGCTGTGATGAAAACTTAGAAAATTATTTAAATGCATTTGAGTAAGAAGTCATGTTATTATTAAATTACTCGCAATGGAGATAAATGCCTTGAACATCTTCCACTGCCCAAAAAAAAAGCGAACAACTGGGAACTCTTGTCATGTAAGGGCAGAGGAAACAGAGAGAGAGCAGTTGAGCTTATGTTTTTACATTCTACAGGATACTTTTTTCTATAAATACATATTTTCTATGGTTTATATAATAACATTGTGTAGTATTGTATTTGATCTGTTTAAATTACACACTGCTCTTATTTTTACCAGGAGTCAGAATTGTACCCTTCTTTCTAGTCCCAACCCTTGGCCAGCTAGGGAAGACAGAGTCCAGCAAAACCACACATTCTAGCACTGCCACTCTTCTATTTAAAAAAAAAAAAATGTGAAAAGTCATCACTGTGTCCTCTTAATACTCTCCTTCATCTCTCCCAACTGAGCACTGAGTCCCATTGTCCAGGGGCTCCATTTAATTCGCTGTAGCAGAAATGAGTCTGGTGACCTTCCAGATTGCGGTGCCCACTAGGCACAACTGCCTCACCATTCAGGTGGAGGTGGAGCATTTATTATGGAAAAGTCACCCGGGAAGCACTCGCCCAACCAAGCCCCCCCAGTCTCCTGCTGTTTCCCATGACCAGGACTGGCAAGTGTCTCTCAGAAAGGCTCAGTGACTAACACAAGGACTCAGTCAAGGCTGTGAATCCACCAGGAATTCTGACTCTGGATCACCCAAGAAAAGGAAGATCAGGAGGTGAATTTATTTGAAAATAATAGAAACTGTTGGTCAGGTTTTGTAGGCTGAAGTTCTGGACTTAATCATTATTCTGTGGAATCCTGAATGATGTTGCTTGTAGCTTTCCTACGCAGGCAGCGTCCCCATGGGAGTCCTACTAACGGTCTTTTGTCAGGCACTATGAGCAATATTGAGCCAACCTGAGCACCCTATTATTAATCCTTTTCTCCTACTGACATGACAGCGATCGATGTCTGAACAAGCTATTGAAACTGTAGCAATCAAGTGGACTCCAGTTAATCCAGCAGGATACTCACTCAGCGCCTTTGGGAAGGGCAGGGAATTTGTTTCTAACTCCATGGTGTTCCCATATCCATACACATATGCCGCCATAATCTGGGTAAAGGTTGACATTTACCCAAGCCTGAAAAGTACACAATGGAGCCCTCACATACATTCATGTCACCTTGGCAGCCATCTGCTGCTTCTGCAAATACGTAAACCCGTGATCAGTAGATAAATATTTGTGCCTCTCTAAATGTAAAGCAAGGACATTGGAACCTTTCCATGGAAAGGTTCCCACCTGGTGATGTTTTTGGTCTCAGAGAAATCAATCAGCAACATATAGTTGATGGAATACAAGACTATCAGGTTTCCTGCCCCTTATTTCCAGGGAAGGAAGTCTAAGGGGCGTGGTGCCCAAGCCGACTGTGCATGCAGATTCCGGGGCTCCATCCCCACAAGTTGTGGCTGAGTTCATTAGGTGGAATGCCCAGGAATCTGCCTTTTTTTTTTTTTCCTGACAGGCAGAGTTAGACAGTGAGAGAAAGAGAGAGAGAGACAGAGAGAAAGGTCTTCCTTCCATTGGTTCACCCCCGAAATGGCCGATCCGAGGCCAGGAGCCAGGTGCTTCCTCCTGGTCTCCCATGCAGGTGCAGGGGCCCAAGGACTTGGGCCATCCTCCACTGCACTCCCTGGCCACAGCAGAGAGCTGGCCTGGAAGAGGGGCAACCGGGACAGAATCCGGCACCCCAACCGGGACTAGAATCCTGGGTGCCGGCGCTGCAGGCAGAGGATTAGCCTAGTGAGGATTAGCCTACGTAGCCAGCGCAGAATAGCACTTGGCAGGCTTGCTAAAGGGCACCTGCATGGTTTGTAGGGTAGGGCAAAGGAGGACAAGGGAGGAGAAGACTGGCAGTGAGACCTGTTCTCCGTTTTGCTAGCCAGCGTGTCGCTCCTGGGAACTCACCTCATCCTGACCTCGATTTCTCTCCCTGTGAAAGCTGTGTCAGTAATGTGTGCCTTTCTTTCTTTTCCCTAAGCATTTTGAGCAGAGTGAAGCAAGAATGTAGAGAATGACAGAAGGTAAAGCCAACTCCCTAGTCAGTGTAGGAATCTAAAGAGGTCATTCGCTCCCCGCTGACCCCGGCTGTGAGGTGGGGCTTCCTACCTCACTGCCACCATTGTTCCCCAGGGCTGGGGCGGGAGCTCTCCAAGGTCTGAGGGATCTCTCTCGGGCTGAATTTAACCCTGCCTTTCCTTAGTTTCCGTTCCCACTCCTGCTACTCCCTGTTCTATAGGCCAGCCCTTCAAATGTTTGGAGATGGTTGTCCTTTGCAGGCTAAAATCCTTTGCTTTTTGAAGCTGTTCTTTGACGAACTCATTTCCTGAAACCCTCTCACCTACATAAAGTGTATAGTCACCTTCCAGTTGTTAAATTCATTTACATTTACTGTCTATACCTAAATTTCTCTGTTCCTGCCTCAAGCCCTGTTCTTTAGGACAATTTTTTCGCAACATATGCTAATGCAACAGTTTCCGCAATAGGCCCCACCCCATTATTGCCTCTGAAACAACAAGCTAATTACTGGTCTCAGAGAACACTTGGTATGGAGCTGCCTCTCCAGCGAGGCTAGGATAGAATCACTGCAGGGAGTGTGTTAGAAATGCAGATTTCCAATCCCTCAACCGGAAATTCATTCTGCAGCCCAGTGGGACAGGGGCCAGGCTCTTGGAGGGTTTTGTTTTTTTTTTTTTAAGATTTATTTATTTATTTGAAAGAGTAACACAGAGAGAGAAGGAGATGCAAAAAGAAAGAGAGAGAGAGGTCTTCCATCTGCTGGTTCTCTCCCCAGTTGGCCATAATGGCTGGAGCTAGGCCCATCCAAAGCCAGGAGCCAGGAGCTTCTTCCAAGTCTCCCATGTGGGTGCAGGGTCCCAAGGACTTGGGCCATCTTCTACTGCTTTCCCAGGCCATAGCAGAGAGCTGGATTGGAAGTGGAACAGCTGGGACTCGAGCCAGCGCCCATATGGGATGCTGGCACTGCAGGCAGTGGCTTCACCCGCTACGCCACAGCACAAGCCCTACAATGTCTTTTTTATGGGAGTGTATTTTTATGTGAAGGCCAGTCACGTTATTTTATCATGCCCCTATTCTATTCCATTTTTATATATTTATCTAATCTACCTATAATCATATATGCATACTCATTCATAAAACAGATGTGAGAGAGATAATCTCATTTTTGTGTATGTTTTTGTTTATTTCAAGTTGTCAATCAGCAAATCACTTTTTGCTGGGCATGATCTTCTCTCTCCTCCCCCAGCAGTTCTAGAAGAATCTGCAGAGAGAGGCCTTTGAGTTTAACATAAAAGAGTTGTGTCAATGCCCTAACCTGACATGGACATGCTGGAAGGCTCCCACGCAGACACCAAGTTCTAAGAAACAGGTTGTGACAAGAAAATTGCCTGCTTCCTTATTTCTAATGGAATGACTCTTGTTCCTGTAAAAGTTGCAGGGTAGACATTCCAGGAAATAAGCCTCTTTTTTTAGCCCTGGAGCAGACAGCCCAGTAGTAGCCACGGCTGGACAAGTCTGTCTGACCTGTATTCCGACCCAGAGGGGCACTGTTGAAAGTGAGAAGGATTTTTCAGTTCAAGGTCTAAGCCTGGATATTCTACAGACGCTGCCGGCCAGGAGGCAGATTTTGAAACTAAGTTTTGTGACGTCTGTGCTTTCCACTAAACACTGGGCCAAGCCCAAGACTCATTTCTCAGAGCTCCCTATCCGAGCACAAGATGAGGAATGGGCTTTGGTCATTAGCGCTGGGTTTGGAGTGGCCCAGAGGTGAAAGAGCTGCTATTGGATTTCATTAATCTGAAGAATAGTGTTTAAGTTAAAACCTCCTCCTGGTGTTTTAATTGGGGAGGGTAATGTCGGTGTCCACAGAATTCAAAGGCTGTAAACCGAAGACCAAGGGGGAAAGTTGTGATAAGTTAAACCTGCGGCAAAAACCTGTAAATGTTTTATGATAAGAAACAAAAAGCTCTAGTCCGCCCGCCGGCCTGATGCTCCGAGCCGACTGATGAGCGTCGTTCTCTTGCTTCCCTTCCAAGTCTGTGTAACAAGAAGATTTTTCTTAATTTTATAGGAAAACTTCTGAAGCCTAAGCTGAAAAGGCAGTGTGGCCGTCAGCCACGTCTGTGTGTGTGGTGCTGGGGCAGGGCTGGGGAGGAGGGGAGTGTGCTTCCAGCATGCCTGACACTGTGCTGAGTGTTGGGCATACAGAGGGAGATGCAGATCTCAGTCTCCGGGGTGCCTGGGCAGAAACCCAGCTGCAAGGCCACCGACACCTGCGGGCATGAGCCCAGTGCTGAGAGACAGTGTGCCAGCTTTCCCTCTGAGACACATGTCATGTTTTACCTCTGGTGTCTTCCCTTACCAGCCCTGGCCCCTACCCCACCTGCCTAAAAAAGCCCTTGGCCACCAAACACAGAGGTCTGTTAGGAGCCCCAGCACACGAACCTGTCCTCTAGCCCCATTGCTGGGGCCTAATTCTCCTTCCAGTTTTCCAAAGTGGCTGAGACTGGTCTTCACCCCCAGCCAGTAAGCTGAAGGGCTTGACTGGGAGTTCTGCACTTACCCGCTGGGTAACCTGGGCAATGCACTCCATCTGTCCATACCTCAGTTTCTTCATTTATAAAATTAGAGAGCATCTGCTTCATGTTAAGAGGAAGCCCTGAGGGAGCCGACGCTGTGGCATGGTTGGTAAAGCTGCCGCCTGCAGTGCCAGCATCCCATGTGGGCGCCAGTTCGAGTCCCAGCTGCTCCACTTCTAATCCAGCTCTCTGCTATGGCTTGGGAGAGCAGCAAAAGATGGCTCAAGTCCTTGGGTCCCTGCACCCATGCAGGAGACCCAGAAGAAGCTCCTGGCTCCTGCCTTTGGATTAGTGCAGGTCTGGCCATTGCAGTCAATTGGAGAGTGAACCAGGGGATGGAAGACCTCTCTCTCTCTTTCTCTCTCTCTCTCTCTCTCTCTCTCTCTCTCTGTCTCTCTCTCTCTCTCTGCCTTTCCTCCTCTCTCTGTGTAACTCCGACTTTCAAATAAATAAATAAATCTTTTTAAAAAAAAAAAAAAAAAAAGGAGGCCTGAACAAGTTACTACATGTAAAGCCCTTAGAACAACAGCTGGCGCCAAAGTGGAGTCTAATAAATGCGCTCCAGCCCATGTCTCCCATCCCAGCACAGCATCAGGCTCAGGGCTTAGGTTCTGCCTACCTTGGGTGTGCTGGGTACGATTTAGGAATCTAACAGAGTCCTGTGGCAGTATGTGAACGATGCTGCCAAAGCCGAAACCAACCTGGAGACACATCTTTGCTTAGCTCCGGCCAGATGTCAGAAAGCATTCAGCCCGTTCCATGCCAGTGCTCCCTACAGGAGGTTTATAACAACACAGGCGTGCTATGTCATGTCCTTGAACTAGGCTCAATACAAAATTAAGAAGTATGTTTGAGATGTTTACATAGTTCTAAGAATGGCATAGTTCTAAGAACTATTCAACCAGTAACTCATTTTATCCTTGAAGCAACCTTCTAGAGTCGAGTCAGCTTACAGATGAGAGAGCTGGGGTGAGTCTCGCTGTCAGTGCTGCAGCCTGCATCCAGAGAAGGCCGCCTAGCCCCAGAGCCCATGCTGTCACCACCCTCTGCTGTGGTCACACCCCCTTCTCCCAGCTCCACAATAAAAATAAAAATTAGCTGCTCTTTGAGGCTATCTTCTTGAGTCTCCTCTCAGTTTAAATTTCCAAAGTGCCAATAGTCTGAATTCTATAAAATTCTGTATTTTTTTAAAGATTTACTTATTTATTTGAAAGGCAGAGTTCCAGAAAGGCAGAGAGAGAGAAGTCTTCTATCTGCTAGTTCACCCCTCAAATGGCCACAACAGCTGGAGTTGGGCCAATCTGAAGCCAGGAGCCAGGAGCTTCCTCCGGGTCTCCCACATGGGTGCAGTGGCCCAAGGACTTGGGCCATCCTCTACTGCTTTCTCAGGCCATAGCAGAGAGCTGGATGGGAAGTGGAGCAGCCAGAACTCGAGCCAGCACTCATATGTGATGCCGACACTGCCAGTGGTAGCTTCATCCACTACAACATAGCCCTGGCCCCAGAATGCTATTCTTAACACAGAGTGTTAATGCTCAATTGGCCTTAATTAGTGGCTATTAACTATTGATGCACACAATTTAAGTGTTGCAACCTTTTCCAGTCCCTTTTTCTCTGTCCAGCTGGATCCCAGGAGACAGGGACCCCAGGTAGAAACCAAGAGGATCCAAGAGTCTTTGACCTGAGAAGGAGTCAGGTGTTTGTGTCCAACCCTCCCATTCTGCAGACCACAGTGCAACGCATCAGACAACTTGCTCATCGATTCAGAACTTGCTGGTGGCTGTGCCAGAATAGGAGCATAGAACCAGAGTAACCAGGACGATGGAGGAAACAGTCCTGCTGGAAACCTAGTTTCTCCCAAGCCAGGGCTCTCTCTGTTGTACCATGTTCCTTTGCCGTTCGCAGAAACTGAAGTAAAACTTGAGAAAGCATGCTAATCCCTAAGGTCGGAGAGGGGAAGTCCAGAGACTGAGTTAAACAGGACTTGAAGGTTATCCTGACGGAATTCAAAGCAAGGCTGCCACCCAGACTGGAGAGGCAAGCGAAGGAGAGGGCAAAAGGCAGGCACAGGGAAGTGTGTGGAAGGCAGGTAGCCCACGTCCAGGCAAACCGAAGGCACAGCGTTAAGGAGTCACTGGAATTGTCACAACGTCCCCATTTCAATCCCCTGATGCCTAAGAATGTCTGCCACATCTCTTGAGTGAAAATCCTTAGCTCCAGCAGGCGGATTATGCAGAATTTTTCAAGGGTCAAAAACACCAGAGTGAAGTTTAATATCTTCTTTGGGAGAAAAAAAAAGGGGGTGAGATTATGAATTACTGCAACTCATCTAGGAGATCTGTGCACAGTAAGCTTCTTAGTACCTAATTTATCTGCAGAGAAGACTGGAGGACTGGGCCGATTCAGCTGGGAATTGAACCTGTGGTTCCAGGAAGTCTAGATATTTCAAACCTCATACTTAGTCCATTAAGATATCTCCTCCAAGAACATAATGTAGTTAAAGTAGACTTAGATATCTTTAGTACAGAGAGTGGGTTTTATTTCCACTTTGGGAATTTCTGATCCATAATAGGGAGAGATATGGCTGAAACTCACCTACGGTAGCGCCTATAGAATAATGCATGCATGTCAGCGTACACTGTCACTGTCCTGATTTATGGCTAAGAAGAGAAAAACCATCTTGGAGGAAGAATAGATTACAAATGCATTTGCTAAATGGAGGCTTCATACATAACTCCCCTTATTCTTCCTAAAGACACACTCTTGCCCCTATCAATAAAGTAGAATAAATTGTACTTACCCGAAGAATCTGGAGACAGACTACAGATTTCCCACATCTGTCAGGTGGGCCCGTTTACTTGGGGGACAGTCAGGGGACATCCTGTACCATCGCAGGCTGTCAGCCGCCCGGAGTGTTTACTAATAAGCCTCACCATTAGGTTGGGTTGGTGATGGATGGTCTATGTGCCCCTGCCCTGGCCTGGCATGTGCTGTGATACTCACTGACCAGCAGCAGCTGTTGTCCTAGCTGCCTTGTTAAGGGTCTCGCCGAGTGACATCAGCTATACATCACCCTGGCTGATACCTTTGATTATTTGGACAGCTCCTGGCATGATGAATCGTTGGGATTGATCTGTCTTTCCTTGTACATCCCGGTCAGTGTTCTTTACCCATCTCTCTCAACTCTTCATTTGAAAGGTGAGGGTCCTTCTTACCGCTCTTCCTACCCTCTCCCATGGAAAGGACATTCTCATTTCGGTATCCATAATGGGAAATTAGGATGAGGCTGAGGAAAATAAGTGCGTCATAGTTAGGACAGGCAGGCGGGTGCACAGCAGTCACTCTCTTGAGCCGGAAGACCAAGGAGAAAAAGCTGTTTTTTCCCTGTGTTTCCAGGGCTCGGCAACTTTCATTACTGAGGTCAAGGGTCTTGCACATATTCCATGTGGTACAAATTAAATTTGAATGCTGTGGGTTACCTGAACAATGCCTTCTATTTATAAGATCCCTTTCTTCCAAGGAATACAAATCATTTTGCACATAGTATCTCAAGCATCGCCATATTTCTATAAAAGAAGTTTTATCATCTTGATTTCACAGAGGGGGAAAAATGAGCCCAGAGGGGCTATATGCCCAAATCTGCTGGATGAATAGGTGTGCAGCAAAATCAATAACAAGACCTAAAATTCCTACTGTAGTCAGCTGCTTAATTTATTGATTTCTAAATTGTTTACTAAGCACCTACTATGTGAGCCAAGAGCTGGGGATATGGGGAGCCTGTGTGTGTGTGTAGTCTGTGAGGCCACCAGACTCATTCAAATGAATTTTCTCTAAGTCAGTATTAGTGAAGGGGAAGCATCCAGAAATGTGCTATTTTACTTTTCTGTGTATGTATTAGAGATGCAAGAACTATTCACTTGACCGTGAATTAGCCAGAGGCCATAGTAGACTGGCCCTTCCCTGGTACATCATAAATTCCTGTTCCCTATTGTTCTTTAGAGTTCTTTCCAACTCTGTTGAAATTGAATAGATTCAAAAATGGCTATATAAAAGCCATACTTCTCAAAAGGTTCTAGTATGCTTGGCAAACCTCATTAAATATGTTTGCTTCCATTACATAAATAACGCTACTGATATATGATGTGGCCATTTTATATGTATGCAATGTAAAGCCAAAAAGAGGAGCCAGCGCTGTGGTGCAGAAGGTTAAAGCCCTGGCCTGAAGCGTCAGCATCCCATATGGACGCCGGTTCTAGTCCAGGCTGCTCCTCTTCCGATCCAGCTCTCTGCTATGGCCTGGGATAGCAGTAGAAGATGGCCCAAGTCCTTGGGCCCCTGCACCCGCGTGGGAGACCTGGAGGAAGCTCCTGGCTCTGGATCAGCATAGCTCCAGTCGTTGCAGCCATCTGGGGAGTGAACCAGCAGATGGAAGACCTCTCTCTCTCTCTCTCTCTCTCTCTCTCTCTCTGCCTCTCCTCTCTCTGTGTAACTCTGACTTTCAAATAAATAAATAAAATAAATCTAAAAAAATTTTTAAAAAACTCAGAAGGATACCTATCCTGCTCCCTAAAAAGACAATTGAACTACGCATGATCAGTGGTCTCCAGAAATGCTCACTAATAGGGGCCAGTGTTTGGCACGGTGGTTAAGACGCCACTTGGGACCCCCACATCCCTTATCAGCATGCCAGGTTCACGTCCCGGCCCCACTTCCAATCCAGCTTCCTGCTACTTGCACCCTCGGAAGCAGCAAGGATGGCTCAAGTGCTTGGGTCCCTGCCACCCATGTAAGAGACTCAGCTGCGGCTCCTGGCTCCTGGCTCTGGCCTGGTTCAGCCCTTGCAGGATATATATTTGGGGAAAGAACCAGTGGATGGAAGATCTCTCTTAAAATAAAATGAAATAAAATAAAATGAAAATAAGTAAACTTAAAACAGTTTTTAACGTGCAGTTTCAAAAAATGTTCATTAATGTGTTTGTTTACTATTTATTGGGGTTTTGGGGGGCATCTATTAAAAATGACCTGAGGGGGGCCGGCACCGCAGCACACTAAGTTAATCCTCCGCCTGCGGCACCGCATCCCATATGGGTGATATGGGCCATATGGGTGCTGAGTTCTAGTCCCAGTTGGTCCTCTTCCAGTCCAGCTCTCTACTGTGGCCTGGGAAGGCAGTGGAGGGTGGCCCAAGTGCTTGGGCCCATGTACTCGCATGGGAGACCAGGAAGAGGAGCCTGGCTCCTGGCTTCGGATCAGCATAGCTCTGGCCATTGCGGCCATTGGGGGGTGAACCAACAGAAGGAAGACCTCTCTCTCTCTCTCTCTCTCTCTCTGCCTGTCTGTAACTCTACCTGTCAAATAAATAAATAAAAATCTTTTTTTAAAAAATGACCTGTGGTTTAAGAGAAAACTAAAACTATGGAGGAAAGCTTAAATTTGACAAATGTCTTGTTGATTAGCTAGGTGTAGATATGCCACACAGTTCTAGAAAGAATCTAAGGCAAGAGCTATTTTATTTATTAAGAACTATTACTCCATCTGAGAAATAGAATAGCTCAGCCAATAAGGTAGTGGTAGAACAACTATATTTAGCTGCTTTATCACTAGAAAAACACTGATTTTATCTGTCATTTCCAGACCAAAAACCTCCACTGCCTCTGTGTAACTCAGAGAAAAATTAGATTATTAGAACCTCTCAAGCTCACCTTTAAGGTCTGTAAGTAAATGTCAAGCTTATTTCCTGGAGCACAGACACACCTGCAGTCCAGCAAAAGCGCTAGACTTCAATCGGCTTCCTCCTAGACAAGAACTCAGCGTCGGCTTGGTTCAAGCCCTGGCTGGGAAATGGATCCTCCCCACCTCTGTCTGCCATCACTCGGAGTCCAGCTCAAGATACTCTTCTCCACAGTCCCTGAGCACCACCTTCCCTGAACTAGAGCTGTTTATGTTGGTGCCTAATTAGATGTTTTCTAATAAGGAATTTTTTTTTGAGAGAGAGACAGAGATAGAGAGCTCCTATCAGCTGGTTCACCCCCAAATGCCTGCAGCAGCCAGGACTAGGTCAGGCCAAAACAGGAGCTGAGATCTCAATCCAGGTCTCTCACAAGGGTTGCAGGAACTCAATTATTTGAGCCATCACGGCCGTCTTCTGGGGCCTGCCTCTGCAGGAAACTGGAATCAAGGGTGGAGCCGGGACTCAAACCCAGGCACTCCAGGGTGGGAGGTGGGTGTCTTAACCACTAGGCTGAATGCTTTTTTATGTTGTTCACTTACAGTTTCAGGTATTCAGCTCAAGGCCGACTGCTCTTCCTTCCAGTACTTAGCCCAGTATTTGTCTTATTTATTTATTTATTTTGACAGGCAGAGTTAGACAGTGAGAGAGAGACAGAGAGAAAGGTCTTCCTTCTGTTGGTTCACCCCCCCAAATGGCTGCTATGGCCAGAGCTACACCGATCCGAAGCCAGGAGCCAGGACTTCCTCCTGGTCTCCCATGCGGGTGCAGGGCCCAAGCACTTGGGCCATCCTCTGCTGCCCTCCTGGGCCACAGCAGAGAGCTGGACTGAAAGAGGAACAGCTGGGACAGAACTGGCACCCAAACTGGGACTAGAACCCGGGGTGCCGGCGCTGCAGGTGGAGGATTAGCCTAGTGAGCCATGGCACCTGCCTTAGCCCAGTACTTGTACTCAGAACAGGCCAGTAAAGTTTCAAGTGACTTTAGAGTAACGCTAAGCAGTTAACCACGGGTCACTATGATTTCATGAAAGCTGATTAATTTGGCTTATTACATTAAGTGGTTATTTTTTCAAATACAGCCAATAGTTCCTGTCGATGCAATTGGTAGAAATCTGCAGGTGTTTCTAAGCCCAGCCTGATTGGCAGTTCTGTGGCCTGGTTCCTAGAGATCTATGCACGCAGGTCATTTGCCCTGTGTTTCAGACTTCAACAGCTCCTAGGGGCTTGCCAAAGGGATATTGCCATGCACTGTGCAGTATATAATTGCAACATATAATGTGGAAATTTTGTAGTAACTAGGACGTGTCCAAAATATAAGGGATTGGTCATATAATTCAGAGAACTAGCTCCGCCGCCACAGTTATGCCAGAAAGCCATTCCAGAGACGTTAGGAGCCTGAAATTGAAAGAGCCTTAAATTTCCAAGCAATTATTTTTATCTTACATGGGTCTTTATGAAGCATAAATCTACTTCTGATTCTTCAGACCTTAGTCACTATAACTCAGTTTCCATTTACCAAGCAAGAATCAGCAGTTTTTAGAATGCCAATATCTCAAAAACCACAGGGGAATTGAGCTAAAAACCTGGTAGCACTTTAACACTGAAGAGCTTGACTTCAACCATGCACCTTTCAAGACATTTTAAGAAGCATTAAAAATGTGCTTCTGTATGCATCTCCTATTTTAGCTACATGTCTGCAGATACTTCAGAAATTTCATGGAAAATTGAACTAAAGAGAAGTTGATTTTGATAAAGAAGGTTTTTGAAATTCATGCATGGGAAGTCTTCAAAAAGTTCATGGAAATGCATATATATGAAAAAACAATGCATGAATTTCAAAATCTTGGCACCAAAACAGACTTTTTGAAGTGCCCTTGTGTTTTTCAGCTATGAAAGCAAAAATAAAATAAAATAGTTCCCAGGCAGTTCAATTATACGTCTTGAATGTGTGGTTTCTTTTAGAAACATAAAGAATGTAAGCATAGGAAGAAAGAGTAATCAATGGGAAAAGAAGTTCTAGAAAATTCTAGATGATAACTAAAGCTCTTATTGATCTGCATTTGCTTGAAAAAACCATTTTGTCATATTCTCTAAGAGTTTCCTCTAGACCCAGCTCCTCTGCCTCAGGTTAGCCCCTAGAGGCCTTTCGGGAGTTCCCCTACTTGTCAGATCCTGTGTGTGCCTGTAGCAGTGTTGAGAGTTCCAAGCTGCCATTTAAGTAGACAGTTCCGGCACCATTCATTTTGCAGTTCACCAGGTTTATAATAATAGTGAGTCTTTGTATTTGCACATCGTATTTCATCACAGAGCCATACATTTTATGAATGTTAACCAACGGGGCTTCCTCTGTCCTTCACTGTCAGGAATAGCAGGTGATAGAGAATTCCAGAGAGAGAAAAATAAACTAGGAATGCTTCACTGCTAATAAGTTTAAGCCAAGAACCCTAAAACCAGCAGTGTTCTCTGTTAAGGGTAATTTTTATTTTATTTTATTTTATTTATTTGCCAAGCAGAGTTAGTGAGAGAGAGAGATGGAGAGAGAGTTATAGACAGTGAGAGAGAGACAGAGACAAAGGTCTTTCTTCCGTTGGTTCACTCCCCTTAATGGCTGCTATGGCCAGCACTGCGCTGATCCGAAGCCAGGAGCCAGGTGCTTCCTCCTGGTCTCCCATGCGGGTGCAGGGCCCAAGCACTTGGGCCATCCTCCACTGCACTCCCTGGCCACAGCGGAGAGCTGGATGGAAGAGGAGCAACCGGGACAGAATCCGGCGTCCCAACCGGGACTAGAACCCCGTGTGCCAGCGCCGCAGGCGAAGGATTAGCCAAGTGAGCCATGACACCGGCCTATTTTTAATTATTTTTAAACTCGCTGCTAATTGCAGAGGAATTACTCTTTTTATTTTAGTTTTTTTTTATTAGTATTATTTGAAAGGCAGTGAGACAGCACAGACAGAGATCTCCCATCTGGTGGTTAACTCCCCAATGCCCATGACAACCAGGGCTGGATCAGGCCAAAACCAGGAGTCTGCAACTCAATTCAGGCTCCCAGTGAGTGGCAAGGACCTGACTACCTGAGCCATCACCTGCTGCCTCCCAGGGTGCACGTTAGTGGGAAGCTGGAATCAGAAGTGGAGCTGGAACTTGAAGCTAGGCGCTTGGAGATGGGAAGCAGGCATCACACTGCACTGAATGTCTGCCGCAGTCATCTGAAATCACTCCACCACCACCCTGTTGAACTGAAAATCACAGCTGAAAGAGCTCAAAGGATCTTGTGGACCAGTCCACCTGCAAAATTGTCTTCTCTCTTTTTTAAAAAGATATCCAGCAATTCTGATTCCACAATCATGTAACTTCTTGCACCAGAAATTCCTCCTGACGTCTGGCTGAAAGTGTTTCTCTTTTGATTTAAGCCAATTTTCTCTTGCTGCCCAAACAGAATAGCTCCTTAGCACCCTCCTTATAAAACCTTTGATACAATGCAGACTGTATAATACCAGAAGGATCAAACCTCATCACCATTTAACCTTATGAGCGCCAAACCAAGTACCACAAATTCCTTTAACCATGCCTATGTCGGTTCTGTGTAATTAAAAAAATAATAAAAATTCTGTAGGGAATACTACTCAAGGAGAAACTGCTTAGTCACTCTTCCTTTGTTTCCTAGTATTTCAGAAGTTGACAAAGCCATTAGTAACAGCCTACACTGATAGATCTGTTGGTGAACTTTTTACATTGTAATATATCATATATACAGAAAGGTACACAAATGATAAATGTAGAGCTCAGTAATTTTAGTTTTGGTTTTTTGAAGGATGCAGGAAGAGCTAGAAAGATGATTCATTCTCCAAGTGCCCACAAAAGCCAGAGATGGGCCAGGCCACAGCCAGAGGCTGGGAATTCATTTCACATCTCCCACATGGATGGCAGGAACCTAGCAACTTGAGCCATCACTGCCTCCCAAAGTCCACATTTACTGGAAGCTGGAGTCGGAAGCTAGAGCCAGGTTTTGAATCCAGGTACCCTATATGACACAGGTGTCTTTATGTAGAAAGATTTTATTTGAGAGGCAGCATTACAGACAGAGGGAAAGACAAAGAGAAAGGTCTTCCAACTGCTGGTTCACCCCCCAAATGGCCATGATGGCAGAGCTGAGCCAATCCGAAGCCAGGAGCCTCCTCCAGGTTTCCCACGCGGGTGCAGGGGCCCAAGGATTTGGGCCATCTTCTACTGCTTTCCCAGGACGGAGCAGAGAGCTGGGTCGGAAGTGGAGCATCCAGGACTCAAACCAGTGCTCATATGGGATGCCAGCCCTGCAGGCAGTGACCCTACCAGCTACACCACAGCACCAGCTCCCCAAAATTTTTTAATAAATGAAACATACTCCAGGCTGACATTGTAGGGCAGTGAGTCAAGCTGCTATTCATAGCACCAGCATCCTGCTCTGCTTCCTGCTCCTGGCTAATGCACCCAGGAGGACAGCAAATGATGGCCCAGTTACTTAGCCCCTGCCACCCACGTGAGAGATCTGGATGAGTTCCTGGCTCCTGACTTTGGCCTGGCCCAGACCTAGCTGTTGCGGCCATTTGGGGAGAGAACCAGCTGGTGAAAGATCTGTGTGTGTGTGTGTGTGTGTGTATGTCCTTCCTTTCCCTCTCTTTTTGCTGTTCTGCCTTTAAGTAACCTTAAAAAAAATTAGCAACATCTCAGAAGCTTCTCTGTGTGCACTTTCTCACCTATTATGTCATCAAAAGTAACTATTGCTCTGACTTCTAGCACCAGATTAATTTGCCTGTACTTGTACTTCAACTTCATATGAACAGAATCACTTCATGTACACTTTTGTGTGTCTGGATTCTTTCATTCAGCGTCGTGAGAACTGTCCATGGTTTTTTATGTAGCAGTACTTCCCTCGTTCTCATTACTATATAGTATTTGTTCATTTTATTTCATTGCATTGTATGTGAGCATTTTGGGCTATTTCTGCTTTGGAAATGTTAGGAACAATGCTGCTGCGAACATTCTTAGGCTTGTCTTTTGCACACATCACGTTGGCATTTCTGTGGTGTATGTACCTTGGAGAGAAAGTGCTGGGTTTGAGGATATTTGCTTTCATAGATTCTGCCCACTTTACAGGCCTTTGTACCAATTTACAGTCAGGTAACAATATGTGAAAATTCCACGTAAGGGCCGCTGTTGTGGCGTAGTGGGTAAAGCTACTGCCTGAGTCACTGGCATCCCTTCTGTGCCACAGTGCGTGTTCTGGCTGTTCTACTTCTGATCCAGCTCCCTGCTAATGACTTGAGAAAAGCAGTGGAAGATGGCCCAAGTGTTTGGTCCTCTGTTACCCATGTGGGAGACCCAGATGAAGCTCTTGGCTCCTGGCTTTGGCCTGGCCCAGCCCTGGCCATTGTGGCCATCTGGGCAGTGAACCAGTGGATGGAAGATCTCACTCTGTGTATCTCTCCCTCTCTCTGTGTAGCTCTGACTTTCAAATAAGCAAATCTTTAAAAGAAAGGACAGTCTCTTCAACAAATGATGCTGGGGAAACTGCATGTCCATATGCAAAAGTATGAAGCAAGACCCCTACCTTACACTTACACAAAACT
Source organism: Oryctolagus cuniculus (assembly GCF_964237555.1). Lineage (NCBI taxonomy): Eukaryota > Metazoa > Chordata > Mammalia > Lagomorpha > Leporidae > Oryctolagus > Oryctolagus cuniculus. The sequence goes on along the minus strand of NC_091448.1, from coordinate 24,503,855 downwards.
CCACTCAAAATGGATAAAAGACCAAATCTATGACCCAATGCCATCAAATTATTAGAGAACATTTGAGAAACCCTAAATGACATTGGCATAGGCAAAGAGTTCTTGGAAAAGACCCCAGAGACACAGACAATTAAAGCCAAAATTGACAAACTGAGAAAGGAACATTCAGCAAAGAGGTAACCAACAGAATGGGAGAAATTATTTGCAAACTATGCAACTGATAAAGGATTAATATCTAGAATATAAGAAGAGCTCAAAAACTCAACAACAACAAAACAACTCAGTTAGGAAATGGACAAAGGACTTAAGCAGGCATTAATCAAAAGAGGAACTCCAAATGGCCAACAGACACATGAAAAAATGCTCAGGACCGCTAGTCGTCAGGGAAATGCAAATCAAAACCATAATGAGGTTTCACCTCACCCCTGTTAGAATGGCTTTCATTCAGAAATCAACAAACAACAAATGCTTGCGAGGATATGGAGGAAAAGGTACCCTGATCCACTGTTGGTAGGAATGTAGACTGGTGCAGCCACTGTGGAGGTCAGTATGGAGATAGCTCAGAGATCTGAATGCAGACCTGCCGTATGACCCAGCCATCCCACTCCTGGGGATTTTCCCAAGGGAAATGAATCAGCATATGAAAGAGTTATCTGTACCACCATGTTTATTACAGCTCAATTCACCATAGCTAAGATATGGAACCAACCCAAATGTCCATCAACTGAAAACTGGATAAAGAAATTATGGGGGCTGCACACCATGGAATACCACACAGCAGCAAAAAAAAAAAAAAAAAAAAAAAAAAAAAAAGAAGGAAGAGAGGGAGGGAAGGAGGGAGGGAGGAAGGAAGGAAATCCTGTCATTTACAACAAAATGTATGCAACTGGAAAACATTCTATTTAGTGAAATAAGCCATTCCCAAAAGGCAAAAGGACAAATACCATATATTCTCCTTGATCTGTGGAGATACAATAACTTTAAATAGCCCTTGTCTTGACTATTGAGGAAGAACTTTTTTTCTCACACTATTTTTTGAACTCTTTACTTAGTATAGGGTTAATATTATGTGTATAAAGTTAACTGAAGATAGGTCTTAGTAAAAAATAAGAATGTGAATAGGAGAAGGAGAAGGGTGGGAGGGGTGGATAGGGTGGAAAGAATCACTATGTTCCTAAAATTTTTTTAAGATTTATTTATTTATTTGAAAGAGTTACGCAGAGAGAGGAGAGGCAGAGAGAGAGGTCTTCCATCCGATGATTCACTCCCCAGATGGCCGCAATGGACGGAGCTGCGCCGATCCGAAGCCAGGAGCCAGGAGCTTCTTCCCAGTCTCTCACGTGGGTGCAGGGGCCCAAGGAGATGGACCATCTTCTACTGCTTTCCCAAGCCATAACAGAGAGCTGGACAGGAAGTGGAGCAGCCGGGTTTCAAACCAGCACCCATATGGGATGCTAGCACTTCAGGCCAGGGCGTTAACCCACCGCACCAGCCCCTATGTTCCTAAATTTATATTCATGAAATGCATGAAGTGTGTATACCTTAAATAAATTAAAGGTTTCCAGGTAGAATAAATAAATAAATACAAAAAAGTAAGGAAAGAAAGAAATAGAAAAGGAAGGAAGAAAAAAAAGAAGGAAAGCAAGAGGGAAAAAGAAGAAAAAAGAAAATTCCGTGTGCTCCTGGTGTTCACCAACACCTGACATTGTCAGTTTTTCTTGACTTTAGCAATTCTCATGGGCAGCTGCAGTTGTCTCTCAGCGAGAATCAGTGAGCTGCCCAGATGGCTCAGATCTCTTCATGACACCTTTGTTTCTACTGTCAACCTGCATTTTCCAGTGAATCGTAAGAACATCTGCTCTGTGAGGAACAGAGTATAGCAAGGTCTTCATTTGCTTGACTTTGAACTCTTATCTGTGGCTGCCTTACACTCCAGACAGAGCAGACAGCCAGATAACCTTCTGATGTTCAGTAGGAACCCACTTAACTCTCACTGGGGCTGCAGGAGCCAGCCCGGAAAAGCAGGCCATGACTCCATGACTCCATACCGCTGACCTCATTAATAATCGTTCTACGAGAGAAAAAACAGAACTGAAAGAATGGGGTTGGGGCCAGAACTGCGGTGTAGCGGGTGAAGCTGCTGCCTGCAGCGCCGGCATCCCATATGGGTGCCGGTTCTAGACCCGGCTGCTCCACTTCCAGTCTAGCTCTCTGCTGTGGCCTAGGAAAGTGGTGGAAGATGGCCCAAGTGCTTGGGCCCCTGCACCTGCCTGGGAGACCCGGAAGAAGCTCCTGGCTCCTGACTTCAGATTGGCTTAGTTCCAGCCATTGTGGCCATCTGGGGACTGAACCAGCTGATAGGAGCGTGTGGGTGCGCTCGCTCTCTCTCTCTCTCTTTCTCTTTCTCTCTGCCTCTGCCTCTCTGTAACTCAAATAAATAAATAAATCTTTAAAAAAAAAAAAAAAACAGAAGGAAGGAAGGGAGGAAGGATGGGGTTATGGGACCAACCCATGAAAGGAAGGTACAAGAGCCAGGTTGAAGATAGCTGTACTTGGTTTTGCAACATGCATGTGATTGACATGACCCCATTCTCCACACTGTGTATTCAGAGAGATGCAGACATCTGGAGGGAGAGGATTCACAACCTGAAGTGTTCTGAAAATACTAACCAATACACAGTTCTGCCAGAGGCAGTTGGGCATGTCCTTGAGCTGAGGCTGGGCATATTAGAGTTTCAAAAAGGGTTGTGAGGGGTTGGCACTGTGGTGCAGTAGGTTAATGCCCTGGCCTGCAGTGCCAGCATTCCATATAGGCGCCGGTTCTAGTCCCGGCTGCTCCTCCTCTGATCCAGCTCTCTGCTATGGCCTGGGAAAGCAGTGGAAGGTGGCCCAAGTCCTTGGGCCCTGCACCCACGTGGGAAACTGGGAAGAAGCTCCTGGCTTCTGGCTTCGGATCAGCTCAGCTCCAGCTGTTGCGGCCATCTGGGGAGTGAACCAGCTGATGGAAGACCTCTCTCTCTGTCTCTACCTCTGTAACTCTTTCAAATAAATGAAATAAATCTTTTTAAAAAAAGGGGGGGGGGGTTGTGAGTGAGAATTCCTCTCCTTTTGTTAGCAATAAATGTAATCACTGCCATTTTTTGCCAGTGAGAAGTGAATTGTGCAGCTATCTTTCTTATTTAAAGAGCCCCTATCTTTTTTTTTTTAAAGATTTTTGTTTATTTGAGAGGTAGAGTTACAGAGAGAGGGAGAGAAAGAAAGGTCTTTCAACCACTGATTCACTCTCCAAATAACCACAATGGCTGGAGCTGGGCTGATCCAAAGCCAGGAGCCAGGAGCTTCTTCTGGGTCTCCCACATGGGTGCAGGGGCCCAAGAACTTGGGCCATCTTTTACTGCTTTCCCAGGCTATAAGCAGAGAGCTGGATAGGAAAAGAAGCAGCTAAGATATGAACTCGTGCCCATATGGGATGCCAGCACTGCAGGCGGAGACATAGCCTGCTATGCCACAGCGCTGGCCCCATATAGCTGGCTTTGAAAATCAAAGCGGCCAAGTCCACATACTTGCCACCTCAATCTGGTTTAATATCTTAACAATGGAACAAAATTTTTGGTCAATGTAGAGGAGCTGATTGCAGATCCTGTCGAAGGAATCTCACCACCGGGAATCTGTTCTCACATTGGGAATCTGTTCAGCCCCAAAATTGGAAACAGGTAACCCTTAGCTGATAATTCTAGAGACTCAGAAATTTTTTAAAAGATTTATTTGTTTGTTTGAAAGTCAGAGTTACACAGAAGGAGAAGGAGATGCAGAGAGAGAAAGGTCTTCCATCCACTGGTTCACTCCCCAAATGGCTGCAATGGCCAGAGCTGCACCAGTCCGAAGCTGGGAGCCAGGAGCTTCTTCCTGGTCTTCCACATGGGTGCAGGGGCCCAAGCACTGGGGCCATCTTCTACTGCTTTCCCAGGCCACAGCAGAGAGCTGGAGCAGAAGAGGGGCAGCCAGGACTCGAACCCGTATGGGATGCCAGCACTGCAGGCTTCACCCACTATGCCACAGCGCCAGCCCCAAGACTCAGAAATTAAACAAATGCTATTCAACAAACACTGATAGGAAATAGGATTGTTCTGCTTTAAAAAAAAAAAAAAAAGAAGGTTAACTTTTTCTCAATCTGCCTTTCTCCCATTCCCACAGGAAAATGCACGTGTTTGCATTCCTTTATGCTTTATGCTCTGATTTCACTTACCCACCCCACGAGGGGTTTTTAAATCTGTAACCTCCAAAATATTGGATTGTTATGGAAACAAGGTGCAGTATTTCAAGCGTTGTGCCACAATAAAAGTAACAGGATAATGATTTTCTTTCCCAGTTCAGCTATCAGAGGCCCCAGTATTGATTGCCTCTTTCTTTTGCCTCCTATCCTCTGATGAAACCACACTTTTGACAGGCACAGTCCCCCGTGCCCTTTCCAGCGTGAGATCTCTGTAAACGCCATCCCCACAGTCATTGTTTTCTGCTTCTCCCTGTTTTCATCCAGGCAGCCCAGAAGCCCCTTCCATGAATGGCGAAAGAGCACGAAGTGTTTATATTTAGAATTCACTGGAACAAACAAGTTCCATTATTTTGCTAAGGGCGGTTGCTCTCTAAAAATAGGACTCCCTTTTCATGGTGTCTATGAAGTGACTATTATTAGAATTGGCTGAGTGATGGGGACTTTGACAACTAGAGGGTTCACACAGTGCTCCTGGGAATATTGACATTGGGTTTGGCAGGCAAAGAGAGGTTGTAAAATCGGGGTGGACATTAACGCTGTGGGGAGAAGCCTGGCTCAGTGGCATGAGGTGAAGCCCGGCAGGAGCCCTGGGGAATCGCCAGGCCCAACCCAGCTCACCAGGTAGTGCTCTCCTGACCTGCCACACACTCGCTGTCTCAACTCCAGGTCTCTGATCCCAGCGGCCAATGACTTGTGATCTTATTTAAGGAGAAATATCAGCGGTGGCCAAGCTTGAAGCCACCAAACTCATTTGCCTTGTGCCCTGCACCAAATTTGATCCCAAAGGTGGTAAGCTGTTGCATTAACACCGTGTGACACTATTCCCTTCCTCCCCCATGAAATCGGTTTATCTAAAAATACCTCCTGCGAAAACGAGCCCTACACAGAGCATTCGGCGATGTCTTGATGGATGGACGCAGCGCACCCAGGGCTTTGCGGGACGCTCCCGTGCGGTGACCCTCCGTTTCACGTGATGCAGCCTTTTTATTTACTTCCAGCAGCTTTCCAATCAGTCAGCACCGGCGTCCTCTTCCTAACCCCAGACCACGGTCTCATAATCTGTTTTGGTGCCTTTATTGACCTCAGAGGTAGTTTGAGCCGTTAAAATCTTTTCTTTAACAAGTTTCCCTTTGATAAGAGATATTTTTTAAATGGGCTCCACGTCTCGCTCACCTTTGTCTAACCTCCTCTAGACAGACACAAAAGCGTGGGTGAGATGCACGCTGGCCACCATATCTCACCTCAGCATCACAGCTCTATTGAATGTGTCACCACCCGGAACTCCCAAAATCTCCCAGTTGCATTAGATCAGAAGAGAGCGCCTACAGTCTGTATTGAAGACTGCAGGCTGTTGCATTTTATGAAGGGTTAACGTGGCCGGGTATGCTGCGGATACTTATCTCCTGGAGACAGAACACAGGCAAGAAGACCGGTGTTTTTGTATGTGTTCTGCACCGTGTGTCAGTGCCTCAGCCTCCACCTCTCTAGTCTAGTTTAGGCCCCAGAGGGATGAAGCTGGCCAGTTGCCATTTCCACCTGGATGATCCCATCCGTGGAGCGGTCTTCCTAGAAGCCATTTCTGGAACTCCTCTGTTGGCTTTGGCATCGGCCTGCCTGGGCGCAGAGTCACCCAGAGGCCACCAAGAGGGCAGATGTCATTGTTGCGAACTCTGCTTACTTGCCGTCGATCAGCCCTAGAAGAAAGATCACCAATTTAAGGGATGGGGAAAGGCTTTACGGGACTGTAAGGGCGGGAATGGGACCAGTGTGAATAAGTTGATGCCACACACCTTCCTCCAACTTGGCGAAAAAACACACGAGTTCTAAAGTATACCAGGTCTAAGAGACACGTACGTGATAAAAGACAGGCTATCTGGGACAAAGGAAACAGGCCTCAGCTCCTTTGTACGTGCTCCCACCCTTTTCCACCCTCACCACTCAACAGGGGGTTTCTGCTTCCTGTGTTAGGAGACTTTGTTAGACTTCAGTTTCTTAGGAAGTTTTTATTCCACTACATGGATTTGTTGCCAGTCTGTCAGCCGAAGAAACGGTGGAGAATATTGGACAGAACAAGGGCCAACGCTGTCTACCTTAAGGATTTTTGGCGGGTGGGTACAGTGGTGCAGCTGGTTAAGCTGCCACTAGGGATGCCTGCACTCCCTGTCAGCACACCTGGCATCGCGTCCACCTCTGATGCCAGTCCCGCTTCCTGCTAACGCACACCCTGGAAGGCAGCAGGGGATGGCCCACGTAGTTAGATCCCTTCCACCCACATGGAAGGCCCCAGTGGAGTTCCTGGCTCCTGGCCCAACCCTACCGGCTGTTGCAGACATTTGGGGAATGAACCAGCAGATGGAAACTCTCTCTGTCTCTGTCTCTTTACCTCTCCATCTCTGTCATTCTGCCTCTCAAGTAACTAGGTAAAAATTTTAAAAATTTAAAAACTTGTTGTTCACGGTGTTGGATATTTTGTGCAAAGTCCCTATAGGGCACTAGTTGTCTCTCAGAAGTGTGTCACATGTTATTTCTATTTGATAGGCAAAGAGCATAAGCATTGCTTGACTGTTATTACATGCTTTGGCTGCTGTCAACAGAGAAGCTGACATAAGCTCTATTATTTAGAGTTTTGTCCATGAAGCCGGTGGCTTCCTGAAACTCAAACAAAATCAAATCACCACGGGCCGTGCTAGGAGACAAGTGTCCCCACATGGAGGAACGGACATGGGAGTGGAGGGCAGCGTGGAGGGCTCCAGTAGCCTCCAGGGCTCTGCTGCACAGGGCCCTCGCCCTGCTGGTGCCCACCTCACACAGCTCAAGTCAGACCCGGGAAAGCCGGTGGAGCCAGGGCTGCCGCTATCCAAACCCTGATCTCATACTGCTTCCCTGTGGAGAACACTCAGAACTGCAGCCTCCCTCTGAGGGTCCCTGCCTGTCACGGCCGCCTGTCCAGTGTGGTCTCAGGCCCAGGCTCAGTAGATTGTGACAACAGGAAAAAAAAAAAGTTGTTAAGAACCTCAGTGAAAAGCATGGAAAAGTCACACGACTATGGTCCGGTCCTGAATCCAGGGGCACTCCTGCTGCAGGCTGACCTGATGGGCCAGTAGCCTCCTGCATCTCCCTTTCCACAGGCCTGTAAGAGCAGCCCAGTGCCTCTGTCCAGCCCGCAGGGCTCCTTCCACTCTGCTCGCACAGACACTTGCTCTGGCCTGCACCCCGGGACGTTCCAAGTAAGCAGAGTCGCCCACTCTTTCTCAGAATATCTTTCACAAGAACTGGTCACCTTGCAGAGGTCCCCACAATCATCCATGTAGCTGCCATCACAACTCCCTGCCTTCCTCACACCCACCCAAGGGTGGGCTCCACGTAGGCGCTAACTAGGAAATCCTGATCAGCCAGCTTTGGCAATTTCATGAAAACAACATGGTAGGAACATTTTTTGGAAATATTTATTTAGGAGCCAGCATTGTGGCAAAACGGGTAAGGCCACCACCACCTGCGATGCCGGGCGTCCCATGTGAGTTCTGGTTCAAGTCCTGGCTGCTCCACTTTCCATCTAGCTCCTTGCTGGTGCCTGAGAAGTCAACAGAGGATGGCCAAAGTACTTGGGTCCCTGCTGTTCACATGGGAGACCCCAAAGGAGCTCCTGACTCGGGCTTTGGCCTGGCCCAGCCTGGCTGTTGCCACCATTTGGGGAGTGAACCAACAGATGGAAGATCTTTCCCTCTCTGTGGCTCTGCCTTTCAAATAAATAAATTTATTTATTTAATTTAATTATTGTTTAATAAATTTATTATTTGAAAGGCAGAGCCACAGAAAGAGAGGGAGAGGCAGGGCAAGAGATCTTCCACACACTGGTTCACTCCCGCAATGGCTGGGGCTGAGCCAGGCTGAAGCCAGAAGCCAGTAGCTTCATCCAGGTCTCCCACATGGGTGCAGGGGCCCAAGCACTTGGGCCATCTTCCACTGCTTTCCCAGGCCCATCAGCGGAAGCTGGATCAGAAGCAGAGCAGCCTTGGACATGCACTCTGACATGGGATGCCGGCATCACAGGTGGCAGGCAGCCCAACCTGCTGTGCCACAACACCAGCCCTGGTGGGGAGCAGTATATTGGGATGGTTATTCCATTTCCGCATTTCTCTTTAATTTAGGGACCAGGGAACAGCTCCAGTTTTCTTAATTAGGAAGACAGACAGAAGCTAATGGAAAGTTATAATAATTAGAGCCTGCTACTTTTTAGGGGAAGATGAAGAAGAAGGCAGTGAATCCTTTGGGCTGGTCAGTGGTATTTCCAGTGAGTCTCTGGGATCAGAAAGTGTACGGAAGTTGACGATATAATTCACGTTCCACAGAGAACCTGTGATCCTTCCTCTTCCTCCCCACCTCTCTTGAAGGCAGCAGGGCGAGAGCTGTAAGTGGAAGAGGACAAGCCGTCAGCACCGGGTAACTTGTGAGGAGAACTGAAAATATTTGGATTAGCCCCAACACCACGCCGGGGATATTTACAGACTATTAAACTGCCATCCACATCAAACGCGTTTTCTTTTATGAAATACTAAGCCGGTACCTTCAGTTTATTTCAATCTGTCAGGGCCATTATTTGATGTCCCTCTTTGTTTGTTTATCTTAATTAAGATGTTGAATCAATCATTTTTACTTTCTCTCTCCACGAAGAGCAGCCGGCTCAGCGTGGGGGTAAGGGCTGGCCACCCTCGAGGGCCGTGCAGGTGCTGAGCTACGGTTTGTTCACTTAGGGATCCAAAGCACATTTGTTCTCCAGGTTGTGGGGAGGGACTGACAGATCTGGGTAAGGAGGGAGAGACGTCTCCATCAAGGGCATGTCCAAAGCTGTGGCAAATTCGTTCTCCTCACCTGGGGGCCGGGAACACCGAGGTGCAGCCGGAAACTGCAGGCGGGACTGTGGTGACCCGGATCCGGCCGGGGCAGGGAGTGAGGAGCCCTGAAGCCTAGGCCGTGAGGATGACGGTGGTTCTGGCCACTCTGCCTTTCCTTTCTGCTCCCGATGTGGCAGCTCGGCCTCCAGCTGGTAGGTCAGTTACCTGGATGCAGGATGGCTTATTGTTGGAGAGACCGTTCACATCCCAATTGTCTCGGGTTCCTCTTTCTATCGCGATACTTCGGCCCATCGGCTCTGCCCAGGTGCCTTTGCAGAGTTCGTCCAACCAACAGCACAGGGCAGTCCTGCACGCTCACAGCCGCTGTTTGCTGCTCAGGGCCCCTATGGAGAAGCCCATGTTCTTTCAGAACACTGGCCAGGGCACAGAAGCAACCACTAGGGCTGGGACAGAACTGTGCTCTGCACACCAGTAGGCCCGTCTAGGGATAAAACCTGTGACCGTGGTCTCATTAGCACCATGCCCTGTCTAACTGAGGTAGCTGGCCTTTCAGTTCAACCAGCCAGACTAATGAGAAATGCAAAGAAAGGAAGCAAGTCTGCTGCATGATTTGGGGAGATCAGATCTGGGGGAGGAAGCAGCGCTTTAGTCTAACACCATCCGAGTCAATGATGCAACCCAAACTCAGCCCTAGAGGTTAACAGATCTCTCTTCCATCAGATGCTTCTTGAGCAGAATTGTACCAGCTGTGCTCGGAAGCTCTGTCACCAAACAGGTGGCAGTGGCATTATCTGTGGCCCTCAGGCACTTGGAGCCCTAGAGTTAGGGAAAGCATGCCCTTCTGTAGAGCACAGCAACACAGAACTTCTAGATGAAACTGGTGCTGACACCTCCCAGTTAGCACCATGAGCCCAGCAGCTGGTAAAAGTCCAAGGGTGTCCTGTGCTGTCCTGATCTTGTCTTGCAGTCGTGGGCACTAGGGCAAGAGGGCTCACATTCCAACCCTTTATGGTAGGCAAGAGGTGGGCTCTTGAATCACATAATTCCAAGAGGAAATAGCGAAACACAGACTACCACTTCATGTATTTGAGACCTCTGCTGTGACTCTTGGGCCCTGAATAACAACTGTCAGTGAATTCTCGCTCTTCATTAGTGGATTACCCAACACCTGGCATTAAGCAGGCCTCTCTTCCCACGGCTCATCTGCTTTCTTTCCGGAGAGATATCCTAAGTTCGCAGGGTGACCGCCGGTGCTTGTTCAGCTGTGTGCACTTTCCTGGTGTGGCTACCCCAACATCCATTCTCCCCTTGTTCTGCACTTGCAGATAGCTCATAGCTGCCCATAACAACGCTGCCTCTCTCCACCTCCCTGGCAACTAGATTTGACCACATGACTCAGTCCCACCAGTGGAATGTAGAATGAATGCCAACTTCTAAGAAAGGTCATGTACAAGTATTCTTAAGCAGGAAGAAAGAAGGTGATGTTGTGTTGCCCCTTTGTTCCTTCCTGCTAGCTGGAACTGGAGCCAGCTCAGACGTGAGGAAGAAGTATAAGGATGGTGTAGATAGAGGGCTGGCATTGTGGCATAGGGGATAAAGCCACTGCCTATGACACCAGCATTCCATATAGGCACCAGTTTGTGTCCTACGTGCTCTACTTCTGAACCAGCTCCCTGCTAATGGCCTAGGAGGGCCAGTGGAGGATGACCCAAGGGTGTGGGCCCCTGCACCCACATGGGAGACCTGGATGAAGCTCCTGGATCCTGGTTTCACCCTGGCCCAGCACTGTTCTTTGCAGTCACCTGGGAAGTAATCCAGCAGGTGGAAGATTAATCTCTCTCTCTCTCCCTCCCTCCCTCCCTCCCTCTCTGTAACTCTTTCAAGTAAATAAATAAATCTTAAAAAAAGATGATGGAGACAAAGACTGAGGAGCCTGAAGTGCCCTCCCATCCCTGAACTGCCTCCTTCTATCTTTTTATAAGCTAGAGAAATTATTACTGTTAAGGCCTCCTTTGGGGTATAAGAGTTGGGAAAGAGACAATGAAGAATGAGATGGGAAACAATACTACAGTAATGAAACGACACGAGACTTCTTCAGTCATTTGCAAGGATGAAATAGACCAGAGTTATATGAGCAGAGGTAATAATTTCCCCTGCGTTTCTTAAATGGTGTCATGCAGAAGTCCCAACTTTCACAGACTAAGGTTGTTTCTTCAAGTCTTAATAACAAGAGTCTGGGGTAGTTTGTCAAGATCGTGATATGTACAACTTGTCTTGGTTCTTTCCTGGGCCACCTCTGGTTGCCTTGTTCTTCATGGCACTAGTGTGGCCCATCAATGCCTGTTCTGGTACTCCGTGTCCAGCCTCCATCCGCCCATCTCTCCTAGGCCAGCCAGCCAGCAGGGTGACCAGGACCCAGTGTGCAAATTTACCCTGTGCTCCGCCCCAGCTGAGCATCAAAATCATCCTCAGAGGTTTTAAAAGAAGCCTGCCTCAGCCTCTCCCCTAGATGACCCTGACTCGGCATACCTGGGGTGCTGCTTAGGCACCCACACTTTTGGGTCAACAAGTGATGTGCAGGCCAGCTAACGAGCACTGCTGTGAGGTGTTGATGACTGGCAGGGGCTCCCTGTAGTACTGTAAGCCACAGACCCCTCACGGGTGAGTTCCTGCCAATCTCTGCTCAGCCGCTGTGCCTCGTTGCGAGGAGAGCCGGAACCCTGCACCTCCCTCTCCTGATGACCTGGGAGGCCCCCACTTGTCACCACATTGAGCCCAAGAAGGCCTCAGTGTGCCGCCTCTCCCAGAAGCATTTGGGGCTCAACAGGGAGTAATGCTCCAATCTAAGGGAAAAAGCTCCTGACGGTGGAACTAAGGAAGTGAGTTGAGAAGCGATTCTGGAAAGGGGTTCTTTTCCACCTCCCTTAAATGCATGCTATTTAAGCAGCACCAATTCTCCTTCCAAAACAACAGCATCCACTGGGCCTGTTTCAGAAGATGCTGTCAACTTCTGGGAGAAAAGCAGAGCCTCGTTTCCTCACTGCCCTTCGTCCATCGTTTGGGATAAGCCTCAGCCCTCACACTTGCTCTTGTCCCTGTGGAGGCAGTGCCGTTCATCCCTAACTCAGTCACAGTCACAGACCCTGTTCCGATCCTTCCATACCTGGGGAAGCATGTTAGAACACAGAGCAGAGGGCCACTGAGAAACCAGCCCCCTACTGCAGCACAGGCACAGCCAGGCTGCTCGGGATGTGCAAGTGTCTAGCCCTCCCCTACAAATCTGGAGTAATTTGGATTTTCCAGTGTTGGGAGGGGAGGGTGGGATGAATCACTATGTTCCTAAATTTGTATATATGAAATGCATAAAGTTTGTGTACCTTAAATAAAAGGTTTCTAGGTTAAAAAAATTATCCAGTGTCTTAGGCAGTCCTTAATATTTCATTGGCTTTCCTTCTCAAGTGTTTAAGCTGTTTCTTTCTGTGTGTATCCTCTCCTTCCAGATTCTATAAATACCTACCTCACAGGGCTGTTATAATAATTAAATTAAATAAGAGGTTTGGAAGTGCTCTAACAGCTTTAAAGCTCTGTCTAAATGTGTATTAATGTTTCTGTAATAGAGTATCCTCTGAGTAGCAGTACTTCAAATCTTTGATGGGGAGAGAAGGGGAAGATGAGGAGTCGCAGAGAGATTAGTGCTAAGGAGTGGCGTGAGAATTCCTCATCTCTGTCCCTGCCTTTGTCTACTTGCCAACTGGGAGGTTGACCAAGTCACCTTAATTTCATTTCAGAAAAATGATCGTGTTTCTTTTTTTTTTTTTTTAAGATTTCTTTATTTATTTGAAGTCTTGAGAGAGAAAGGGAAAGACAGAGAGGTCTTCTATCTGCTGGTTTACCCCTAGTGGCTCCAATGGCCAGGGCTGACCCAGACCAAGGCCAGGAGCTAGGATACTCTTCCGGGTTTCCATGTGGATGGGAAGTGCCTAAGCACTTGACCATCTTCCATTGCTTTTGCCAATCACGTTAGCAGGAAGCTGGATCAGGAGTGGAGCAGCCGGGACATGAACCAGGCGCTGATACAGGATGCTGGCGTCATAGGCAGTGGCTTTATCAGCTATGCTACAACACTGGCCGCTCATAGTTCTTATCATAGAGAACTATTCTTAGTACAGAGGTAGTAGTGAGGATTAATGAATCAAGGTGTATTAGAGGATTTAAGAACCCATGGATTTAAAAATCCTGCAGAAAATATCTGGAAAGGGGGCCAGCACTGTGGCGTAGTAGGCTAAGCTTCTGCCTGCTGCACCAGCATCCCATATGGGTGCTGGTTCGTGTCCCAGCTGCTCCTCTTCCAATCCAGCTCTGCTAGCTAATATGCTTGGGAAAGCAGTGGAAGATGGCCCAAGTGCTTGGGTCCCTGCACCCGCATGGGAGACCCAGAAGAAGCTCCTGGCTCCTGGCTTCGGATCGGCCCAGCTCCAGCCATTGCAGCCATTTGGGGAGTGAACCAGCAGATGGAAGACTTTTCTCTCCGTCCCTCTCTCTCTGTGTGTTACCTTCCTCTCAAATAAATAAATAAAATCTTTAAAATAAAAAAAGAAAGTAAGTATCTGGAAGGGAGATCACGAGGCAGATCCAAAACCAAGTGGAGCCCGGCACGGAGCCCTGGCATCCTGGCTCTCGCTCAGGTCGAACGAGCACACTTCCTCCGCTCAGTAGGATAAAGGAAGAGCTCTCTGTCCTGCCTACTAAAAATGCACCGAATTTTCTACGGCGATTATTTAGCCATCGCAGACTGGCTGCCCTGGAAATAAGGGTTTGTAATGCAAGCATTCTCACACCCGTGTTGATAGGACCTGTTCTCCGGGAACAGGTAGAGAGAAGCGAAATACAAACAGGAAGTGAAACACACAACCGGCACTGAAATGCAGCCTCCACTAATTGCTTATTTTCTTTCCAAAGTGGCAGGAGTTGTTGGGTCTTCATACTTCATTTTATATACAAATTGGGATCCCCCTGGGTGAATATTCTTCATGCGCACAGCACTCCCGGTTACAGGAGAAAACTGAGTAACAATAAAACCCTCAGGGACATCATTTAATATCTCTAGCATCTCACGTGAGCTTCTGACACTCGGGTCTTCCAGGGGAGAGCTGATTTATACCTGCAGTCGTTAGACAATGTAAAGGTGAGGTCAGGCACAGGCATCCTTCATCCCCTTCCCCGGTGCTCCCCGGTCCCCTGGGCAAGGTGGAATCAAAGCATTTCAAACGGTAGAGGTCACAGGAGTGACGCCGTGCGGACGAGGAGAGCACAGCCGCCTTCCTCCTCCAGTAGGTCTGGCGCCCATCTATCTTCACACTGCCAGCGTTTCCACTTGAGAAATTACATGCAGTTGGTTCTACTTTTCTTTCCCTTCCTAGTCTTAAGACATGGTTCCCACCCCCAATCTAAAGCGTAATTTATGTCAAGAATAATGATTATGTGTTTCTGATTATTTTTTTAAAAGGCGAAACCTTTCACATAAACGTGGAACAACAGGTGTCTTGTTTTATGGCCTTGTACCTTTCCAACCCTATAAATTAAAATCATGCCTGCCCTCTCTCTGCCTTTGCACCGATCTGAAGTGGGCTTCCCAGGCCATCCCAGGGCTTCTGTGCTCGCTGCCGCTATGCCTCCCATACGGTAGCGTCCAAATACATTTTTCTCAATTTGATTTGATCTGCAGGTACTTTATCCAAGTCTGGTCATGCCCAGTGATACAATGAAATTCTGTAAATTGCAGCCCAAGCTTGTACCTTGAGCTTCTGACTGCAAATTTGGTAATGAGATTCCATACTTTGATTACTTGGGAAATAAAGCAGATCTCCAGGAGAAAAAGACCTCCTGTTTTTGTGGGTCCCTTGCAGTATGAGAAGAGCTTAGGCAAATTAGACCTGTGGCACGGAAGATAATATTAGAATTGCAAATGTGTCTTGAAATTTCAGAAAGTCTGCAGATTGTTAAAATGTTCTTGAAATGATACCTGATCCAAACAGAACTTCATGAAATATGAAATTTTTATTAAGATATGGAAATATCTTAATAAAAATGTCCTCTTTATTCTCCACTGACTTCTTCTTTCTTCTCTGAATTCCTTTGCCATAAATTGTCCCTGCCAAACTTAAAAACTGTACATAATCAGCCACTTAGAATGGACACCATTATGTAAATATGAAGACACATGGCCTTGCTACACAATAGTTGTAAAACTGTGTTCTCCATTTTATAATTATTTTTATCTAAGTCATGTGAGCAAATAGTTCTTATAAAATCGAATGATACCACCAGCAGCCTCCCCTTCCTGCCCCAGCATTCTGCTCCATCCCTACGTCAGTTATCCATCCGTTCTGGTGAGCACCACACACGTTTCTAAAGAATATGATTATACAGCTGTTTTTTAATTTTCCAATTTCAGACATTATCTATTGATTTCTTATTATGGCAGAGGAGGATTTAGCACCCTTCTCTCCTCTCCCACCCATCACTTCCCCCTCCCTTCAGCCTCCGAGTGTGGTAGTATCATAATTTTTAGTTAATCAATATTCAATGGTTACATTATTTTAACTATATAAATATATTTCTTGTCAGCCCTTGTAATGCTATATAATCATATTTTAGATCTCGCTTTTCCTAGAGTTGGCAAATGCCTTGGCTTTTATTTCTTATCTGGGTATCCATTTTCCAAGTCACCACCCATAGTTCTGCCCAAACTTTGAAGCAGAATTGTGGGGTTGCACTAACTACTCTTCCACACAGGATCCGTCGGTTCCATGGTTCCTGGAGGACTCTGGCCTCCTCCCGCACCCACTCGAGGCTGTTCCCCTCCCCATACAAATAAACCTTTTATTTAAGGAATACAGACTTCACGTATTTACTACATGCAACTTTAGGAATATAGTGATTCTTCCCACCACACCTGCCCTCCTACACACTCCCCTACCCCTCCTCCTCCTCCCTCTCCCATTCCCAGTCCCATTCTCCACTAAGATCCATTTCTGATTAACTTTATACACAGAACTCCTTTATACTTTATACACAGAACTAAGTAAGGAGTTCAACAATTTTCACAAGGAAAAAAAAAAGAAAAAAAAACTGTTCCTCTACAGTGGAGGCAAGGACTGTTCAAAGTCATTGGGTATTGAAGTTAATTTCACTTCTTTTTTTAGAAACTTAATTAACTTTAACGAAGCACCCAAGAATGATACATCTTTTGGGAGCACTTAGACATAGTTATAATACAACTCTTTAAGGACAGAGGTCCTGCATGGGAAGTTAGTGCACAGTGACTCCTGTTGTTAATTTAATAATTAACACTCATGTATAGATCAGTGATCACCCGAAGCTCTTGACACAAGCTGCCTAGGCTATGGAAGCCTTTTGAGTCCATGAACTCAGTCAGTCGAGGCTGCTCCGGGTGCCTCCTGCCCAGCTGTCCCCCTGGCATTTGCCTCTGTCCCTCTCCTCTGCCCAGGCCCCAGCCTTGGCTCTGGAGCCCCCTTCTTTCTCGGCAGACATCCTCATTTGGAGAAGCACACGTCCCAGTGACTTCCCAGGGAAGGCTGCCCAGGAGGTGAGCTTTCCTGAGACGCTCCAGATGGAAAACCCCTTCATTCGGCTTTGCGCTTTACAGGCTGCCTGGGTATAAGAACGGAAGTCGTTTGCCCTTGGAATCTGGAAAGTTCCGTTTCCGTGGCTTCCAGCTCCAGTATTGCTGTGGACAAGCACAGTGCCGTTCTGATTCTTGCTTCTGCGTGCATTGCCTGTTGCTCCTCCTGACTCAAGCTCTGGGCTCCTCTCCTTATTCATTGTGTTCCCAGGGATCACTGAAGTGCAAGCCTCCTTCCTTCATGTGCTGGGTGTGTGGAGGACCCTTTCAGTCAGAATACTCAGATCTTTCATTTTGAGAAATTTTATTGCTTCCTTGAACGTTTCTTTCCCTCTCATTTCCATATCCTAGGGTTTTTTTTTTTTTAATCTTTTCTGTTTTCCTCTTCTTGGTCTTTTTGCCTTATTTAAGATTTCCACAGTTTTATCTTCTAAGTCACCTACTGATTTTTTTTTAATTTTAGATGTGATGTATTTAATGTCTAAGCATCCTTCTCTATTTTGTGATTCTTCCCTTTTCTTTGTTAAGGATGTGCTTATTTATGTGAAAGGCAGAGTGACAGGAAAAGAGGGGCAGAGAAACAGATCCTCCATCCACTTGGTCACTCCCCAGATAACCACAATAGCCAAGCCTAGGCCAAGCTGAAGCCAGAAGCCAGCAACTCTATTCAGCTCTCCCACACTGGTGGCAGGAACCCAAGTTCTTGGGCCATCATCTGCTGCCTCCTGGGCACATTATTTTTTTGAGATTTATTTTTATTTATTGGAAAGGCAGAATTAGAGAGAGAGAGAGAGAGAGAGAGAGAGATCGATCTTCCATCCACTGGTTCACTCCCCAATGGCTGCAATGGCCAGGGCTGGGCCAGGCAGAAGCCAGGAACTTCATCCAGGTCTCCCACGTAGGAGCAGGAACTCAAGGACTGGGCTCATCTTCCACTGCTTTTCTAGGCACGGTAGCAGAGAGCTGGATTGGAAGTGGAGCAACAGGGACTTGAACATGGCACCAATATGGGATGTAGGTGTTGCAGGCAGCAGCTTTGCCCAGTAAGCCACAATGGCAGCTTAACCCTCCCACTCTCTCTACATTTCCCACTCAGTAATTCTGCCTTTCAAATAAATAAACAAATCTTAAAAAAAAAATCCTGGGTTTGGAACCATTGTTCTGGTACAGTGGGTTAAGCCTCCATTATACCTGCATTCCATATCAGAGTACCAATTCAAGTCCTGGCTGCTCTGCTTCCAATCCAGATCCCTGCTAAAGCGCCTAGGAAGACTGTGTTTGATGGACCATGTGCTTAGATAGCTGCTTGCCCATGTCAGAGACCTGGATCAAGTTCCTGTTTCCTGTCTTTGGCCTAACCTAGCCCTGGCTGGTGCAGCCATTCAGGCAATAAGCCAGAAGATGAAACCACACACTCTCTCTCTCCCTCTCCCTCTGTCACTCTGCCTTTCAAATAAGTAAATAAGTCTTAAAAAAAAAAAAACTGGGTTATGGGGCTTGAATTGTAGCACAGCAAGTTAAACTACTTCTTGGGATGCCCTCATCCCATATACAGGTGCCTGGGATTGAGTCCCACCTGCACTTCTGATCTGGCTTCCTGATAACGCGCCTGGGAGGAAACAGATGATGGCCCAAGTAGTTGGGTCCCTCCTGCCTACATGGGAGCCCCTGTTCCTGGCTCTTGGCTTTGACCTGGCCCAGCCCTGGCTCTTGCAGGCATTTGGGGAGTGAACCAGTGGGTAGAAGATCTCTCTCTCTCTATCTCTCTCTCTCTCTCTCCCTCTCCCTCTCCCTCTCCCTCTCCCTCTCCCTCTCCCTCTCCCTCTCCCTCTCCCTCTCCCTCTCCCTCTCTCTAACAAACTTGTTTTTAAGCCTGGGTTTATCTCTTGGCTCCTCCTCTTTCCAGTTTCAGCTTCTGAGGGTAGGCTATAAGGCTTTTCTGTCTGTATCAGAATTGAGGAGGTGCCATCTAGGAAAGTACTTTATAAACACTATATAACATCCTATCCAAAAATGCAGTATTAGCATTGTCATGTTACTGTTGTGATTATTGGATTAGAGAAGCTTGAATTCCACCCTGTCTCCCCTGCCTACTTTGTGACACCCAAGCAATGCCACAATTAGAGTTGGCTTTCAAAGAAAACACTTTAATTCTTTTTTTTTTCTCGAAAACAAATGAATCTGGAACTAATCTACCTTAACCATCCAATATGTGCAGCCTTTTTTGTTCATGAACAACCTTAAGGTAATCAGCTGGTGTGCCCTGTGACAGAGAAATGTGTTGGAGAGAAATGGGTTTCCATTGCAGTCTTCCAAGGTGCTACACCAAACAATAACACGGGAAAAATTATCCAGCTAAATGCACCTGACGTGCATTGGCATCCAATATGCCACCCAGCTCGCCAGGCATTATTACTTATATACCTGCCTCTGAGAAGGGCTGCTCGGAAGAGCTACTCTGCTTTTGTCAGACATACATTTTAGAGACTTTTAAATAAACTTATCTAGCAATACCGAGCCGCATGTCTTCTAAACTTTGCTATTTCATCCGTCTATACCAAGTGCCGTGAAGCAGAATGGATGTGCCTTCAGCTCTCTACAGTCCTGGAAAATGAACCAGTCCACTTAACAATAAATGGTGGTTGGCTCAAACACACATGACTGGTCTAGTGGAGAAGAAAAGAAAGTTGAGCTTAATGAAGTCCAGGGTCTGTGTCCCTGTGCACGGACAGGAAAGGACGAGTGTTTTATAACTGTTTATTGGAGTTAATGGTAATAAATTCCTCACTTGTGATGCATTAACTTTAATGTTTTCATTACTTGGTGATTTAGGTTTTCCCTTTTCACATTGTAAATCATGCTGTCCCAGTAGCCGTGCAGGTCGAGTGCCTGCCATGATGTTCAGTGGGGAAAGGAATGTTCTTTCTCTCCCCTGCACGGGCTGGCAAGAGATGCTCTGTCTCATCCCAATTTGCCACATTCTAAGCAAGCAATACAGACAGACAGACGGACAGGTGTGTCCAACGGCAGCCTGACAACATGTGGCAGGCCCTAGGGGAGAATGGCTCTCCAAAGTAACTTTCCCAAATGTGTTTGACACTGAAGTTTTTCTATTCTTTCTTATTTTTCTTTTTCTTTTTTATTTTTTTTTATTCGCTGAGTGTGAGCCCTTAGTTAATGAGCTGTGCAAATAGATATTGAGATTTAGTGTTTTTATTTTGCAATTACAGACTTGGTGATTTGCTTGGAAACTTTGGAAACATCACCCTTATTTTCTTCTCCTAATTATTTTTCCTAGAAAACTTCAACTCACTTTGAACTTGGTTACATTCTATCAGATGAAGCAGAAGACTCAACAAAGACTTTACATCTCAAAATTTGTAACTGTTTTGTAAAGATTTATTTATTTATTTGAAAGACAGAGTTTACAAAGAAAGGAGACAGAGAGAGAGAGACAGAGAGAGAGAGAGAGAGAGAGATCTTCCATCTACTGGTTCATTCCCCAAATGGCTGCAATGACTCAAGCTGGGTGGGTCCGAAGCCAGGAGTTTCTTCCAGGTCTCCCATGCGGGTACAGGGACCCAAGCACTTGGTCTGTCTTCCACTGCTTTCCCATTAGACACATTAGCAGATCAGAAGTGGAGCAGCTGGGACTTGAACCAGTGCCCATATGGGATACCAGCATCTCAGGCAGCAGCTTTACCTGCTGTGCCACAGTGTCAGTCCCCAAATGTATAGCCTTTTTACAAAAGAATAAGGGGCAGGAATTTAGCCTGGCAGTTGAGATGGGTTAGGACACCCACATCCCACATCATAGTACTTAGGTTCAATATCCTGGGAGGCAGCAGATGATAGTTCAAGTAATTGGGTTCTTGCCACCCACATGGGAGTCTTGCATTGATTTCCTGGCTTCTGACTTTGGCCTTGTCCAGTCCTGGCTGGTTATTGTGGGCATTTGGGAAGTGAACCAGTGGATGGAGCTCTTCTCTCTCTCCCTCCCTCCCTCCCTCCCTCCCTCCCTCTCTCCCTCCCTCCTTCCACCCCCCTTCCTTCCACCACCTTCTCAAAATTTTTAAAAACGGGAGGGGAATGATTTCTCTCCTATAGCAATCTTAGGATAATTGACATCATTTTTCTGTCTTCAAGGCCCTGCTGCTGCACGGAGACTCTCAGGGAGCCATCTCAGAGTGAGATTTGGCTTGGGAGTGGCCCTTTGTCCAGTAGATGACACATACCAGGTCACAACCACATTGCAAAGATCATTGCTTTCCCATCAAGTTCTTCCCGATGGGGTGTGAGAGTTCTCATTAGATCACCCACCCTGAAATACCCCCAGAGAATCATGATAATTAGTTCCTGAGTCTTCTTTTTTGTTTTCTGCTTTGTTTGCTTTAAAAGTTTTCTCAGTGCTGTGCTCTGATGATATCTGAATGTCTTTCACTGGTGAGACATGGAGAAAGCAAAAGTGTTATCCATTCAATTCCGTCCTGAAATTTCGTGCTTTGGAGACTAACTAAAATAGACTCCAGGATTCAGTTGTGCTAATCCCCACGTAGCCTTCCCCATAAACAGTGTTAAATGCGAGATGTAGATAAATGCACCTGTAGAAGTTCAAAGAGAAAATGCCAGTTCTCAGGGAGGGAAGCAAAAGAACGACACTGGGAAACACCACCACAGGGAGCCAAGTTCTCCACCTCGCTCTGAAACTGCTATCAACAGCTCTCTTCTGAAGTCATCCGTTATTCACTCAAGTTCAGATTTGGCTCAAACCCTGTCCCCATGTGGCTTTCTCGAAGCCCCATTCTTTGATGGTTTCCTGAAGATGGATAAGGTCCAAGGTGAAGAGAGCTGGTCTCCCAGGGACTTGAAGACATGGTTCCCTCTAGTTGGAGTTCATGTTATTTTTCCTAACTCCCCCCCCCCAACATCCTTTTTGCCCCTTTTCCTATCATTTTCACTACAGCTGTTGCTCCTAACTTTGGTACCCTGGCTTCCTCCTTGCTCTTTTGCCTAAATCCTTTCTTTCCCTGTTCTTTTCCCTTTCTCATTTCACCTTACCAGCTCCAAATTACAATAGAACAAAAATTACTCTTTGGGCTTAGGTGAAGACGATTTATCTAGCAAATAGTCACTCCCACATCGCCCTCTTAGACCTCAAGTCCCTTTAGGCCAGAAGTGGTTTCAGTTCACTTGAGCAAACGTTTGTCCAGCACCTACTGTGTGTGCTACACCCCGGGGACGCAGAGGGAAACAGATGCACAAGTAATGACTCCCACTGCCCTCTGTGGAAGGGACCGCAGCTTTAAGCTTCAAGAAATTCAATCGTTAGCATTGGACCCATTATACTTTTTTTATTTTTTTTATTTTTTGACAGGCAGAGTGGACAGTGAGAGAGAGAGACAGAGAGAAAGGTCTTCCTTTGCCGTTGGTTCACCCTCCAATGGCCGCCGCGGCCGGCGCGCTGCGGCCGGCGCACCGCGCTGATCCGATGGCAGGAGCCAGGAGCCAGGTGCTTTTCCTGGTCTCCCATGGGGTGCAGGGCCCAAGCACCTGGGCCATCCTCCACTGCACTCCCGGGCCACAGCAGAGAGCTGGCCTGGAAGAGGGGCAACCGGGACAGAATCCGGCGCCCCAACCGGGACTAGAACCCGGTGTGCCGGCGCCGCTAGGCGGAGGATTAGCCTAGTGAGCCGCGGCGCCGGCCTATTATACTTTATTGTATGCGTTTTGGGGAAGAATCCTTCTCAATCCCACATCAATTCAGCAGCTCATTAAAGAACAGCCATGTCTTACAGTGGGCCTCAGCTATTCTCATGGTCTAGTTCCTCCTCAGTCTTACTCTTGCTCTCCTTACCTGGACATCTGTCATGGCCACCTTGGCCCCGCCCCCAGGCGCACCACTGGATTGGATTCTTCTTTGTCCCCATTCCCATCCAAGCACCGCGATGTTCTGTTCATTTAATCCATGGTGTCAACGCTGTTCCCATGAATGCAGGCTCTGCTCTCACCCTCCTCCACCCTACCTCCCAGGCAGGCCCAAATCCAGATTGATTTTCCTAGGAATATTCCCTTCTCTAGTTCCTTGCTCAAGGAGCCCAGCAGCTGTCCATTTAAGTAAGATCTTATGTAAACCCAAGCAAAGAGACAAGAACAGGAAGACTGAGGAATCAATGTAGGGTCCCTGGGAGCCGAGACTGCTCTATAGAAATGCGCTGTGGAAAATGAAGTTTGAACACAGAAGGAGGAGGATGTGATTCTCCATGGAGAGCCCAGAGAAAGAGTCAGAGAGGATGTGGCATTGGGACCGAGTCTCCCTCCCTGGAAAATGGGGATAGAGAAAGGAAGTTCCAGACGGGGATAACAGCATGGGCCGTGAGCGAAGGCTGCCTTCCAGAAAGCACGCGGATGCTTATTTCTGCTGGAGAACTGGGAGGCAAGCGGGTTGGGAGAAATGAAAGTGGAAGACAAGATGAGACGGGAAGTGTCCTGGCTTTCCCACTCTGGAGAGTGTGATTGTACCCTGTAGGTGGTGTAGAAACGTGGCCCGATCAGACCTGTGTGTCAGAAGGATGACCGCTGGCCACAGCCTAGTGGACAGGAGGAAGGCAAGCCAGCTAAAAGGGGACTGCAAACCCAGGCAGAGCGCTCTGCTCTTTCATCCTTTTCCCTGTATTCTTATCGCAATCCGGAGACGCGGTAAATAGATTTGAAAACGATATTCCGTCATTCGTCTTTAAAGATATGTTCTCAAGTGACACATGCATAATAGCCATCTGCCTCGGGACGGGGGAAATACATCGCTCCTGCGAGGCTGGTGCAAAAGACAGTGTGGCATTTTTTAAAAAGACTGGTTTATTTGAAAGGCAGAATGACAGAGATGGAGAGACAGAAAGACAAAGAGATCCTCCATCCTCTGACTCACACCCCCAACAGGCCACAACAGTCAGGGCTGGGCCAGGAACTCCATTCACGTCTCCTCGTATGTGGATGGAGGGCCCACGTACTTGGACCATCATCCACTGCCTCCCAGGATGAGTTGTCAGGAAGCTGGATGCAAAGTAGAGTAGCCAGGACCTGAACTGGTACTCTGGTATGGGACTTGCCCATCTGGCCGCGGCCTAGCCGGCTGGCCTGCTGCACCGCAATGCCAGCCCCCAAGGAAGGCGTTTTTAACTCTTCCCCACCTCCTCTTTAGAATCACAAGGCCCTGGGAAGGACCACAGCCTGGATTTGTATCCAGGGTCCCTCTTTGCACTGTTGCCACTCATTGTGATTTAGCTGCTAGAGAGACTCCAGATCACTTGTGTTTCTATATTAAAGTTGGATTCCTAGGACAGAAATAAAGCTGAGGTGGCTGGGGTCCAGAAGTGTGTGAAGTGAGCAGGCTATATTGTGGCATAGCAGGGTCAGCCACTTCTTGCGGCACCAGCATTCCATATCAGAGTGTCAATTGAACTCCCAGCTGCTCTGCTTCCAGTCCAGCTCCCTGCTAATGCACCTGGGAAAGCAGCAGAAGACAGCCCAAGTGCTTGGGCCCCTGCACCCACGTGGGAGACCACGGGCTTCCCCCTGGCCCGCGCAGGCTGTTGTGGCCATTTGGGGAGTGAACCAGCAGATGAAAGATCCTCTCTCTCTCCTTCTCTCTCGCTCTCTTTCTCTCCCTCTCCCTCTCTGTAGCTCTGCCTTTCACATAAAGTAAATAAATAAATCTGAAAAAAGACCCCTGAGTGTAATGAAGCCGCAGTGAGACTCGACAGATTTTCAGCCTTTTCCCCACAGTGACACGTGTCCACCAGCATTCAGAAGCCCAGCCCACTTCCACAGGACACCTGCAACTTGGAAGGACACGGTTTTTTCAAGGAAATGAGGCACTCTGGGATTTCTCAGTCGCCACAGTTAGGATAGCACATCAGATTTGTTTAGTCGTTACAGACTGCAGCAGAGAGAAGCTCTAAGTTATTTCTAATTGACTTTTCTTCTTAAGAAAGCATGCCGGGTCTCAAATGAGATGTAAAAAATGCTTGATAAAACACAGATTAAAAACTTGCTGGTTTTTTTTTTAAACATTTTTGTTAAAATGTATTCATTGTTAATTTTATTTTGTTCATAATTATCTGCTTTTTTCTCTCATTGATTCAGAACCTATCAGAATTTTTTAAATTAACTTTTTAAATTTGTTTATTTGAAAGGCAGATTACAGAGAGAGAGAGAGAGAGAGAGGAAGAGACAGATCTTCCATCCACTGGTTCACTCCCCAGATGGCCGCAACAGCTGGAGCTGGGCCGGTCCAAAGCCAGGAGCCAGGAGCTTCTTCTGGGTCTCCCATGTGGATGCAGGGGCCCAGGCACTTGGGTCATCTTCTGCTGCTCTCCCAGGCACATTAGCAGGGAGTTAGATTGGAAGTGGAGCAGCCGGGACTAGAACCAGCATCTATATGGGATGCCAGCAACGCAGGTGGTGGCTTTACCCACTAAGCCACAGCACCCGCCCTAGGTTTTGTGGGTTTTTTTTTAAGATTTATTATTTTATTTGAACATTAGAATTACAAAGAGAGAGGGAGAGAAAGAGAGACACCTTCTCTCTTTGGACCATCTGTCTGCTGGTTCACTCCCCAGATGTCCACAATGGCCAGAGCAGAGCCAGGACAAAGCCAGGAGCTTCATCTGGGTCTTTCATGTGGGTGATGGAGGCCCAAACACTTGGACCATCGTCTGCTGCTTTTCCCATGCCATTAGCAAGGACCTGGATTAGAAGTGGAGCAGTTAAGACACGAATGATACCCATATGGGATGCTGGCATCACAGGTGGCAGGTCTACCTGCTATGCCACAAAGCTGGCCCCATGGGTTTGCTTTATCTTCAGTATAATAAGGCTCCCTCCGTAGACTGTTATACTCCTTGATCTGTTACCAGGATGAGCTGATTTTTTTTCATTGCAGGGGCAGCATGAGTCCAAAAGGTCTCACAAATGTTTTCTTCCGTGCTATTTTGCTAACTACACATGTGTCCTCTCCATTTAATTCCTCAGTCTCACCCCAATTACTTGTTTGTTTCCTGGCTTCTTACAACACAACCTGTTGGAAAAACTTAATTCAAGTGCATCATGTTCACTCCCTCGCTTTTGTCTGCTACCAAATATTTTTCTCCACGAGCAGTTCCATTCAATTAGTTTAAGGCCATTGGTCTAAGTGATTCTTGAAACTTTTAGACCCTAAGTCTATTAGCAATGATTTTAAATTTTTAACTTTCCGTACGTTTGTCTAAATCCTTTAATACGTGAAGCACAATGACAGGTATACAGAGGGAGTGTGAATGCAGATGGATACCAAATAAAGTCACAGAAGTTGAAGGCTATCTAGGCCTGTGCCAACAGACTGGGAGAGCCCGAGTCACTGAAACCAACTGCCCTGTTAGCATGAAAAGATGAGCCCTTGTGGTCAGACACCGCCCTCTGACCGTCATCTATTAATAGGTTCCTGAAAAATAGACAGAAAGGCAAAAATGTAACCCAGAAAAGCAAGAGCTAAGGAAAAGCAGTAATGAACTTACTAAAGAAAGCCAAAGAGGGTCTGGTGCTGTGGCGTAGCGGGTAAAGCCACCATCTGCAGTGCCAGCGTCCCATATGGACACTGGTTCAAGTCCCGGATGTTCCACTTCCAATCCAGCTCTCTGGTATGGCCAGGAAAAGCAGTGGAAGACGGCCCTAGTCCTTGGGCCACTGTACCTGCGTGGGAGACCCGGAAGAAGCTTCTGGCTCCTAGCTTCAGATGGGCCCAGCTCCAGCCATTGTGACCATTTGGGGAGTGAACCAGCAGATGGAAGACCTCTCTCTGTCTCTCTTTGAGAGACCTCTGCCTCTCAGTAACTCTGCCTTTCAAATAAATAAATAAATCTTAAAAAAAAAAAAAAGCCAAAGAACCCAAATGCAAAGGAGAGAGATTCATGAGCAGATTTTGATCAACAACCAACAGACTAGAGAAATCTAGCCCATCCCACCCTACCCACAGCACCCTCTTCACCTCTGGTCATTGAGGCATCATGAAGTGTGTGTTTGTGCACGAGTCTGCAGGTGCACACACACACCTGTGATCTGTGAGTGAACCGAATTGTAGATGGAACTTGATTACCCTCGGCCTTCAAATATTAGGTGTTCTCCAGCCTCTTCCACCCAAACCACGAGCTTTTCCACATGGTACTTTAACGAAGGAACCTGGTAAACTGCACTCTGCCTCAAGTTCACAATGTCTAGGCTCCAGCGGGTTTAGTCCCTTTTTTTCAACAGTTGAACCTGAAAGAAAAGGAAGGGAGACGATGGGAGAAGTCCACAGTTTGAGTGGGAGCTGGAGAGAGGTGGAGAAAGGATTTATTTTTTTAAGAAGTCATTGATTTTTCTCTTTAAGTTGACTTTGCGAGAGGCCACGTCAGCTGCCCAGAGGGAAGTTAGCCGACACCTGGTTTGTTCTTCAGGGGCTGCAACCTTTTCGCAGTGGAAATTGCTTGGCCCCCTGTGCTATTAGCTTTGTGCTGTGGTGTTGCCAACCGATTTCTCCAATTCTCTTTTCTCAGTGGGCTAGAACGCAGCTGGTTAAATAGGCCGTGACTCACATAAGCTCCTGTGTCTTTTTTATTGACTGCTTTATGGAAATGGATCGCACTCCAAAGGGTCCCCATTGTTGTGGCTGTGCATAGCTGACTGTGGAGTCACGTTTAGCGTTGAAAGATGGACTCCTACCCTGTCGGTTTTTATTGCAGAGTTGAGTATGGGTGGAATCCAAGTGTTTAAAGGAATCTGGATGAGGAGAGAAGGATGTCTGAGAATTTCTTTTATCTTCATCTGCCATGAAAGTTGGGCGGCTATCCTTGCGGGAGGACCCAGTTCTCTGCTGATCTTATCTTGAGGGTCTCCCGTCCCTCAGCTAAGTGAATGTCTTCTCTGTGTGGTCTGAGAGATTTAGTTAAGTGCAGAGGTAGAGAGAGATGATGTCACCCACGTGATTCTGTTTTGTGCTGATATAATGTGACACACCTCTAGGTTTACCCAATACATTGAAATCATTTCTATTTTTTCATTCCGGGGAAGGGGGTGATATCTTTTTTCAGGTAATGAGCAACATGCCTCTATTCTTTTAATTGTATACTTAAATAAAAATGTTTTCACCTTAACACCTTACATAACTGTTTATGGCTTTTTCCATTTTTATTATCCTACAAAGCATTTGCATGACTTTCTGTGATGGGTTCAATGGCTCTCTGCAGATCTGTTCATTTGCTGGTAGGTATGGAGTCAGGCATACAGAGTTCTTCCCGCTAGTTACCTGACGCTGTGGTTGATGTTGTCCCTTCTCAAGATCACCAGTTCATCATCAGGAGACCCCTGAGCTGACACGGAAAGAAAAGACAGCTGGAATGTCACGATGACTTCCCATCTCAGCGTGTGGATTTGTCAGTAGATCACAGAGCTAATGAGATTGAGCTCAGAGTCTACTCTACATGAAAACAACGGGCACCGTACTCACCACGCTGTGCCTTGTACGTAGAAGACAGTCAGTAGAACCGAAGCTGTCTTATTTGATCTCCTAAATTTTTTTCGATAGCCATCTTTTCCACTGCCCATACAGGGAAACCAGACAACAGGGTTCATCAATAAAGATTCCCTCTAACAAGTAAGAAAGCAACATAAGACATCCTACAGACTACATACAAAAACACAACATAAAAACAGTTTCCAGCCATGCTTGTTATTAATATTGGTGGCGAATGACCAGGTGAGAAAATTCAGCAACTCATACAATGCTTGCTTTCAGCAAACTGAGTCCGACTCTTGAGGAGAGAGGTGGTATCGGGGCTGCCCCTCCTCCCTCCCAGAAATGAGTGACTTGGAGTTCAGACATTTCTGCTGCATTATGTCTTTGTTTTCTTGGTGGTAGCATTCTTGGGTTTCAGTTGGTGGGGAGAAAATGCCTCATGCTGATAATGTACTGAAAGTAAATGAAATTAAATAAGCGGAGCAGTGCTCATCACTACTTCCTCCCCCCTGGGTAATTCAATTCAAGCTCTCTCTCTGATGGCAACTCACAGGGGCTGTCTCTGTCACCCCGCTGGGGCCTGGAGTCTTAACATCTAAATAAAAGTTTCACTCAAGCATTTTTTATGCCCCTGCCAGCAGGATCAGTGAGCTGGTGTGAGCACATTAATGTAATATTCATACTCCAGACTCTCCCCGCACACAAGGCAACGTCTTCCCATTTTCATAATTATAGATGTTCCATAAAATGGCATATAGATTTGCATTAAAAAGGGAGGTTTGAATTCTAATAGAATGTTTAACATGTCTTTTATGATTCAGACTCTTGGCATCTTTAACAAGAAGCTGTGTCTCTTAAGTTTCCCAAAATCTTAAAAAAGAAAAGGAGGTGAACAAACTTGTGGGAAGAAGACATGGAAAGTCTAAGCTTAGGGGATCCTGCTTTCCTGTCCCCTGTGTCTTTCATTTTTAAGCCTCCAGGAGCAGCTTCGCTTCAGAGTCACTTTGGAGAGGATGCCCTGTCCCTCCAAGGGGGTCTTCTCCAGGGTGCCTGGTCCTCCCCTCACCCAGAACTCTCTCCCGTCCTCCACCCCCAGAAGAATCTATTGCTGTTTTCTTGGAGAGTGTTTTCAGAAAATTTCAGAGGAGTTAGGGGAAATGAAAGAATCCTAGAAAAATGAACGTTCCTTTGCTGCTGTTCATGTCATGCGTGCACCCTGAGACCCATCTGGGAGGACTGATGGCAGCCACATAGTTCGCCATCTGTAAAACACACCAATGGAAATGGTCCCTGAACAAGGCAGCTGACAGTAAGGACTGAGTGGATAAACAGTCAGACACACAAACACACAGAACAGCAGGAGAGGCTCTTCTGAGCTACATTTTAAAAACTAAGCTTGGAACAATTAACTGGGAAGCAAAAGGTCATTTACTTGTGTAGTGTTTAAGTTTTGTTGTTGTTTTTAAGATTTATTTTGTTTGAAAAGCAGAGTTACAGAGAAAGAGAGAGAGAGCGAGCTTCATCTGCTAGTTCACTCTCCAAATGGCCATAATAGCTGGGGCTGGACCAAGCCAAAAGCAGGAGCCAGGAGCTTCATCCGAGTCTCCCATGTGGGTGGCAGGGGCCCAAGCACTTGGGCCATCCTCCACTGCCTTCCAAGGCACATTAGCAGGGAGCTGGATTGAAAGTAGAGCCACTGGCCATTTGCGGGGGTGAACCAATGGAAGGAAGACCTTTCTCTCTCTCTCTCTCTCTCTCTCTCTCTCTCTCACTGTCTAACTCTACCTATAAAAAAAAAAAAAAAAAAAAAAGTGGATCCACTGGGACTCAAACCAGCACCCATATGGGATGCCAGCATTGCAGGCAGCAGCTCAACCCATTGTACCACAATGCCAGCCCATTACTTACATTTTAAATTGTTCTAAAATATTATTTTTAAACAAAAAATAGGTAGAGCGCTGAGCAAAGAGCCAACTCATTGCACCATTGAATAAATATTAGGTATTGTAGAAGTTCAAAAGCAATTAATTGCTCAATTGAAAAAAATAAAATTCTTTCACCCAGAAGTCTCAAGATACTATATAGATGGTCCTATTGATTTCTATGTGATTGAGCCTTACTTTGTTTTGTATTTGGTTTGCTTTGTAAATGTTTTAAGGCAACCAACAGAGATCTGGGTTTGGGATTAGCCTACTCTTCATGTTTCCTAGTTAAAATGTATTTGTGTTCCCTAGAGAGTTTTGTGTTGTTTTTGTACTTGATGTCTGAAGAGTAGGCTCCCTTCTCTTTGTCTCTGTCCTTCGCCCCTCTCTAGAGCAAGCCTAAACCCCAGTGGGAGAAGCTGAATGAGGATCTTGACTTCCCAGTACATTTGTATCTAACAAGGCTAATTGAAAGTCAAGAATGTTAGCAGCATACACTTAAAAGGTTGACGTCAGTTCCAGGGTCTTTGTTAAGGCCTCTACCACCCTAAGACTCTGTTCCATGCTCAGGACATCAGGATGTGGCTGTTATGCCACGCTCAGCTTGGATAACCCTTCTTTGTGCAAACTTAACAAAATCTATGTTCACAAAGGTGCCTTTCTTTTTGTTAAAAAAAAAAAAAAAAAGAGTGTGTGTTGATTGTTCCCGCTGAGGTGAGTGCATTTATAGTGGAGTCTATCACTCATTAAAGCTTGTCTGTGCTGGTAGCTATTCATTTGACTTGTGATTATCTCAATGTGGGTTTTCCAATTTGGAGCTTATATCCACAGCAAATTCTTCATTCCCTGGAGTCCTTTTCCTGCCAATCAGCACTTATTTAGGCTACCTCGCCCTTGCCACAAACTAATGTATGTGGGGATCATTGTAAGTGATTTTAGCATTAGATATCATTAGGAAGAAAGAAAATTAACTGTTTCTTCCCAATCATGTAGAAATTGTCTTATTTTGCTCTGCGGTTGAGCAATTGACCCTCCGTACCCCGTCATTACTGTGGATTATCTAAAGTCACCTAAATAAAGGAAAATATTGTCAGGTTTCCACAAACCGTTTTGCTGTTGCTTCTTTTAGGAGTGGAAGACGTGGTGAGAGGAGCCCAAGAGCTTGATAACATCATCAAGCAAGGGTACTTGGAAAAGAAAAGCAAAGGTATGGGTCAGACTCGCAGGCCGCAGGACACTTCAGCAAAGGAAGGGGAGCTGGGAAGAAGAGGGCGAGACAGCAGGGGCTTCGTAGTGCCCGGGACTGTGCTAGGCACGTGTAAGGCAAAAGCAGGGCAAGGCCAGGAGAGAGGTCTGGTGTTTATGTGACAGCTCAAGAGAGATGGCCCACATCTTCAGCAGACTGTGAGCTTTGTCAGGATAGGGACTGGTTCTGCCGTGGGCGCTGCTAGATCCCCAGTGTCTGGTACATGACAGGTGCTTGATAAAACTTATTGAGCAAATGGATGGATGATACCCTTGTTGTCATCTCTTCGTGTGCTCCCATAAGGAGTGAGACTTCTGCCAGGAGGGTATTTATATATCACATAGACTTGCAAATTTCACACAAGCCCAACTCTTGACCTTTTTCATGAAATGAGAGCAGTTGCTACTAGGATTGGGGTCCCAGGGTTAAGCTCAGCAGGCAAATTAACTTAGCACACACACCAAAAAAAAAAAAAGTTTTTCTCATGGCCATGACCAGGAGCATCATTTTGGTTTGTCAAAGACAACATGTAGAGATACCGTGGAGAGTTTTAAGAAGTACAGGATGAGATTAGGACATGAAAGACACAAGGGAAGGCAAAACAAAAAGACAGCTACCCAGCCACAGAGCAGGCAACCCTGCTTAGAACTTAGACCTTTAATAGAGCGAGTGCTGTGTATTCTGAGTCAATACGGGGTAACCTGTGGGAGTGAAAGGGAGGGGTTTACAGTCCATTAACCTGGGGAATAAAACAATAACACACTGGACCGTGTGTGTCAGATTTTACAGACTCTTCAGCAATTGTAGTTACCTAAATTTATGTCCCCTCCTTCTGTTTAGATCATAGTTTCTTCGGCTCAGAGTGGCAGAAGCGCTGGTGTGTTGTTAGCAGAGGCCTCTTCTACTACTATGCTAATGAGAAAAGTAAGTGTTCTTCATTTGCCAGGCAGCTTCTCACTCCTGGACGCAAGCACTGTGTAAATTCTCAAGCACTTAGACCTCAAGATAGCAGTCCTTACCGAACACCCACAACAGGGACGTGCTCAGGAGAGAAACAGGCTTGAGTAAAGAATGCCTTGCCCACCACCAAAAGCAGAAGCCAACTGGAAATTACCTTTAGTCGCTATGAAGGGGTGGTCAACCTATCAAAGAGTTCTCTTTCCTATGACCAATAACATAACCTTGTCAAAGTGGGACATTTTGGCATTCTTTTGCTTTGGTTTTTTTTTTTCTTTTGGTTTATTTATTTATTTGAAAGAATTACAGGGGAGAGACGGAGAGACAGAGAGAGAATCTTCGATCCACTGATTCACTCCCCAGATGGCTGCAATGGGCAGGGCTGGGCCAGGCCGAAGCCAGGCGCTAGGAGTTTGATCCGGTTCTCCCACATGGGTGCAGGGGCTCGAGCACTTGAGTCATCTGCCGCTCTCCCAGGCACGTTAGTAGGGAGCTGGACCAGAAGCAGAGCAGCTGGGACTAGAACTGGCGCCCATATGGGATTCCGACATCGTAGACAGCAGCTTAACCTGTTGCACCACAACGCTGGTCCCATTCTTTTGTTTTTTAAGCAGAACTTTGAACTCTATATAGGTATGAGTAGCATAGCGAAATTGTTGAAAATTTTCATTCTGAGAAAGACTTAAACAGCTTAATAATGACCCACAGATAGAACCCCGGAGTTCAGACTCCCTAAGCACACACTCCCAACTTTAGCCTACTCACTACTGAGGTGTAGTCCAGTGGACATCCCGACAGCCACCCAGTGTTGAGACCAAGGAGTTGCTGAGCCCAAGAGACACCCCTCAGGCAGACAGCAGTGACCGTGAAATGCTGACTCCGTTTGTTAATGAGCCACCGCTGACTGCATCAAGCACAACACTCACGAGGCAACCCGAGAAGCGCTCCCCTCCATGTTCAATACAGTCGCGTCACTCATGAGAAGGAATAGAAGATACAAGCGTAACGGGAGGCAACCACAAATAAGTGCAAGCTAAAAACTGTTACCGTAAATGAATGCAATCTTTCAAACGGGGGATACCCTCCTGCAGCACTGGACTGCCCCAGAGGTGGTAGGAAGACAGTGACACCACGAATAAAGCCTCCACGCTTTTGTGGCCTTCTTTGTTCTCTGCCGCCTTTGCACAGAGACCGGAGATACGAATACAGAGCTCATCTTTCTTTTTCCTTCCAACCATGATCTGTTTCTCCTCTTTTCCCAAATGCATCGCTCTCCAGATGCCCAGATAGCCAGACTAGGGAATAACCAGACACCCACCCAGTGGCCTTTGGACTCCTACCCCTCTGATATTAAGGTAGCAGAAAGAGCTGTAGCTTTTCTGAGGGAGTTGGAATCCTTAAGATTTACCTTGGGGAAAGCAGTAGAAGATGGCTCAAGTCCTTGGGCCCCTGCACCTGCGTGGGAGACCCAGAAGAAGCTCCTGGCTCCTGGCTTTGGATCAGCATAGCTCCAGCCATTGCAGCCATCTGGGGAGTGAACCAGTGGATGGAAGACCTCTCCCTCTGTCTCTACCTCTCTCTGTAACTCTGTCTTTCAAATACATAAAATAAATCTTTAAAAAAATATTTTTTCCCTGGGGCTCTATGGCAGGTGCCTGGCCGTGCCTCTCTTCCTACAGCAGATTTTGCTGATCCTCAGATCCTCATCTTCGTTCATCATGTTGGGTTCCTCCGAATCATTCCCATTTTGTGGGTGAAGTGTGGAGCCTTGGGGCTGGTGTGATGGCACAGTGGGTTAAGCCGACATCCATGACACCAACATCTCACATGGGCACTGGTTCGAGTCCTGGCTGCTCCATTTTCAATCCAACTACCTGCTAATGAGCCTGGGAAAACATCGGAGGGTGGCCCAAGTGCTTAGGTCCCTGCCACCCACATGGGAGACCCAAGTGAAGCTCTTGACTTCAGCCTGACCCAGCCTTAGCTGTTACAGACATTTGGGGAGTGAAACAGCAGATGGAAGATATCTATCTATCTGTCTGTCTGTCTGTCTCTGTCTCTCTAATCTGTCTTTCTCTCTCTGTGTCTCTATCTCTGTCTCTCTCATTCTGTCCCTTTCTTCCTGTAACGATGCCTTTCAAATAAATCTTAAAAAAAAAAATGTGGAGGCTCTTTGAAAACTGAGCAACAAGCCCCTGTGTCCTTCCAGCCTTCAGCCCACCCTCAAGTACAGCAACCACAATTCCTCCTCTGGATTTTCACAGTATACGCCAGCCAGGTGGTGTTTTCTTACGTTAAACCGTCAATTTAATATGACATTGAGTCAGGATTAAAAAAAAAAAAAAAAAGTTCATCACTTCCTATGCATTTAAATAAATGGATAGCAATTCTGGAAGTAAGACCAGGTCTCTGGCCTGTTCATTCAGAATCCTTCACGCTCACAGTGAGAGAGGAGGGGGAGAGACTTTTATTGACCGTTTTGCCATCAGGGTGACATAAAATCCAATGACCAAAGAAACAACAAAACATTTTAGTGGCCGGCTAGAACAGGAGAGATACTTTACGAAAAAAGATTCCAGTGTGAAACAGCACCCGAGTGGGGCTCCCTTCTTGCCAGTTGCTACTTCTTGTGCCCAGGGCACTTTCTTAGCAAGCACTGTCTGTGTATTTCTTTAGCTCAACTAGGGGAAGACAGCATTTTTGCAGTGTTGTCGCCCCACTTCCATCCATCTCATCAGCAGCATCAGAAAGCCCACGTTAATTAGGCAGGTGCATTCCACGTGACACAGGGCAAGAGCTCCACCCAGACGCTGCAGGTCCATGCCTCAGTGCTTCCTGCCTGAACTGTGCAAAAAGGACACAAGACCGGCCGGCGCCCTGGCTTAAAAGATTAATCCTCCGCCTGCGGCGCCAGTACCCAGGGTTCTAGTCCCGGTCAGGGCACCGGATTCTGTCCCGGTTGTTCCTCTTCCAGTCCAGCTCTCTGCTGCGGCCCGGGAGTGCAGTGGAGGATGGCCCAAGTGCCATGGGAGACCAGCTCCTGGCTTTGGGATCAGTGCAGTGCGCCGGCCGCAGCGGCCATTGGGGGGATAAACCAACAGTAAAGGAAGACCTTTCTCTCTGTCTCTCTCTCTCTCACTGCCTGTCAAAATAAATAAATAAATAATTAATTAAAAAAGGACACAAAACCTTGGAGAGCCACCTCCTCTTTTCCTGTTTCTTATTTTTTGTTTTGTTTTCAAAGATTGATTGATTGATTGATTTGAAAGGCAGAGTTACAGAGAGGCAGAAGCACAATGGCCAGGGCTAGGCTGATCTAAAGTCAGGAGGCAGGAGCTTCTTCCAGGTCTCCCATGGGAGTGCCAGGGCCCAAGGACGTGGGCCACCTTCTACTGTTTTCCCAGGCCATAGCAGAGAGCTGGATAGGAAGTGGAGCAGCTGGAACTCGAATCAGCACCATATGGGATGCCAAGGCTGAAGACAGCGGTTTTACCCACTACACCACAGCACCGGCCCCAGTATTGTATTTTTTTAAAAAAGGAGTGACACAGGGCCAGTGCTGGGGCATAGAATGTTAAGCCTCTGCCTGCAGTGCCAGCATCCCATATGGGTGCTGGTTCAAGTCCTGGCTGCTCTGCTTCTGATCCAGCTCCCCAGCTGATGCACCTGGGAGGGAAGCAGAAGATGGCCCAAGTGTTTGGGCCCCTGTGCCCACATGGGAGACCCAGATGAAGCTCCTGGCTTTGGACCAGCCCAGCTGCAGCCATTGCAGCCATTTGGGTAGTAAACCAACAGATGGAAGCTCATGCGTGCTCTCTCTCTCTCTCTCTGTCTTGCTCTCCCCCTCCCTCTTCCTCCCTCTCTCTACCTCCCTCTCCCACTCTCCTTCTCTCTCTCTCTCCCCCACCTCCCTCTCCCTCTCCCTCTCCCTCTCTCTCTCTCTCTCTCTCTTCTCTCTCTCCCTCTCCCTCTCTGTCTGTGGCTCTGCCTTTCAAATAAATGGAAATAAGTCTTTAACAAAAAAAAAAAAAAAAAAAAAAAAAGAGTAACACAGAGTAGCCTTTCCTTTCCTTAAGGTCCTCCTCTTTTCTATTTTTTTTTTATTTATTTTTATTTGAGAGGCAGAGGCGAGTGTGGGGGGGTCTTCCCTCCACTGGTTCACTCCCTAGGTGGCCTAAACAGCTGGAGCTGCGCCAACCCAAAGCCAGGAGCCAGGAGCTTCTTCCAGGTCTCCCATGCAGGTACAGGGGCCCGAGCACTTGGGCCATTTTCAGCTGCTTTCCCAGGCCATAGCAGAGAGCTGGATCAGAAGTGGAGCAGCCGGAACTCAAACCATCGCCAGTATGGGATGCTGGCACTGCAGGCGGTGGCTTTATCCACTATGCCACAGCGCCAGCACCAAGGGTCCTCCTCTTTTCATCGCCTTCCTCATCATTTGGGGATACTCAACAGCATTCTGCCATGTCGCAGGAGGACCTCTGGGTAGAAGGAGGAAACACGGAGTTTTTATTATTCTTCCTGGGGCTGGCGCTGTGGCGTAGCAGGTAAAGCTGCCATCTGCAGTGCCAGCATCCCATATGGGTGCTGGTTAGAGTCCTGGCTGCTTCACTTCCAATCCAGCTCCCTGCTATTGCACCTGGGAAAGCAGTAGAAGATGACCCAAGTCCTTGGGCCCCTGCACCCACACAGGAGACCTGGAAGAATCTCTTGGCTCCTGGCTTCGGATTGGCCCATCTCCGGCCATTGTGGCCATTTGGAGAGTGAACCAGTGGATGCAAGACTATCTTTCTCTCTCTCTCTCTCTCTGCCTCTGCCTCTCTGTAACTCTGCATTTCAAATACATAAATAAATATTTATATTCTCTTGCACAAAACACCCACCTGAGCAGCAGGAGGCAGGGGAGAGGGATTTAACCCAAATGCGGCAAAGGGCATGAGAGGAGATGCCAGGACCCTATCCCACCCCCCAGTGCTGCTGTCCCCTCCCTCAGATGTGAGCTCTGCTGGCCTGATAATAATGCATCCGCTCTTTAATAGCCTTCAAGAGCCTCAGGTTCACAGCCACACTGTCCCTGCTGTAATAATTCCTTCTCTCTGTTATTATAGATCTCTTAACATTCTAATAAATTTCCTGTCTCTGTTGGACCTTTCGCGCTGCATTTCCCTAGCTTGGCAGTGATATCTGCCTCTTCTTGAGCTTCCCTAATAACCTTAACCGGGCTGTTGTGGTTCCTCAGGGAGGCAACGTGACATTCCAGCGCAGGTGCCTTCCCCAGGCCTTGGGTCTCTAGGGATCCAAGGAGCTTTCCTGTCTTGCAGGCAAACAGCCCAAAGGGACCTTCCTCATTAAGGGCTACAGTGTGCGGATGGCCCCCCACCTGCGAAGAGACTCCAAGAAGGAATCCTGCTTTGAGCTGACCTCCCAGGACAGGCGCAGCTATGAGGTAGGTAGGCGCATCTCCTCCCCGGGGCAGCCGACGGACGCATCATCCCCTGTTGCGCGGGAGCCCCGGTTCCCGGGCTGGCTTCCCCCTTGCTGTGTTACCTGCGGCTTCCTCGCCAGCGAAGACCCTCTTTGTGTGGACATGTCCTCCCGCTTGCCGTGTCGTGTCCCCGCTTCTTGCTGTTGCCACTGTGCTTGGCTTCTGTCGCTTCTTCCCTCCCCTTCCAGTGAGTCTAGTCTGCTGCAGTACACTGGGTCCTTTCCTTAGAGTCTCAGTCCTTGGCTTTCATTCCCATTCTCTGTTTGTTTGTTTTTTTTGTTTGTTTGTTTGTTTTTTAACTGATTGTCTTCATTCCTGTCCGTGAAAACCAGAAAAGGGAAAATCTAAAATGGAGAATGAAGATAATTTCTTTTCTTATGTCCGTCTTGCTGTCTGAAACAACTTTCTTGAATTGTACTGCGCATCTCCAGAAGAATTTCCAAGGTCGAGGTGACCGTGCTTACTGAGGGACTGGAGAAATACGCCTCACTGGGCTCATTCCTACATCAAGGAGTCTGAGAAGATTCATGGATATGTATATTGTGAAAACACCACGCGTGGATTTCAAAAACACTTGCACCAAAATGCATTTCTCTTTAAATTCCATTTCCACAAACTTTTTGAAGTGCACTTGTATTTTGAAGGTTTGCTTCATGCATTTACTACCTATTATGAAATTAATTAAAACAAAAAAATTCTGATGATAGGTATATAGTGATTCTCACACAGTGTTTTTTATGTTGTTTCCTGCTTGTTGATAATTTTTATTTTGTCATAGTTTCACTGAAACAACAGAAAAACTTTAGCCAACTTACATAATATAGAAAAAGCATTCTCAGATTAACCACTTGAGTAGTGACTTTTAAAAAATTTTTTTGCCATTCATCTTTTTTTATTTCTTAACCCTTATTTTGATAAAAAAAAATTACCTAGATCTTATTTTGATAAAATTGGGACTCATTTCCAAATTTTTAAAAATTTGAACTAAGACTTTCCTAAAAAAATTTTTTAAATCTATATAATACAGGTGTATGCACTGAGTATGTTTCTAAGTTGACTTTATTATTAAATTCTGGTGGTACTATATATCCAGAAAAAAGTTTATATGAATTTTTTTGTTGCTTAAATAATGTGCTTCTAAGAGACTAAAAACGGCAATGTCTGTTAAATAGGTATTATGCAAAAATCTAGGTTTCTTATATAGTGTGTATCTTGACCCTTGACCCTGACCTAGTGGCCAGATCATTAAAGTGTTTTTCAGGGATAGGTCTTTCAAGCTGATTCATTTACAGTGAAAACTGACGGGGGCTTGCTGCTAGGTGGTGTGTTGTGTGAGTCAGGGTGTAGTTTACTTGCTTCCTCTTTTCTCTGGCCCACTAATCCAAGTCATTAGCACGGTCTGTGGGTTCTTCCTCAACAGTATCCTTCGAATCTTTCCCTTCTTATTTATTTATTTATTTATTTATTTTTTGGACAGGCAGATTTATACAGTGAGAGAGAGACAGAGAGAAAGAGAAAGGTCTTTCTTCCATTGGTTCACCCCAAATGGCCGCTACGGCCTGCGCTGAGCTGATCTGAAGCCAGGAGCCGGGTGCTTCCTCCTGGTTTCCCATGCGGGTGCAGGGCCCAAGCATCTGGGCCATCCACCACTGCCTTCCCGGGCCACAGCAGAGAGCTGGACTGGAAGAGGAGCAACCGGGATAGAACCATAGAACCAGCACCCCAACTGGGACTAGAACCTGGAGTGCCGGCGCCGCAGGTGGAGGATTAGCCAAGTGAGCCAGGGCACTGGCCCCTTTTTTTTTTTTTTTTTTTTTTTTGGTCCCTTCTTATTTATTTCCACAGCCATCACAATGGCTAAGTCCCCACAGCTCACCCAGAGGACTGGTTGAAGTGGTCTGGTCAGTCTTCTGTCCCCACAGCTCTCTACCCCAGTGCCTCCTGCGAACAACAAAGAACCGCCCATTCCCTTTGCTGGTGTGGGGTGGCCGTCCTGTTGCTCCAGGAGCTCAGAGCGCAGTCGCCCACTCTCTCTGGCCCTCAGTGCTCCAGCTGCACCTGGGGCTGTCCTCCTGCCAAGCCCCTCTGCCGCCTCCCCCGTGCCAGAGGCTCTCATCACGCGGCTTCTCCTGCCTGTGGTTTTCTCCTACACGTGCAGCTCCCTCCGCCAGTCAGTTTCCACCAACTCTCCTGTAAGTTCCAAGCAAGCAGTGTTCCCTCAGCAAGCCTCCCTGACCTGCTGCAGGCGGACGGAGTGCTCCCTCCCCACCTGCCGTCAGGCGCATCCCCTGTGGCACTGCCACGCCCGTGGACGTGGCTCAGCTTTGTTTTCCCTGTGAACTTTTCTCAAATACACACCTGATGACGGACTAGAGAACCAAATGAGTGAATGTATATGGATGTGAATGGGCTCAGACGGCGTCATTTCTGGGTATGCAAGATGGCCGGGAGAAAAAAGCCATTTGGAGTGAGACCCGTGGTCTCTCCTAAAATATTAAGCAGATGAAGAGTCCCGAGCTTTAAACTTGACTCTGAAACTGGCAGGTCCCTTTCCTGGAACCTCCCTCTCCAGATTCCTGGAAACGCTAGTGAAGGTGACAAACTAATGCGCTCGTTTTTCTCTAGTTTACAGCTACCAGTCCAGCCGAGGCCAGAGACTGGGTGGATCAAATAAGCTTCTTGCTAAAGGGTAAGCGTCATCGTCACAGAAAGACGTGATATTTGAGTCCATTTGCCACTGCTGTCACATTGCGTAAATATCTCTAGGCTTTCAGATGTGGCTTTTCTGCCCTTTCTGGCCTCCCCCTACCACACGCCCCACTTGGTGACAACAAACAGTACCATTCTGTAAGGTAAGGACATCAGCATGGAACTGGCTTCAGGTGTTACTGTTCCTCCACCTGCCTGCAGGCCAGCCTATAATATCCACAATCACCAGAAAAGGAGAGCTGAAAACCAGCCCAGCTCAGCATCTTTTAAGCCCTTACATTCCGGAAAGGAAATCTATGATATCTAACTCAAAGTCTTCCAATGCAATTGAGGTCCAAAACCTTCTTGTTTTAGTCTTAGTACGAAGTAGAAATCTGAACTGATCTAGGTGGCCTTTGGCACATTGAACTTTAAAAAGTAATCACTGTTTCCTAAGCCACAATAAAAG
Source organism: Oryctolagus cuniculus (assembly GCF_964237555.1). Taxonomy (NCBI): domain Eukaryota; kingdom Metazoa; phylum Chordata; class Mammalia; order Lagomorpha; family Leporidae; genus Oryctolagus; species Oryctolagus cuniculus. The sequence goes on along the minus strand of NC_091448.1, from coordinate 24,462,796 downwards.
GCTCCTTGCTCTGGGATGGGATGAGCCCTGACTAAGGATGCTACATGACTGCTCTTAGAGTACCCTCTGCTGGCCAGCCTGCAGGCGCCGCCACAACCATGGCCCAGAAGCCTCCTCTGGGGGCGGACTGGCAGGTGGAAGGAGCCAGCCTTAAGTGAGGCACCTCCACCGCCCCACCCCCCGCCTCAGAGGGCGCTCACAGCCTCCGTGGCAGGCCCCTGCCTCGACAGAAAGGTAGAAACACCAGCGTTACCCGTGGCTCAAGACCTGGCGAGGAGCACACCCACCAACAACCCCAAGCTTTTTCATCTCGGTTTCTTACTCTGCTGTAGGATTTTATGGCGGATAAGAAGAAAAAAGCACCAGAGCTTTAATTACAAGAATTGCCTATTTTGCTCAGTTATGCCTTTGCTCTCGCAAAAACAAAACTATTGTGTCTACCAACAGCGTCCCGTATAATAGACTGCAGCTAGGCAAACATGAGCATTGATGGCGAGGCTACAGGGTACACTCTCATCTAGGTGCCGTGGATTTATGCGTGTAATATACCCCTAAGTGTGTAAACCTCCATAAAACTCGAAACAGCTTTATTGAGCTGTACCCTGTGGTACTTTCAGAATCCCACATTGAAGAAATTATTCATTCCATTTTATTTTAAAACAAACAAAATAATAACATATGGTTGAAGCCACAAATGCGTCTTTGATCCTTTCCTCATATGAGGTGGCACCGGAATTCAGATGAAAATCATTGCAGAATCTTTATTAAAAGCCTAATCAAGCCAAACAGTTTGCGTGGGTTTGGAAACGAACGTCCGCTCTCTCTGTATCCTGTCCTCCCCTGGAGGACACTGGCTGTACACACCCATCCACAGAGCGCTCTGTACCGTGTGGCAGGGAAGGAACCCTCCCAGACCCCCAGCAAAACAAAACAGCGGCCCCCTGCCCTGCCCCGCCCCGCCGCTCCCCTTGGCTGCAGCAGCTCCACATCCTCCACGCAGAGACAAACTTGAAGGGCAGCCTGACCGTGGCTGCAAAAGGACCTAGTAACTGCACCGCTCAGCCGTCCCCTGGGGTCTTGTCTCACTGTCTGTTTTACTTTTCCATTCCCCATTTTTTTTCTCTCTCTTCCACTTTGACCCATTTATTCCCCTCTCCCTTTCTCCAAACTTATCTGCAATCCTGCAGTAAGATCGGAGGGGAGACCAGCTTCCCGCAGCTCAGTTCCCCTGGGAAGCCCCCTTGGTGCCCCCTGCTGCCGGCGTCCGGAGGACGAGGCCCACCCCCCACCCGTCCAGTTTTCTGCTTGAGGAGCAGCGTGTGGCATGCTGGCATTTTCCTCCTCTGCCCTGTTTTCTTCCCTTCGCCTCCTGTCCTTATGCACACACCCATGCTTTCCAGAGCCGCTTCGTCCTGATCAAGTTTTATTGCAGGGAAGGATTTATGTTGATGGTTTAAACCTGATGCAGTGCGAGCCTGGCCTTTTCTGTAGATTTCCTGCCACCAAGGCCCACATTAGAAATAACAGCACTTAACCTAGCGTTTCATTTCCCTGTGACAAGTTTTATTCTCATCCCTCCTTCCGCTCCTCCTCCTCCCCCCTCTTTCCTTCTCTGTCCTATTCTTTTCTTTTTCTCGCTGGTTGTTACATTCTCATCTTTGCCCTTGCAGATCTGAGCTCCTTAACCATTCCGTGCGAAGAGGAGGAGGAGGAGGAGGAGGTGGAGGAGGAGGAGGAGAAGGGGGAAGAGGAAGAAGAAGCAGAAGAGGAAGAGATGTATGATGACATTGATGGTTTTGACTCCCCAAATCCTGGTCCCCAGTGCAGACCCACTGTCTTGCCGGGGGGCATGGGGATCCATGAACCTGCAGAGGAGAAAGAAGACGACATTTACGAGGTCTTACCAGGTGAGAAACTTCGTCTTCTAATTGTCTTGCACTAGTTTCAGAAACTCTTGACCTGGTGGAAGACTAGAACTTTGAAAACGCCAAAGGAAGCCAAATCTCACCTTCATCCTCTGCAGAAGAAAATGCAGAGGAATGTTTCACTCCCGGGATAGAGGCTGTGCCTGCCTCTGGGAGCCAGGCGAAGTTGATCAGGGTGTGTCTTTGATCTGTGCCATATGGAATAACTTATTGCATGCATCAACAGGTTAAAGAGCCGTGAATACTCAGGTTGGTTTCCATTGGTTTATTTCATTGGTTCTAAAACTCTAGTTTCAACTTTTTTCCTGTGTAATTGTGAGAATACTACAAAGTTGCCTCCCAATTCAGGATGTCAAAGTCTACAGTATACAGTGGTGGCTCACCTTTCTAGTGCCAGAAAACCCGACAATTCATCACCACTTAGTTCAGACATACCACAAATCAAAACCACATCTCTTTAAAAAAAAAAAAAAAAAAGATTTATTTATTTATTTATTTATTTGAAAGTCAAAGTTACACAGAGAGAGAAGGAAAGGCAGAAAGAGAGAGAGGTCTTCCATCCACTGGTTCACTCCCCAATTGGCCACAATGGGTGGAGCTGCACCAATCTGAAGCCAGGAGCCAGGAGCTTCTTACTGGTCTCCCACATGGGTGCCAGGGGCCAAGGACTTGGGCCATCTTCTACTGCTTTCCCAGGCCAGAGCAGAGAGCTGGATCAGAATTGGAGCAGCCGGGACTCGAACCAGCACCCATATGGGATGCCAGCACTGCAGGCGGTAGCTTTACCTGCTACGCCATGGCACCGGCCCCAAAAAGCCACATCTCTTAAAAATGAGCCTAGCATCCTTCCTCTGCCCGCCACAGTGGTCTGCTCTCTGCATTTCCTTGTTTCCAAAGGCATGATCGCCGTCACCTCAAAAAAACGCACAGTCATCCAGGCTCCTCGTCACCCCCGCCAGTGGGATACCAGCAGCTGTGATGGGTGCAGAGCGCAGTGGGTGTCAGACTGGGAAAACTGATGCTTGCACCTTTTCATGGTGAGGGAGTTAGACCACAGGAGCGCTGGACTTTGTGGTCCGTGCAGAAAGATCGCTCCCGTGGAAATTTGCCAGGACTTCTGTGCTCTGCGACAAAATGCAAATTAAGCCTAAATTTATGGCAATTTAAGCCTCAGTCCCAGATGCTCCCAGAAACTAAGGTGAACCCAGTACTCGGGCCCCTGAAGACGGCTGCTTGCTAAAAGCATCCTCAGCAAGTAACTTGCACTGAGGCTCTCTCAGTGCTGGGTTCTGCATTGCCCCTTCCTGGGGGAAAGCCACGTCATTGGTTCCTGAGCCAAGGAGCAGGGCTGTGGCCACACACATCCCTTCCCTGCTGGGGACTTCACCCACCGGGACGACCAGGGGCGGGTGCATCTTCTTCTAGCGCTTCCTGCTTCTGCCAGTCCCGACTTCCCCAGCCTTTTTGTTGTGTTTTATTATGCAAATGATATCTTGGTTGAGGTCGAACCATTTCTTGTGTCTGAAGTTAAAAAAAAAAAATGATAATTTCCTCAGCAAGTCATCGTCGTTAATGAAGTTTTACAAAAACAGATACAACCAAAGGAAAATAAAATTTCACAGGTGATAAATTTTTCCAATTTCCCTGGCAGAATTCGATAGGATTGTTAAATTAAGAGTGAAGGTGTCTGTTAGAAAGCAACGAGCAGTGATGGGTAATTTTATAGAGTGGAAAATTGAATCAAATTGCTACATTAAAACACAGCTCCTCTGAGAATCTTCCCTTTCACAGTCTGCTCCATTGCAACAGCAGGGTGCAGAAATGGATCCAATTCACAACACTCCCTAAAAGGAGATGCACGCCCCAACCTGGCCAGCGTCTTCCTAGCCAGCTTGCGTTCTGCTCACTCCTGCCCAGGCCTGGGGAAATATCCAGGTGACATTCCACGTCGGGTTACAGCTGTGGAGGACCGGCCACTCAGCCCTCTGGGGCGCCAAGAAGGGGCCTTTCATGGACCATGTTTGGTTCTCAGAGGAGTCACGGAGGAGAGGGCTGATGCTCAGAGACACAGCACAGCGGAAGGAGAGGGCAAGAGGCCACAGAAAAGATGAGTTTGGGACCATTGCCGTGTGCTAGGTGGGGTGATGAATGCTGACTGGCTTCTTAGAGACCCTCTTTCTCTCACCTCCTAAACTCCCTATCCTTGGCCATGGTAGCACAACCCAGAATATTAGGGCGTTCCTCCAAGCTTCCCAACAGCTTATATGCTAGGGTGAACCCAAGGGCATGGAGACTGATCTGCCTTCTCAAAGAAGCCACCTACACTGTGTCCATAGCAACTATCTCTTGGGACTAAGAAAAGCCACCCAGCAGAAGAGCCAGGATCTCTTTCTGCTTGTTAGGTAACTTGCCCATAGGTTTTCAAAGGACAACGCTGGGTTCAGCCAACAGGTTCTCTCCCAAGAACCTCCATCCATCACAATGCTGGAGGCGGGACATGTTGGCATTTAATTATGATATGGAAATTTCAGCCTCAAGCTTCCACCACCCAGCCTCCTGTCCGCTCTATTCAGCTTGCCGCTTCTGAGATTGCTTTCTGAGTTTTGCGTATGCCACACCACCACTCCTGGAGGAACTGAGAAGGAATTTGAGGGCGCCAAACCTTGCTTCCCCTCTGCCACCAGTCCCCACGACCCCGTACTTGAGCAGCAAGTACTTGAGCTGTGTTTGAGACACAGCATGCAGGTGCAAGTACTGGCTCTAAGTCAGATGAATCTGTTCGGCCAGCTGTGAGGCCCTAAGCCAGTTACTTGCCCTCTCTGATTATCCTGCCTGTAAATGGGGAAAAGAATAATAGCAATGGTAGATAGATGCAGTGGAGAGTCCAGACCGGATGCATAGAAGGCACTTAACTCAGAGCCCGGGCACATGGCGAGCACTTGGGAGATAAGGGCTGTTATTAGTTCGCTGGGTTACATGGGAAGCACTACCTCCATGAAGAGCTGGGGGGTGGCTGGGTCCCCGCCCTCACCAACCAGACCTGAGACAATCCAGCTGGACACTTCCAGCTATGTGTATGAAGCAGGTGAAATTGAGAATCCCGAGCAGATGGAACGCAGGGCGCACCTTCTGCTCAGGCTCGTTTTTACTGTGAGGCCAGGTGCTGTGTGGAGGGACAGCCGATAGCAACGCTGGCTTGGGCTGACATTGCATCCTCATCAACAGTGCAGTGCTTGGGCCTCTAGCATTGTCTCATTGTAACAGGTAAATGTGCTTTGTAGAGGACATTTGGCATTGACAGTTCTTCCCATCTTCCTCTTTGAGTTGGGGCCTCCATAAGCCCTCACTCCACGGGGAAAGTGAAGTCAGTAGATATCCCTTCCGGAGTTTAATTTAGATGGGCTTCACAGTACAGAGAAAAGTGTACAGAACATACACCACGTCAATAAAATTTTTTTTCCTAATGAAAATAATGTATGGGCCATCAAATTAAACACACTATATCGCATTAATCACGGGATAATTAGCATTTGCTCTGTGGCTAGTGCTTTCTGCCCAGGAGGGAAAACCAGAGCACTCAAGGTTTCCAGCCAGACCACAGAAACGCTAGTCGCGGATCGCATGGTCTCAAAGTTGGTATCCAGTGGGGTTTCTGAACATCCGTGTCCCGTGTATGGGGGCCCTTGACGTTTAGGATCTCATCTGCAAGAGGTGAAACTGCAGGAAAGCACCACGAACAATGCTGAAGCGATGTGCAGCGAATGCGAGGCTTCTCCGGGCCCCTCTCACCTCCCTGAAGTTATTCTTCAGGCCAGCACAGGCCCAGTTCCATGATTCAAGGTTTCATAAAAGGACAGCTTGTCTCAGGGTTCTCTTGGTCTTGGGATCTCAAGGCTGGAATCAGTAAGGAGCTTAAGACCATTGGAGAACCGTAACTGGGGCCTTGTAACAGCTCCTGTCACCACGCCAGGCTGTCCCAGACCCAGAAACCAGACTGCTGTACAATAAAGCGTGTAACTGGCTTTGTAAAATCTGAGTCAAGGGCCGGCACTGCAGCTCACTAGGCTAATCCTCCGCCTTGCAGCGCCGGCACACCGGGTTCTCGTCCCGGTCAGGGTGCTGGATTCTGTCCTGGTTGCCCCTCTTCCAGGCCAGCTCTCTGCTGTGGCCAGGGAGTGCAGTGGAGGATGGCCCAAGTCCTTGGGCCCTGTACCCCATGGGAGACCAGGATAAGTACCTGGCTCCTGCCATCGGATCAGCGTGGTGTGCCGGCCATTGGAGGGTGAACCAACGGCAAAAGGAAGACATTTCTCTCTGTCTCTTTCTCACTGTCCACTCTGCCTGTCCAAAAAAAAAAAAAATCTGAGTCAAATGCAAACAAGCATTCTGCGGAATTGCTTTTTCCCTCTACAGCAAAGGGAAATGGTAATAGTAACAGAAAAGAAGAGACCAAAAATGCAAAGTTCACTTGAGAAAGAACACCGGGGATGCGTCAGGGCCATCATCCAGCCGCCTCCAAGCCTCCTGGCCTCTTCCCTGGCAGCCCTGTGCTCACTGAGTCCCAGCCGCATGGCGCTGCATGGCCAGCACCAACACTGGAATCGCGCAGGCTAAGCCTCTCCTTGGGACACCCGTATCCCATATTGGAGTTCCTGGTTCAAGTCCTGGCTACTCCACACTTCTGATCCAGCTTCCTGCTAATGTACCTAGGAAAGCAGCAGATGATAGCCCAAGTACATAGGTTCCTGGCACCCTCATGGAAGACCCAGATGGAGTTCCTGGCACCTGGATTTGGCCTGGGTCATCCCTGGCTGTTGTCAGGAATGACATTTGGGGAGTGAGCCAGCTGATTGAAGATTTTCTCTCCCTCTCCCTCCTCCCTCCCTCCATTTCTGATGCTCTTTCAAATAGATGAAAATGAATAAACATAAGAAAAAAAACACTACCCCCCCAACCTCAACCTTACAATATACTACAGATTTTGCTAAATGTATCTCGTCAGTGACACTCAGATTCTCAATTAGAGTTGAGCTTTGCTTTAGCCCCAAACCACAGTGATTTAGAGACAGGTCTTTCTCCCCCTTTCGTAAGTGCTTGGTTACTATTTCTGAAATTAAATCCAGTGTGTTCCAAGTGTTGCAGTTAACACAAATTGGTTTAGTACCTTGCAAGGCCATGTCACAAAGATTGGTGGCAAACATTTTAAGGTAACAGCTGAGACGGCCTAATGCAGGGCAGAGAATAAATGTGTCCTCGCATCTTGCTTGTGGTTTGCATGTTGTCCGAGGAGGTGCTGTAGAATCCACAGGTTTATCCCCATGCCACAGGACAGTTGGTTCCTACTTCTGTACACGTTCCCTGTGCACTTTGGGTCTGTTTCTGTCGGCTCTGTCACCAGCACACCTTGACATCTGGTTGCACATCGATAGAGTCGGCGTCGTTTAAGCTCGTGGCCCTTTGCTGTGCTGGGGGGAAGCGATTTCCTCTCTTCCGCATCTGATCATGTTTCTGAAAGTTATCCTTCCTGGTATTGGTCTGGCTGAGGGTGGAGGGGTGTCAGGGCAGCACTTCAGGCTGGAGCCAGGAGCCAGGAGAAGCTGGCTCCTCGCTGTCCCTCTGAGGAGAAGTCAGTGTCCTGTTTCTCTCAGCCTCGCATTAGTGTCCCTGATGCTGTGCCAAAAATGTTGATTGCAGCCGGCTCTCTGGGTGCTGCTGCGCTGGCGGTACCTCGAGGCCCCCTTGCATGTTCCCACAGCTCACAGCTCTTCTGCACTGGCTTTCCCACTTGAGATGAGATATTTGGGAATCAACTAGAGCATTTAATGTAATAAGTGGGCAGTAATCTTTGGAGGTTAATTTGTTTAAAGCCTATGTAAGGATGGGGGTCCCATATGCCCTGTTAGGAGCAAGGACCATTACAATATATTACTGCTTAAAGTTGAGCTAGCACATAAATTTTAATTCTGTCTTAAATGAAGATGTATTTCTGTTGATGTAATGCCAAAATGCCTAATAACATTCTTATGAAGAAGTTCAACAAGCTCTTTAACCTAAAAAATGTTTTTCAAAATACTCTCTTAAAATGAAAGCTTCCTGCTACAGATTCATAAAAATGATAAATTTAGCCACCTAATCCACCCCCTTTTTTGAGCATGAAAGACTTTTTTCTGTTGCCATGTCATCCGTTGTCTTGACTTTGGAGTTTGAAAGGCACCGGTTTGGTTTCACGGAAGGACCTGAGATGAACTGGACGCCCCTCTGTGTGCACCGCGCCCTCTGCAGCCGGGAAGGTGTGCGGCACCCAGCCACCTGCGGGGGGCGTTTTCCTTCACCGGGTGACAGTGCCCCACACGCCGTCTCCCCAAGGCCCCTGAGGCACAGCACCCGGCCCATCAATAGCCAGCCTTCTTGATTCCACTCTCAGCCACCCAGGAAGGACAACGCTAGGTAGAACAGATGTGGGGAGCGGAGCTCCCCCATCGCCATCCATCACGATGGAGCTCGGGAGTGGCGGTGAATGATCTATAAGCTCTGTGGCCAGCGTCTTTCTTTCTGTCTAGGTGACTCCAAAGGCGCAGTGGAAATCAGAGAATCTGGTCTGGAATTGAACTGCATAGAACAGATTTCTCTTTCTTCCATTTTTGTAGCATGACTAGATTAAGTGCAGTTGCCTGAAAGGAATCAAGTTTTAGCTTTCATTTTTATCATTGCAAATACATTTACATTCTGCTTTTTTACAAATGCAAAGAGCAGGCAAGCCACTTTCAATAATTTATTTTAAAATCAATGCTAATGAGGTTATGTCTCGTCAGTGGCCGAGTTTTACAATAAAGTCTGATTTATTTAGAAAAGATCTTTGGTGTAGCTTCCCATCTAATGGTGGTGGAAAGGAGGTGGAGTAGCAGGCACGGTGACCCTCCAACTTCGGATCCAATTTGTAATTCACAGTGGAGATCTGACCCAATTTACATTGATTAGAATTGGGAGGAAGAGACAGCTGCGCGCAGACAGCAGAGGTAGAATAACCCTCTCTGCACAAGTGCCTGCACACAGCAAATTATTGGGCTTTGTGATTGAGGAGTTTGATATCAGCAAAAGCGCTGCTCTCTGTCCAAATTGTTGGGTGGCTCCAAAACCGAGGAGGCGCCAACTCTTGCTTTAAGGTTTTCAGTCTTGTAAGATCAGCCCACGTCGACAAGGAAAAGCTTCACAATGGAGGAAGGAGGGGAGGAGGACACAAGGGACGAGAAGATGATGTACCAAGAGTGATGCTTCATGGGATTTGTTTCAGCGTGATCTGGCATGTTCTAGCTCCTATATGTGATCTCACTCCTCTGTTATCACACGTCTTTATTCCTTATGGTGGGGTTGGGGGGGGGGTTCCCTACAGATGTTCAAGTAGGAAGTTCTCGGCTACCTGATCATACACCGAGAAAAGAATTGTTGAGTTAAAGAGCGTCTTGCAGCATCAATATATGTAACTCATACATATGCACACACACACACACAGTTTAGCTGAAGACAGATTCCCCAGAATACCACTGCCTTAATTCTTATTTTTGCAAAGAACAGTATTATTTTTATGTGAAACCAATTACTTCTTTGATGTTTGGTGGTGTCTTAATATACTTTTGTGCTGTTTCTCCTAACTTATGAGCTTGACCTTTGCTTCCCATACTCTGACATACTGGGTCTCCATACCTTACAAGGTTCCATTTAGTGGCATAGCTAGGGAGAAGTAAAACCAGAAAGTGCCCTGAGACCAGAAAGTACAGCCAGGAGAAACTGAGTACTCAACCCTCAAAACATGGCTTGTTCAACCCCGCACACGGAACATATGCATGTGTGTGTGTGTGTGTGTGTACATGCATGTACGAGATGAAGGAAGTGGGGATGACAAGAGCAGCAAGTGTATTTTTGCTTGTGTTGCCCAGTGTATAAAATAGCTAACTATGATTTCGGTCCACATGCTCTCTTTATAAACGCCCAATTCCCATTTTGTCAGGGAGTATCAAGCCTGAGATGAAGTAAGTTAATGAGAGTAAGAAACGTGGGCCAATCATGTTGTGACTTTGACCATATAAACACTTGACTGGAGTTAGACACTAGCATTGACTTAGAACCCATTGTGAAGGTACAGCAATTAATTAAAAGGCCATTCCAACTGCCCTCGGGAGCTTATACTCTAATGAACAAGGCAGGCTAGAAAAAAAAAAAAAAACAGTAAAAAGATAACGACACGCCCCAAGTACTAAGAACATAAAATTCTGTACATGACCAGCCTCCAATACAGCTGACCAAAGACGGATACATTAAGGACTAATTGATCACACAGGCTTTGAACACGCACTTCGATGCATACAGAGACACCCCAGCAGCCTAACCCTGGAGTGCCTAAAGCCAGAGAGAATGTGTGCTTAGAGATAACAAGCCGTAAAGAGAATTCTGGAAGGAAGGAGAAATGGGGTCCAAGGGATAGGATCAGGCGTCCAGTGACAGGTACCTCCAGCGAACAGGAAGCTCCACGAGGACAGGGACCCAACAGCCCTGTCCCCCATGCGTCCCCAGGTTCTGGCGCAGCGCCTTGCCCATGGGAAACACTTCAAAATGTTGGTGAGTGCAGGTAGGGGCAGCAGACGAGGGCCATTTGAAGGTGAGAGATAACTTTTTTAAAAAGAACATGATGGGGCCAGTGCTATGGTGTAGCAGGTAAAGCCACCGCCTGTGACACCAGTATCCTATATGGGCACCGGTTCGTGCTCCGGCTACTCCACTTCCCATCCAGCTCCCTGCCAATGGCCTGGGGAAGGCAATAGAGGAGAGCCCACGTGTTTGCTTCCCTGCCACCCACATGGGATACCCGGATGAAGCTCCTGGCTGCAGCCAGCCTGAGCCATTGCCGCCATCTACAGAGTGAGCCAGCGGATGGAAGTTCTCTCCCTCTGTAACTCTGACTTTCAAATAAACAAATCTTAAAAAAATAAATAAATAAAGAGGACATGGTAATTAAACTCTCCTTAAAAACAGAGTATGATGAGCTCAGAGAAAGAAGACCCCTGCAGGTCCGCTATATACACAACGTGAGGCTGTGGACCAGTGATTGCTAACACTGCCTCTTTATGCCCTTAGATGAAGAGCATGGCCCAGAAGATGACGAGAGTGGCACCTGGCGAAAAGGAGGTACGAGAGCTCTGTCAATACACAGGCACCGGGCAGGGCATCCAGGCTTCTAACTAGAGAAAGCATCTCTCTCTCTCTCTCTCTCTCTCTCTCTCCCTCTCTCTCTCTCCTTCTCTGTCTCTCGGCAAGCCTAAAGCCAGTTCTTGATTGACTAATTAGAGTCCTGGTGTATGGTCCCCAAATCCCCAAATAAGGTAACCAGAGAGGGAAATACCTTGACTTCAGAATGCAGCCACCCATTCACTTCGTTAATGTCCCGAGAGCCACTGAGCTTCATCCCAGAGAGGGTAGGGAGCCAAACCAGATATTTATTTTTCCCTATCAGTATTTCTTCAATCAGTGCAGTGGAAATAGAATTGCCTCCTCTCTAAGAGATCAGAGGATTGAGGATGGAAATGATGGCGATGTCTCCTCTCCAAGGGGCCGGGAGATTGGGAGTTGGGAAGGGAATGGAAATGTGTCAGATCTGAAAAGTGAACCTGGGGTGAGGGATGGAAGCGCCTGGGGAGGCTGACTTCTGATGGCCTGCTTGGATTCCGGGCACATTTGGAGATGAATATGTAACAGGTCTGTTGAATACCAAATTGCATCTTACTCATCCCAGACTGTTAAGCATGCTCCAGGCTGTTAGCGAGCCCATCCTTGGCGAGGTCAGACGCCCCTCCGAAGCCTCCCTAAGTGGACTGAGGGCCTCGGTGTGTCGTTGTCAGTGAAGGAAGGCTCTGCCTTGCCATGGCCACCCCAGGACATCTGTCCCGTCAGCAGGGCCGGATCAGGGCTGATTGTCCTGAGGCTGTGAACTCTGCAGCCTAGGAGTTGCTCCCTCCTTGCCTCCCTGCTCCCTCTGGCCCCAGCTCTTCCCATCCCCCCCTCAACTCCTTTCCTTGGGCCTTTCTTCTCTTCCCTCATCTGCTCAGAAGGCCCCCTTTCCTCGGTCCCTTCTCTGTAGGGAGTGAATGCTCAAAAGGGCTCCTGGAGGACCCACCTTCCTAAGGGTCCAGCTTCTCCCAGGGCAGAGAAAAGACAGCGGAAGAGCAAGGGAGAAGGGAAGACATTAACGTGGCGGCCAAGGCCTCGTCAGAAGCCACCAGGCCATTAAGTCCTTTCTGGGAGCTGCTGTCCCCTGTTTTCTGTGTGTGTGAAGAATTCCAACAGAAAAGATGTCTTTTCTCAACCAACGTCCACGACCAGTGCAGAAAACACAGCTTGGGTGCGTGGGTGGGGAGACCGTAAGCTTCCTATGGCCACCTCTGTCTTTTTTTTTTTTTTTTGACAGGCAGAGTGGACAGTGAGAGAGAGAGAGAGAGAGAGAGAGAGGTCTATCCCCAAAATGGTAGCCGCAGCCGGCGCACCGCGCTGATCCGAAGGCAGGAGCCAGGTGCTTCTCCTGGTCTCCCATGGGGTGCAGGGCCCAAGCACTTGGGCCATCTTCCACTGCACTCCCGGGCCACAGCAGAGAGCTGGCCTGGAAGAGGGGCAACCAGGACAGAATCCAGTGCCCCGACCAGGACTGGAACCTGGTGTGCCAGCGCCACAAGGCGGAGGATTAGCCTATTGAGCCTCGGCACCAGCCCACCTCTGTCTTAAGCTCCATTCTTCTAGTAAAGACAGAATCCACTTCAGCTCCTCCCACTCCTCATTTCCTCCTCCTGCCTCGCTCTCGCTAAGGTTCTGTCTGGGAGGTGAGAGGAGTTGTATTTCCTAACTATTCCAACAGCTATAATTCAAGCAAGTTAAAAAAAAAAAAAAAAAACACCACTTCTGTTCCCCATGCTTCCCGCCTCACCACAAGAGGTGGTGTTCAAGTACAGCAAGCTGTAAATAAGTTTCTCTGGCCCACACTTCCCACCAGTTATAATGATTGGTGACTTCATGATTAAAAACAGAAGGACATTTTGCTCTCTCTGCAGAATCTGAGGCAGGAATTTTTCTTATTTGTGTTCACTTATTTATTTATTGAATTTAAATAGCGCCTTTTCTGCAAAGGAGCTAGAGAAACAACGACAAATATGCAACATCCAAACGTCACCACTTAGTTTTATAACAATAAAATATGGAGGGCTGGGGGGAAGGGCAGGCAGCCCCAGTGAAGACATTCAGAAGGAAGAGAGCTCTAAGGGTGAAGCCTCATCTCGTAGACCGGCTGCACAAGCTGGCTTCCCTTCGTTTCTCTCAGATGTTAATGTGCCAATGAAGGGGGAAAAATGAAGCTAGTTGACCTCCTCCAAAAAAAATATTTTTATATATATATATATATATATATATATATGCGCTATGGCTGTCAGGGTTACCTTTAAAATCCAAATACCAGGGGAGGCACTGTGGCACGCAAGTAAAGCCACTTCTTGGGAAGACCACATCCTATATCAGAGTGGCAGCTCGAGTCCCGGCTGCTTTGTACAGCAGGTGATGGCCTAAGGACTTAGGCTCCCGCCACCTACAGGGAAGACACAGGGGAAGTGAAGTTCCTGGCTGACCTACCTCCTGCTGTTGTGGGCATCTGGGGAGTGAACCAGCAGATAGAAGATCTCTCCCTCCCTCCCTCTCTCCCTCCCTTCTCCCCTCCCTCCCTCTCTCCCTCCCTTCTCCCCTCCCTCCCTCCCTCCCTCTCTCTCTCTTTGTCCCTGTCTCTATCACCATGCCGCTAAATAAATAAATAAGCCTTAAAAACAAAGCTCCAAGTGCTTCCTCCACCACCCAGGGATCCTGTTCCTTGAATCGCGTGCTTTTCCCTGATGGGATTGCTAACATTCTAAGGGCCAGACAGATCTTAGCAGGAGGGGGTGGGGAGGAAGAAGGAATTTTGTTTGCCTTATTGAGTGTTAATGACCCTGTGCGATGTAATTTCTTCTATTTTATTCTGTTACCTAGAAAATCTATCACAGCCTTGTAGTATTGATTGTTCAATCCATAAGGAGCTGGGTGTGCAGCGTGACTGTTAGTAACAGGGTTGTTTTAATGAGTGACTCTTCAACACCTCAGACTTTCGCAAAGTGCCCACCCCTCAGCCTAGCAGTCTGACACAGCTCCTCACTCCCTTTCCATGGAAAGGTAGTATTCTACTTGGTTACTTACCAGAAATAAGGCGTGTTCTGTGCTGTTTGTATCAAAAAGTCCTGGCCATTTGCTTGGATGTGCAGTGGCCAAAAAAAAGCAGCTTGGGGGCATGAATTGTCCTCACACACATCAAACCCCTGAGCAAGGAGGACCTTAAACAATAGGTTTTTGGACACCATGTGCTCTGAAATTGTGGGCAAACTAAGTCAAAGAGGAGACAGACCACACTATTATGGTCTTAGCCGCATTCAATAACTCCAGGAGGGCAGAAGGGTGCTTGCATCTGCGCATCCCATCTCTGCGGCTCTCCCGCCGCTCCGTGTCCACCAGGAGCGAGCTATCACACGCGGGGAACGGAAGGAAGCCGCAGAGGGGTGGCAGCTCCTAACCTGTGGAGATCCGTGTTTCAGCACGAGCTCACCAGCAGCTAGGCAAAGCTGTGGTCCAACCAAAGGAGCAAAGGAGAGGAAAATCGGAATCAGCGAGTGGCCCCCACATCCAAGTTGTTCCTACAACGTGAAGACCTGTCGTGACCCCAGAGCTCCATGTCAGGGAGCTGCAGGAGCAAGCGAACAGGGTTGTGGGTCACTCTTCTTGCTCTCCTGCCAGTCAAAGCGGATGCGATGGGTTGTTTGGTTTTTTTGTTTGTTTGTTTTTTTGTTTGTTTTTTTTTCAGGCCTTCTTTCTGAAATAGGAGATGGCATCCACTTGAATGGACTGGAACACGGCAGCCCGTCCTGGCCTGTTTCAGTTCACCTCCACTGGGTCACCTCTGGCCTTTTACATACATATATGTAAATGAATGGTCAAGAGCCTCCTTTCACTCCTCTTCTCCATCAGTCAAGTGGTTGTACCCAACTTCAGGCCTCTTTGACAGTCTTCACTCATCAAGAAAATGTAAACAGGGGTCGGCGCATTGGTTAAAGCCCCGGCCTGCAGTGCTGGCATCCCATGTGGACACCAGTTCTAGTCCCGGCTGCACCACTTCCAATCCTGCTAATGTGCCTGGGAAAGCAGTAGAAGATGGCTCAAGTGCTTGGGCCCCTGCACCCCTGTGTGAGACCCAGAAGAAGCTCCTGGCTCCTGGTTTCTGATTAGCTCAGCTCTGGCTGTTGTGGCCATATAGGGGTGGAAGACCTCGCTCACTCTCTGTCTCTACCTCTCTCTGTAACCCTATCTTTCAAATAAATAAATCAGGAAGGAAGGAAGGGAGGGAGGGAGGGAGAGAGTAAAGAAATGTCAACAGCATGCTGACTTGCCTTTAGTCTCTTCCCTGGTCACAGCTTGGATCCTGGAGCTACACATTGTTCCCCAGACAAACACAGCCAGGTTCTGTCGTCCCGAGAAGCAGAAAGGTGCCCCAGCCTCTCACCTGAGAACTTTCCACATCCTGGAGGCTGATTCTCAGCCTTTGGCTGTCAGCAATAGCACCAACTTGGCCTCAGTCACAGGAAAAATAACCATCACTCATTCTAAAAACCCGGCCTGCAATGACAAATGCTTTACAGTAAATACCTGGAAAGAGAAAAACCAATACTGTGTTTTAAATCTGGTCTGTTACTACCCTTCCTGTGATGTTTTGTTTGGTTGGAGCTTAGCTTCCCTTACATGGGATAAAGAGAATAAGCTGCTGCCCCCCCCCCTTATTTTCCTCTAAAAAAAAAAGTGCTCTTCAGCTCGGCTAGCAATTTAAATGCAGTGATCATACCCATTAGCTTCTCCATCATTGTAATTGTTGTTAATTGTTATAACTGTTTTAGTTATTAGTGGTGTCATTATTGCTCTAGGTCCTCTGTCTGTTTTATGCTGAATATATTAGAGCTTTGCTTTTGAATTACCAGGCTTTATTTAGTGCAGAGTTACGTTTTTTTGGAGAGACATTGAGAAATGCTGGCATTAAGCTTTATTCTTTTGTTTTTCATTCCAAATGGACAGACTGGAAAAAAAAATAATTAGATGGAATAATGTCCTCAAAATGAGAATGGGGATGTTTTGAATTAATTAACTGGTCAGGATTCTGCGCCATTCCTGATCTCAGCCTGTTGCCAGAGGAGTGTGAAGCTAAAGGAACTTAAATCTAGCCTCACTGTCCCGTCCAGGGTTACTCTCACCGCTCTCCAGATCAGACGTGCACGCGCCTGTTTGGATGGTGCCTTGGGCACGTTTAGGGAGGTGCTAGCCCTGTAGACTTTGGGGCCTGCATGTTCCCCCCGGCCAGGCTTCATCAATGAAGCTCTTCTAGGCCTGATCTCTGCCTCTCTTCAACCAAAGTCTTCGAATAGCACCCATTTGGTCGGGTTTCTGTCCTACCAGCAGACCCCTCTGACTGTTAAACTCCCTGTCTCACACAGCAACCTCAGCTTCCCCTTCACACACATAATCACAGTCATAAACAAAGAAACACGTGTGCCACTGTTCATTCTGCAACACCTCCCCCACCAGATGATAGTCTTGAGAACAGGGATGTGTGTGGCTGCAGCAGAGTCCCAGTATCTGGCACAGTCCCTGGTATTCTGTCGGTACTGTGCATATGTTTGTTGAATGCTACAGAAAGAATTAGCAATGGTGCATGCACACACCCACATAAATGCCGATCGTACATGGTTAAGCAGGGAGTCTGCAGTGTGCAGTCCAGTCTTGTCCAGCTACAGGACGGCTCTCACTCATTGCCTTATTTCCAGGACCCCTCATCCCAGAGAGCAGGCCCAGCCTTTCTCCACTGTGTCACCATGGCTCTGAATCTGGTGGTCCCTCTTCCAGGGCTTAAACCAGCCCGGAGTTCCTGGACTCTCGTCGTCTTCAGCCTTTTATATCAAAGGCCTTTCCTATCCGTTCTTTCCTGGAAGGCTTCTATATTCCTACTTGCTTCCCGCCTTCCTGGGATCTATTAGGCTTTCGGAATAGGACTGTTTCCAGGTGGTCTCCCCAGATGCTATACATACCCAGTACCAAATCACATTTTTCCTGTACGAGGACTCTGCAGAAGTTTGTGGAAAACGTGTATTTTTGAAAAAACTATGAATTTCAATTTTTGTATCAAAATAAACTTATCTTTTAAAAATTATTTATTTATTTGAAAGTCAGATTTACACAGAGAGCAGAAAAAACAGAGAGAGACAGAGACAGAGAGAGATCTTCCATCTGCTGGTTCACTCCCCAGATGGCTGCAATGGCCAGAGCTGGGCCAGGCTGAAGCCAGGAGCCAGGAGCTTCTTCCAGGTCTCCCTCATGGGTGGGAGGGGCCCAAACAGTTGGGCCATCTTCCACTGCTTTCCCAGGCTCAGTAGCAGAGAGCTGGATTGGAAGTAGAGCAGCCGGGTCTCAAACTGGCACCCATATGGGATCCTAGCACTGCAAGCCAAAGCTTTACATATGACACCACAATGCCAGCCCTTAAACTTATGTTTTAAATCCATTTTCTACAAACTTTTTGAAGTTCCTTCATATATCCAAAAGATTCTCACAATCTTAGGAGCTGTCCCACATCCAGACACACTGTAGGGAGAAGCATCTGCTAGGCCACAAAAAGGCCAAGATTACTTTATCACTCTTCTTCTTTTTTTTTTTTTTTTTTCCAAATGTATCCCCCAATTCAGGCTGGACTACCGCAAAGACAAAATGCCGGGATTTTTCTTTTGCATCTTCCATCCACTGGTTCATCCCCCAAATGCCTACAACATCCAGGGTTGAGCCAGGCCAAAACCAGAAGCCCAGAACTCAACCCAAGTCTCCCACATGGTGCCAGGGGCCCAACTTCTTGAGCTGTCACCTGCTGACTCCCAAGGTTTGCATTAGCAGGAAGCTGGAGCCAGAAATGGAGTTGGGGCTCAAACCCAGGCATTTTGATATGGGATGCAGGTGTCCCACACAGCATCTTACCACTGCACCAAACATTCACCCCTCGAGTTATAGTTTTTTTTTTTTTAAGACTTAAGTATTTATTTGAAAGTCAGAGTTACAGAGAGAGAGAAAGAGATTTTTCCATCTGCTGCAAAGGCCAGGGCTGTGCCAGACTGATGTCAGGAGCCAGGAGCTTCTTCCTGGTCTCCCACCAGGAAGACCAGGTATAGGGACCCAAGCACTTGGACCATCTCCACTGCTTTTCCCAGGCCAATAGCAGGGAGCTGGATCAGAAGTGGAGCAGCCGGGACTCAAACCAGCGCCCATATGGAATGCCAGCATTGCAGGTGGCAGCTTTACCCACTATGCCATAACACCAACCCCTCACATTATGGTGTTTCTTTTAAAGATTTATTTATTTGTTTTTATTCAAGAGAGTTACAAACAGAGAGAGGGAGAGACAGAGAGATCTTCCAGACACTAGTTCACTCCCCGGATGGCTGCAGCGGCCAGAGCTGGGCTGATCCAAAGCCAAGAGCTTCATCCTGGTCTTCCACGTGGGTGACAGGGGCCCAAGCACTTTGGCCATCTTCGCTGCTTTTCTCAGGTCACTAGCTGGGAGCTGGATTGGAAGTGGAGTAGCCAGGACTCAAACCAGTTACCCGTATGGGATACTGGTGCCGCAGAGGCTTAGCCCTACACTACAGCAGCACCGGCCCCCTTCACATTATGGTTTTTTATTTTATTTTTTTATTGTTTGACAGGCAGAGTGGACAGAGAGAGAGAGAGAGAGAGAGAGAGGTCTTCCTTATTCCGTTGGTTCACCCCACAATGGCCACTGCAGCTAGCAAGCTGCAGCCGGCGCACCGTGCTGATCCGATGGCAGGAGCCAGGTACTTATCCTGGTCTCCCATGGGGTGCAGGGCCCAAGCACTTGGGCCATCCTCCACTGCACTCCCGGGCCATAGCAGAGAGCTGGACAGGAAGAGGAGCAACCAGGACAGAATCCGGCGCCCTGACTGGGACTAGAACCCAGGGTGCCGGCGCCGCTAGGTGGAGGATTAGCCTATTGAGCTGCGGCGCCAGCCCACATTATGTTTTAAAAGTCTATGTATAAAAATGTTATTTTCTCAGGAGTGTGTATTTAGTCTAGCAGTTAAAACACCCACATCTCACATTATAGGGCCTGGGTCCAATTCCCAGCTCTATTCCTGACTCCAGCTTCCTGCCAACACAGACTCTAAGAGGCAACCGTGAAGGCTCAAATCAGTGGGTGCAGGCTCCCACTGAGAGACCTGAATTGAGTTCCAGGCTCCCTTGCTTCAGCCCCAGCACAGCCCTAGCCATTGCACAAGGCATTTGGGGAGTAAATCAAAAGAGGAGAGCGCTTGATTTCTCACTCCTTTCTCTCTCTCTCTCTCTGCCTCTCAAATAAAAAATTTTTAATTCTTCTATTATTTTCTCTACCATATCTAAGTCTATGAAGAGTATCAATCTCAATTACATTCCTAAGCTCAGTCAAAATCTTGGGGTGATTAATCAAGTCTATTACAACTGAAAATGCACTAATACGTCTGTGGGAAAACTGCTCTTCATGCTGTGGGGGCTCATATTTCTCTATTATTCCACACACTGATATCCTCCAAAATACATGCTTTGTCTTTTCAAGAGTTAACATTTTTTCCCCAAAGTATTTCTCTTCCAAACATATTCTTAGCTCAGTGGCAAAATGTTTTCTCTGTCATTATCTCCTTTGCTGCCCTCTGTTGTCTGCTGAATATACAAACAATTTTCTCTCTGAAGAAAACAGGCCTGAGCTTCTACACAGCTGATATTTTCACTTTTTCCTAAGGCAGTCAGGATTTTTTCTTTTTAAAGACTTATTTATTTGAAAAGCCAGAGTTACAGAGAGAGGGTAAGAGACAGAGAGAGAGAGAGGTATTCCAGCCACTGGTTCACTCCCCAGATGGCTACAACAGCCAGGGCTGGGACAGGACGAAGCCAGGAGCCAGGAGCTTCTTCTGGGTTTCCCACATGGGTGCAAGGAACCCAAACACTTGGGCCATCTTCTGCTAATTTCCCCAGGCCATTAGCAGGGAGCTGGATCAGAAGCGGAGCAGCCTGGACAAGAACCAGTGTCCATATGGGATGCTCGCATCGCAGGCAGTGGCTTCACCCACCACACCATGACGCCAGCTCCACATTTTCACTTCTTCTTCTTCGCGCTGCGGCCGGCGCACCGCACTGATCGATGGCAGGAGCCAGGAGCCAGGTGCTTTTCCTGGTCTCCCATGGGGTGCAGGGCCCAAGCACCTGGGCCATCCTCCACTGCACTCCCTGGCCACAGCAGAGGGCTGGCCTGGAAGAGGGGCAACCGGGACAGAATCCGGCACCCCAACCGGGACTAGAACCCGGTGTGCTGGCGCCGCTAGGCGGAGGATTAGCCTAGTGAGCCGCGGCGCCAGCCCACATTTTCACTTCTTAACTACATCACTACATCCCTCCTTTCTTTTTGTGCACTTTAAGATCCTTAGTTCTTTTCCAGAAACATGTAGAGATTTCGCTTCCCTTGTGCCTTTTTAGTGTTTGAATTGCTCAGAAGTTACGAATAAGTAGAAAACAAGCAAATGTAGCCAGATCTCCATATCCCATCTGCCCACTTACCCTCCGTCTGTTCCCCTCCTTATCACTGGCCTTGGAAGGGTCAGCACCAATGCAGGGAAAGGTGGAAATCTGGAGAATCCACGTAAAAGTCCCCCAAATAGCATGACTTTTAATTAGAACACAGGGCTCCTGAATCCCATCAATCAAATCCCATCTTTGGGAGGTGCTTTGTTCACAGTTCCCACTGCATCCTAAGGAAGAGAGCAGGCCTGGTCCAGGGGGCGTGGGCTCTCCTGCCATTCAAATCCCCAGATCCTCTCCCACTTTGTACTCTAGTGTTTAACCTTTCCCGGTAGAAGAAGATCAATATGAATTCTTCATTGTTGAGAATCGATGGCTGTCCTGTGGCATCATTGCCATCTCGTCCTGCTGAGCAGCCCAGTAAATCTCTCCGGCTGCTTCTAAAGCTTGGTTTGTCGTCTTCAGTTGCTTTCATTTTTAATGCAGATCACTTTGGTTTCTGCTCCCCTGGGGGCTTGCAGATAAATCTTGGCAGACATGTTCGGGGTCTAGAAATGAGATGCTGGAAAAAGGCCAGCCCACCCAGAACTTGGTTGTAATGGATGGGACGCCCCCGCTTGGTTCCACTTAAAGACTGGACTGTTCATTTCCGTGTTTAGCGGTGATTGCCTCAAATAGGACCTGGGTGGGGAGTGCCCAGGAGGCCGTTCCTGTGGAACTGAAGAGGCTAGAATGTGAGCTGTGATGCAGAAGCATGCTGGCCAACCCGACCTCTGCCATGGGTGGGCAGCGTTCGGAGACTCGCCCTGATCTTTCCAATATCCAAAGAAGAGAGGCACTGGGTAGTTTAGATGAGCCTCGCTGGGTCAAGTGAGGCTGAAAACCTCTGTGTGCTGCTTGCTTACAAACCAAATGAAAAATTACCTGCCTGATTTTTCTTTTATTAATAAATATATTTAGCACATTGTTGAACAGCACCCTACTAGGGGTGGTCGGTAAATATTTAATGTTAGTTAATGATCTCTGCCTCCCATAGTCCTTTGCTCATGCAGGCTGTACTCACATCTCATTTCGAACTCCCTGAATCTGGGGTTTCCTGGGGATGCCATCAGAATGCTGGTCTGCTTGTGCAGCAAAAATGTATGCTGCTTGGGAAGGACAGATTCTTCTTTATAGGTTTTATGTATTTATTTTCATGTGTTTGAAAGGCAGAGCAACAGGGAGACAGACATAGACAAAGAGAGATCTTCCATCCACTGGCTCACTCCCCAAATGCCCACAAAAGCCAGGGCTGGGCCAGGCCAGGCCACAGCAAGAAGTTTAGAAGGCCATCCAGGTCTCCCATGTGGGTGGCAGGGACCGAACTACTTGAGCCATCATCTGCTGACCTCCAGGGTACACATTAGTAGGAAACTGGATCCGAAGCCAGCTGGATCAAACCAGGCCCTGTGACGTGGGATCACCAAGAGGTGATTTAAGTGCAGCTCCTAATTCCCTCTCCAACAAGTCTTCTTGACTCTGGTTTTTCTTTTCTTTGATTAGTGGACTATGCCAGTTATTACCAAGGCCTATGGGATTGCCATGGTGACCAGCCAGATGAACTGTCCTTTCAACGAGGTGACCTCATCCGCATTTTGAGCAAGGTAAGGACACAGAGGATGGGGCTTGCATCGAAGGCAGATTTTTTTCATTTTTAGTAATATGGTCGGTATAACCACAGTTGTTCCACGTGTGTGTTACATGGTTGTCGTGCACATATGATAAAGTCCCATTTATTTGGAATTGTTAGGGGAATTCTTAAGTGAAAATTCAGAATCAGGAACCAATTTTCAAATTTAAAAAATGCAACAAAGTAGATACTAAAACAACACCAATCAAAATTGATGTTTTTCAGGGACTTGTGGTACTTAAAGTGCATCAATATGTACATAATTTATTATCATATAATGCTATTGAAAACATTCTGGCTAGGTAAGCTGCCTTCTTATTTCATTTATAGATAAACAAGACTGTAACATAATTACACATGGGGGGAGGAGTCAGACCTAGTTAGCTCAATTGGTTTGAGCAAGTGCTGATAAGGCCAAGACAGTGAGTGAATCCAGTCCCACACAAGCCAGCTAACTTTATTCTCTTCCTCAGTCATAAGCTAACCCCTAGCCCAGCCAACCATCCCACAAATAGTATCATTGATAGTAAAGGAATGGCTTTAAAAAATAAAATAGGAATTATTGCCGGTCCATCACTGAATGTGAACATTCAGGACTCATGGGCTCCAGGGGAGGGGTAGGGGACGAGTGGCATCATTTTGTAGGGAAAGACCACACACATTCTATGGGCAGGCTAAGAAAATAGGTTCCCGTACAATAAGAATGTATTTAAAAGTCCTATGCAGTCAGTCAATATCTACAAACACATTTTTTAAATAGGCACAATTTGCTCTTTAATTGCTGAGTGTGAGGATTCCATAAAGGAAAATTGAAAACCCACTACGTTATTAACCCACCATTTACCATTCATCTTTATTCTGCAAATGTTACAGTCTTGGCGCAAGGTTTGTCTGGCTCAGAAACATACCCTAAACTCCTTGGGAAGCAAACCAGGTCTGACCCAAAGTACCTGTCAGTGTTCCAAAAACCCAGGCTCCTTTAAACAGGTCTGATTTCAGATCCAGCCCTTTGCAAGAGAAGAGGGGGCCTGTGGGCCCTGCTGAGTGAGATCACAATCTTCTAATGATTTCTCTCAGATCCCTAACTCTGCGCCGCCCTAGTGCCATTTCGGTATAGCTCCAATACACCAAGAATAAATTGGAAGCAAAGAAGGGAGTGGACATTGGCCTGATTGGTATTTCAAATGCCCGAAAGCAAGGTTTGCCGTGTAATAGAATTTGTGTACATTACCACACTGGCATTACGGGGGTAATCGAGTTATCCACTCAGGTGTGACCAGGCCTCTGTTTGCCCAGAGCCTGCAGGTGAACAAATTAACTGTTTACATTGTCTGGAGGTGCCTGCAGCAGGAGGGGGAAGAACAGAGCCAGACTGTCTGCTGGCCTTTTCTCTCCGTCTTGATGATTTTGTTTGTTTTGCATGTCTTTTGCCTTTGTTAATGGCTTCTCACTGGGGGTCCCTTCCCTCCAGTCAGAAGGGGCTGTGCAGTGACCTGTCCTGCAATACAGAGTTGTCTGTGGTTATCACGGCTGTTGTATTCTTAGGAGATGCCAACGATCATGGGGAGTCAACCCCACCATTTTCTCTCCTCCCTCCATTTCTAAAAGTCTACATAGCAGAGTTTCATTCAGTGAGAATACGTTTGCTGCCATAGTCCTATCAGCTTCTTTCTTCACTCTTCTGGAAGGTTCTGAGTCTATTTTCAGTCCATAAAGCTAATCCCCCTGCATAGCAGAGGAGCAAGTGCGACACTTTCCCTGATAAAGCTCCAGTCCAGTTGCTGTTGGTTTGGGGAGCACTGATGATTGGGTTTACCTTTATATCTTCCTTAACGTACCTGGACAGAAAGGGGCCTTCACAGGTCACCCAGTCCATTCCCTGGCCTCTCAGAAGCACAAAGGAGCCCATCCAGACAGATAGGAAAAAAGATTCCATTACTGTTCCCAGCCTTCTGTCTCTGCAGAGTTGCAGTCTTCCAAGCTCTCTGGAATGTTCTCTCCACATGGATCCTAAATTCATCCTGCTTTAGTCTCAGCTGGCTTCCTCGGCTGGACTCAGCTGCCCTCGGCAGCCTGCCTCCTCTCACACCTGGGTGGACAGAACTGACCTCAGTGGCGCCTCGTCCTGAAAATGGCGTCTGGAAAGTTCCATCTGTCTTTTCTTTCCACCCAGAAGAGCTCCCGTCAGACAGGGAAGGCCTGCCGTTTAGGAGTCTGAGTGAGACTGTTTTCCTGACGGGTGCAAGGTACAGCCCTGTGCAGCTCGGCTTACCCGGACTCGTCTCCTGCCCCGGACAGTGAGGGAGTGGTACTGTATGCCGTGGAAGGCTCCTTCTACCTCCACCATTCCCACTCTAAATACAAGTAGGCCTGACACTCCAGAACAGCTAACGCATTTCCACCCAAAAACACGTTCTTTGCTTTAATACTTACTCAGCTTTGTAAAAAAAAAAAAAAAAAAATCCCATTACTGGTTCTTTTGTTGGCCTTGTAAATGATGCATCGGGTTTCCCCTCTCTACGTCTTATAAAAGAAATACTCTGAATATTCCTGTGGTCGGGAAGTGGGAGGAGGAGGCAGGGGAGGAGGAAGATAGCTAGACCGGGACTTCTTCTTCTTTCTTCTTTTCTTTTCCCTGCTGTTTCTTAATAGTCACCCAAGCATGATCCAAACTCAAATTCTAGAATCCTAGGGCCAAACTCAGGAGAATCTTCTAGTCTTGCCTTCGGGCAGGAATGGTACCAGAAAGGGAACTATTAATTCTTTTTTCTTTCTTTCTTTTTTTAAGATCTATTTTATTTATTTGAAATACAGAGTTACAGAAAAAGGTAAGGCCAGAGAGAGAGAAAAAGAGGTCTTCCATCCACTGGCTCATTCCCCAAATGACCACAATGGCCAAAGCTGCACCGATCCAAAGCCAGGAGCCAGGAGCCAGGAGCTTCTTCCGGGTCTCCCACATGGGTGCAGGGACCCAAGGACTTGGGCCATCTTCTACTGCTTTCCCAGGCCACAGCAGAGAGCTGGATGGGAAGTGGAGCAGCCGGGACTCGAATTGGCTCCCATATGGGATGCAGCACTGCAGGCTGGGGCTTTACCCTACTGCACCAAAGTGCCAACCCCACTCTTATAAAAAAATCGCCAGAGAAGACAGTTTGCTGGACAAGAAACGTGCAACCTCCAGTTAACCAAATGCCCATCACATGTCTTCGTCTCAAGAAAATAAGCAACAGGTTATTTACATGGCCCTGGGCAGTATCGCTTAAATTTGTTGATCCTCAGTTTCCTCATCTGTTAGAAAGTGGGATAATCTCTATGCACAGGGCCGCTGTGATTTGTGTAAAAAAGTGCCCGGATGGAGGAGGTGTTTTGCTCAGTGGTAGAGATGCCATGCAGGACCCCTGCATCCCCTATCAGAGTGCCTGGGTTCAGTTCCTGTCTCTGCTCCCAGCTAATGTGAAATCTGGGAGGCAGCAGGTAATGGCTCAAGTGCTTAAGTCCCTGCCATCCACATGGAAGACCTGGACAAAGTCCCAGACTCCTGTCTTTGGCCTGAGCCAGCCCTGGCTATTGTGGGCTGAGCCAGAGGGTGGAATGTCTGTCTGTCTGTCTCTCTCTCTCTGTTGGTCTCTGCCTTTCAAATAAATAATAAAAATTAATTTTTTAAAAGGTGAATTGCAGGCATCATGACCTTAAAAAAAAGTCCCTGGCATCTTAAAAATGGAAACTATTATGGTCCCTTGCTTTCCACTAATAAAGTAAACCTTTTGGATCCGTGTGGAGCATGCACTAGTCAATTACTGGTGAATCGAGAAAGAAGGAAAAGTGGCCCATCTTGCCAAGAACTTGTCACAGAGACACCCTATAGCGCAAAAGGTGCTCACCTGGAAAAGAGAGCCACCCGGTGAGGAGGCCTACATGGAAATCTACCCAACAGATTCTCCAGAAGTCTCTTCCGGGAGAGGCCGGAGCCGCAGAGCCGCACTCTGAAGCAGTAGCCAACGGCGCAGTGCGCGGCAGAATCCTGCTGCCTGCTGGACAGCGCCTCCACACGTCCGTCCATCCCGGGCCCGGGCGGCTCCATGCCCACTTAATTCACTGAGTTCCAATTTAGATCTTAAAACATATTAAAGGGAGCCTTCAACAACGAAGCCGATCTGAGCATCCGGTGGATGATCCCTGAGCTCCTTTTGGGCCCAGATATTTCTGACTGCTTTTTCTCTAGTGAGGGCCTGAGCCTGCCTTCCTCCCCGGAGCCGGGACACAGCGAAGGCCACAGCGGGGTGCTTAGCGCTCTTCAGTGGCTCCAGATTGTGGGACTGGTGCAGGTCTCCTCAAACGTAACCGATGGCTCCTGAGAGCCCGCCTCTCATAACTTACTCCCCACGATGCCAGCGACCACTGCAGAATTCAAGTTTGAATAGAGCAGGGAAAAGGTGTTTGAAAGGCCTGTTCACTCAGCTGCATTTTAATTTCCTTTTCAATCTTGTCCCAATTAATTTCACAGAATTAATCTCACAGAAGCAAACCCGGCAGCACCAAGGCTGCGGTTTTAGTGTGGCGGTCGCTCTGCCTGAACATGAAATAGGAGCTAATATAAAAATCCATCTGCTGTGTTTGAAATACATGCCGGCTGCTGCTCCGCGCTGTCTGACATTCCAAACATCAACAGCGGGGGAAAGCGATTTGGGGGTTAGTGGCCATCAGTACTTGGCAGGGGTTCAACAACAGGTGTACTCCAAAAATCCATTCAGCCTGGGCACCAGGCGTGACAGGGCAGGTGCAGTAACACTGTGCCCCAGCCTCGTGCCTCTGATCTGAGGAGCCCCAGGTGTTCCATGGCCCAGCATGCTCTGGTCACTCGTTAGGGGTGGGAAGAAGAGAGCTAAGAAGCCTCTATTTGGATAAGACAAGTCCCAAGTCCCAACTTTCAGAGGAGTGACCTGCCCTCCTAGTTCCAGGCTCTCTTACTAGGGAGCATTCTTTCTAAACGTCCTCTATGCCAGATAACCCTTAAAGGCCCACTTAAAAAAATAAGCCTCCTGTTTTCTAGAAGGAGTTTACGATGGTAACATCAGCTATCCAGCCAATGAGCCAAATTCAGGAGCTCTGTCTCGAATGGCTAGAAGGAAGAGACCCTGGATGAGGCCTGTCACCTCAGGTAGACTGAGTCGGGAGACTGCTTCCCTCGGGCTTGGACGTATTCCCCTTGACTCGGCCTTAAACTCCTCTAGGGCCTCGTCCAACACCTTACTTCCATGCAAATCAGCTCTGGAGCAACAGTTGGGCACTGCTTAAGCTGTGTGCCTACTCCCACGCTGTGGCTTAGCCGGTGCAGGAGACGACGGCCATGGCCCACGCACACCAGGCTGGGGCGGTCCTCTCCACTGATGGAAACAGGAGCCTTACAGAGAAGGTCAAGTTTAATGTGAAACGTGCGACGCTGTCAGATGGCCTCGGGCCTCCTAAAGACAAGAATGGACAGACCTTGTCACTGTGGGTTGGAGCTACTCGAACTCAGACTGAATCTTGGTTCCAAACCCAGCTCCCTGGTCCGGTCATGCAGCCCTGTCCTGCCTCCCCCTGGCCGAGGAGCCAGTACCTGCTCCCTGGGACCCTGAACCCCGCTTCTCTCACCTCCACTTGAGAATGTGGACCTTTCCCCTCCGTTGACCCCTTCCTTTCCAAAAGAGATTTGTCTGCTGTAGAAATGATCTGAATGCAGCCGTACTTCCTCTGTTAAGTGCGCTTAGTTGAATGCGACGACAACCCTCATAAAAGCAGAGAAGTTAATTTTTTCAATTGCTTTAAATGAAGGCATTTTTTTCCTTTTTTTTTTTTTTTTTTTTTTTAATTTCAGGGCTCTGAGGGAAAGGAGGCGTTTGGTGACATCTAGTGTCCATTCAGGACTTCCTCAGGCACTGTCCCCTCCGCTTGGCTGGGTGGGGGATGGGCAGGGTGATTTGGGAGGTGATTTGGGGGCAGTTAAGTGGGGAGATAGGGGCCTAGGGCAGAGCCTGACCGGACTGTGATGAACCTGACCTGTGCCCATCAAAGACCTGTGATTCACCCCTGACCTAAGCAAAGGGGGTGGGAGAGGGGACACCATCGGCAAAATGATCTTTTCTTATTTATGACGGTGCGAAGGAGGAGCAGAAGCGGTCCCCACACCGCATCGCATGTTAACAAGCAGGTCAACACCGTGCTGTGATGACGAAGGTGATGCTGGTGATGGCGTTTGCTCTCATCAATAACCCCCATGGGAGGCTGCAGACTTGGGAGGATGGGGCTGGGGTTTGGGGTCAGCTGGAAGGCAACGGTCACACACCGGTCAAATTCAGTGGAGGCCATTCCTTTCCCCCAGACAGGAACCAATCGTCTAGAACAAACCCTGGCAGCCTCATTCCTTCCAGGTAATTTTTATAAATGAGGAGACACCCCTTCCAAGAGAGGACAAAAGGGAGAGGGTGTTTGTGTGCGTGTGCAAGTGCACACATGTACACACAAGAGGCCTGCTTGCTTATCAGTCCTATCTGGCCATTTATTTTAAAATCCATTAAAAGAGAGAGAGAGAAAGAGAGAGAGAGAAGGAGAATAAGATTGGCATTTTCCTCTTTAATTTCTTGTTGCTGGACAGGACTCTTCACTTTCGACACACACACACACACACACACACACACACACACTTTGCAGTCAGGTGCAAAGTCCCAGGCCAGATCATTAAGTAGGAAGCCCAGCCAGGAATGTTTACCTAGAACCATGTCAGCCTTGGCAGGGCTAGGTTCATGCTCAGAATCGCCCTGTACTTCGCAAACTCCAATGTGAAAAAAACTCCAGCCATTTATTTTGCAGGGAATTTATAACAAATGCTGTTAAAGGCTTCGTCTTTTGACAGAGGTAATAATAAATTCACTGTTAAAGACGGTAGTTTAATTCCTTATACCTCCAATACTGCACAGAATAAACCATATTCATCACTGAGTAATTTTTTACCACATAAATCTTTAAAACTAACCGGTGAAGGCTGTTGAGACTGAAATATTGTGAATTTATTAGATATGCCCATGTAGTATTGGATTCAGAGGTTTCCGTTCGAATATATTATGGGGGAAATTTGTGTCTTTAACTGTGGCAGTCCCTCCATTTCCCGCCGCCTGTATTACAACAGGCAGCTCCTCCAGAGTCAACTGCACGCTTATTAGACAGAGATTTAGTAATAAACTCCTCACTAATCTGCCAACGAGGCTGGCTGACATTTCGGTGAGATGCCCGATTTACAAGGCGTCGCAAAAGCTTTGTTTCTGTGTAATTATTTTCTCAAAAGGAATCCAGCCTTCCCAGACCATCCCTGCCAGTGCTTCTGGGTACTGCACGGGTTCAGCTCTCCAGCCAAAGTAGCAAAATGCTGACGAAAGCTGGGACCTCACTGGGAACACACGGGGTGGCCACTGCTACACAAGAGACAGCATTAGTTGTGGGGGGTTGGGATAATCGATTAGAACACAGAAAACCTGGGTTTTGCAGACATTCCCAGACATAATGGTATTTAAGGCAATAAAAAGATCATATTGATTCTCAAATTAGAAATAATGGGCGATGGTTTCCGAAAACTTGCCCTTCGCAAACTTTCATCTTGACGTATGACACATTAAAGATACAATTAAATCCTCGGATTTGAACAAAAACCCTTCCGCTCTACCACATTAATTCTGAGTGAAAACCCGCACCTGAGAGGACCCTGGAGCTTCCCTGCGATTTGCTGGTGGAGTGACATTTAAACCAACCCATTGGTTATGTCAAGTTGTCATGCCCGCTCCAGCTTCATTAAGGAAACACTCAGATTTTAATATTTATGAAAACTTTCTTTTCTTTCGGACACAGAGATTCGGCGGCTTCTCCATCCCCACGAATCTTCTGTATTTGGGAGGAGTTCCAAACACGAAAAACTTCCGTGGGCCATTGTGAACCGTGCCTTTTTAAAAAAAATACAATAAAATAAAATTGGTTTCTAACTGTTCAACAAAGGAGAAAAATCTGGCAATGCAAGACCGCAGCCCATCAGGATAATTGCTCAAAGACAGCACCCGGCTAGAAAGATAAGCGTAATACTAGCAATTAATATTCAGCATTTTGCATTCCAGTCAAGAGGATGCTTCTATTTGTGATGTGGATCGTGAGCTAAGAGTGTCAGGAGCCAGACTCCAAGCTCCGTCTTCCTCTCTGTGCGGGAGGATTAAGGAGAAAAAAAAAGCCCCGACGACAATCCTGCTCCATCTGTAAATGAACAAACATCTTGATTTTATAGCTATTTGCTTTGTAAAACTGAGGAATGAAACAAAAATTACTGGATGCCTAAGTAACACTTTAATTCTGAATTCATTTACGCTGTAGCTGTGGAGTTGTCACAAACCATAATGCAGTATTTAATTAAAATAACAGAAGTGCATCCAGATATGTCCTGGGGTAGCTATCACCGAATTATAGTCTATGGCATCCGTATTTTATTTATGAAATGGCAGATTCTAAGGTGCAACTAGGCTGATACGAAAGCATAAACATTTTAAACCTGCATTTGTAGAAAGACTCTGTTTGTTTTTTATTTTATTTTTTTCTGCTGCATCTTTAAATTTTTTCTTCCTTCTGTGGTTGGGGAAGGGGGTTCGTGGGGTTGTTTTGCTGTGGATAAAGATCTCTCTTTCTGACTCTTGGTTTTCAACTATTGACCTCCAAAGTCTTCAGGCTGTGAAATCCCTGTCTGTTGTCATGGAAAGGCTCGTGAGAGTCCCGGGAGCCCCGGCGAGCATGGGGCATCTTGGGCGGAACTTGGATGTGGATTTTCGGGGGGTGGGGGTGGGGGGGGTGCAAACGTTTTCAGGCTCTCTGTGCCTGGTCCTTGCACCTTTGTTCCCACCTACAAATACCCGTTAGGGTTTGCATGCCTGCTTGCTTGCTTGCTCTCTGCTGTGGGTGTTCCCAGGCAGGCATACTGCTCCTTCTCATAAACGTCTAGCATCTATCTTACACGCACCCGCCATCCATCTCCTCGTTCACACGGGCTGTCCCATCCACCTCCTTGTCTGCAGAATTATGTTCAGCAAGGTCCCGATGTATAGGAAATAAATAATGAAAATGGAACGGACTGGGAAAGATAATCGAAACATTCAAATTGTTATTTTTCACTGTACTTTACACAAACAGGGCATCTGTAAACACCTAGAAAAGGTGTTGGCTGGTTCCTTAAAAAAAAAAAAAAAAATGTCTTCTGGAGCGTGCTGACCACATGGGTCTCAATATCCTCTTTTTCCTGTCCTGTCATCTCCCTCCTGCTTTTTGATGCTGCAAGATCTCACCGTGTAGAAATGGCAAAGGACGCCGGGCTTTTGCTTTCGTTCTCTCTGCTGCTTGTTCACCATGTCTACAACAAGTTTTTGTCATCGCTTAGCCTTAATGAGCTAAGCCTAAGTCTTCTAAAACAGAAACCATAATTCCCATCAATGTTAAGGCAAAAAGCCCTCACCGAGGCAGTATGGAGGTCCCCTGATGGGGTCTCCTTCCCACCACAGCTCGATCCTATAGCAAGGGCCTCCTGAAGACAGGGTTGCTTCCACACACTTGTAATTATTTTAGCCCCTTTCACAGGTCACGGAAAAAGTCAATTTCAATCGCAGCTAATTTCCGTCCAACAAGAGTTCGGTACTTTAAACCGCCCAAAATAATTGGATTCCAAACAAATTTAGGAAATTGAGTGTGTTGGAAAGCAAATAAAAATATCCTTTTGGTAAGGAGGAGGGTGAAAGTAGTAAAAATGGCCTTTTTTCCCCCCTCCCTTCTTTCCCCTTCACAACTTTGCCATTAAAGTTGCACCTACAGCTAGAAGTTTGTCCGTGAAAAATGGTCATTTTGTTTCTCTGCTCAAAGAATGTTATTAAAATGCTAATTTAAAAGAAAAAGGAGTTAAATATCTAGCGATGGTGCATTCTAATTGCAACCATAATGAGCTCTCTAAATGTGCGTGCCCCTGACACACACAGAGCATAAACTGCAGTAAACAGATCATTAGTACCCACGTTCATTTATTCTGGCGACCTCACCATGACCCCACCGAGGGTAGGGTGAAAAGCAGGTGGATCTGGCTGTGACACCCCCTAGAGGGATCCAGGAAATGAAGCTCTAAGCGGTTGTCATGGAAACGCCTATGTGTGCAGATGATGTAACACACCGACAGGCTGTAGGCTCCGCAACTGGGACGTTGCCTTTCCCTCGCCGGAACGATCCTGAGGATTAAATTATTCATTTCTTTAATTCACAAAGCAAAAGGCATCCTAATTTCCTGGGTGATGGGCAACTCTCTTCCATTTGTCTGGGGTCTGCAACATGGTGACTAGTCATCTCTCCCCCCCCACCAAAAACCCACCCTCGCATCCTACAGCCTTAACCCCAACTCCCCGGATCAGGCACAGTCAGGCAGGGCAAGGCAGCGGAAAGCCGACACCCAACATCTACACCTACAGAGGGGAAGTCTCAGACAGTAAGCTGAAATCAGGGACGGGGCCCTCTCCCGATGAGAACTCGAGAAGCAGGGGCCAGATGCCTGCTTGTCCTGAACAAGGTGGCTTTGTTTAGGGCAGGGCAGGGTCAGGGCTGGCCCTGGGAACTACCAAGCTGGGACTCGGTGCTATGGCCCCAGATGAACACATCACCCCAGCAAGGTGGGAGAAAAGGAGAGGAAGCGAGCATCTGCTCACGCCTCCCACGTCCAATTGAGGGAATCGAGATTAATAAAAATAATTCTTCGGAGAATGATTCCACTCTATCCTACCCTGTTTTGCACCAAACAACCTCAATAACCTTACGGCAACAGTAGAATAACTTTTCTCCTCTTTTTTTTTTTTTTTTAAAGAAGCAGAAAAGACGATCTCTGGAAATTATTTTAAAATAAAAAATCTCCCGGCCTGAGCCTCCCCCCTGCCCCCCCTCCCCGTTGCACTTCAGATGAACCTGTGATATTGTAGCAATGGCCCTTGAAGTGCGGTGGGGAGGTGATTTAGGAGAATATTAAAGGCAATGTGGAGATTCGAGGCGCCTCTCTCAGGGAGATCTGGAGAAATACGCAGCACAGATGGGCCGAGCAGATTAAACATTTCCGTCACATTGTTTCCAAATTGTGTTGTGGTGCCTGAGGCTGGTACTGCGGTCAGAGCAAAACAGCGCAGTGCAGAGCTGCGAGCTGCGCAGTTTATGGAATCCATATTAACACGCCCGTCTCACATGGTCTCACAATCCTATCAGCTCGGAAATGGTGCTATTGTTCCTGAATCCTGCACTTGGCACCTTGTTTGTGCCCATCTGCAAAGTGTTTACCTTCCCTTTCTCCTTTCTCTCTTCCTTAGGTAGAGTTCAAGTTGTTTGCTGCCTCCTTGACTATCTTGCCCCCCACCCTTCCCTTCACAGCGCGTGTCTTCTCTGTCCCCAGGCCTGTGTGCCCGCTCTGTGTTTTGTTCACACTGCCATCACCGACACCGTCCAGTGCATGCATGGACTCTGCACCACCACCTTGGTCAGTGTGTGAGCTTCAGACCCAAGGCTGTCCATGACCTTGTCCTCCAAGGCCTGGGGACTCTCCATGTGGAGAGCAGCCTTCTCCCCAGGCTTAGGCGGTGGGGTGCGCTTTGTAGAGTCAGCACCCTGAGCCCCTCATCCGCTTCGGCTGACCACCCCGGCCTTTCCCCGTCCCCTTCCTTACACTCGGGTCTGTTCCCCCCAGCATCCAGGCCTATCCATCTCTGAGGTTAGCAAGCACCCTGAAATTTCACAATAAATAAAACTGGCTCAATTGAGGCAAATTTAATGATTCATTTTTATTATGATTTATAGACCAAAACTCTGAATAATGGAAAAAGAGAAAAGGATTGCCAAGAACTTAAAACACAGTGCAAACCAGCCCGGAGAAGCTGCCAAGCGGCCCGGGGTCGCAGCCAAGCGCTGAGCGCGGATCCTCTCACAGGCTCCAGCGCCACTAACCCACCAGCCACCCAACTGCTGTCTCCTTAGAAAAACCTCAAAATAAAACTGCCTGTCCTGACAGGGGCACCTGTTTGTCTTTGGTGAGCAATTCCCACGCTCAGCCTCGTTTTTCAGTTGGAAGGGCGCTGAGTTGGAGCCCTCAGTTTATTTAATAATTTATATCCTGAGAAAGCACAAAATGTCCAAAACTGGATTTAAGAGTAGAGGACTTGTGAGCCCATCTAGAGTAAAAATATAATGTTCTTTGGCTGATCCTGGAGTATTGCAAAGCTACTCTGCTTAGGAATTAAAATCCCCACCTCCCACCCCCATTTACTAATGATAATGTATGAGGCACAAGCACTAATAAGATAAATAAGCAATCATAAACCAATAATTCTGTGATTGATTGGCTTTTTCCCATTCATATATCAAGCTTTTATTGATCATTCACGTTAGGGACTGATTGATTGTTCTCTTGAAGAGGAATTCGCTGGTTTCCAAGCACTCAGGTGGCTGAAGGAACCAACGTGTGAGCCGTCCTCTGGGAACCTTGTTCCTTGGAAGCCCATGGCCCCTCCTGATGTTTCTATCAGGAATGTTCTCAGGCGACGTTGGATTTGGATGGAAGCTATGAGAGGCCACCACAACTTCTAAGTCACAGCTTAAAGCGGTGGTGCCTTAGAGGGGACAGTCAAGTTCGGTCAGCCTTTGGAGAAGGAGGGGACCCCACCACCCGAGGGCTGAAGCCTAGGAGAGCCGGCGGAATGAGGGTCCTTGATTCTTTCAGTGTATTTTTTTAAAGGGGTGCTGAGGGTGTGGCCACACTGGGCCGAAGTGCAGCCAGGTCCAGGCCAGAAAGACCGCTGCGTTTGTCCCCTGCAGTGCTGGTTCATAAGCAGCAGAGAGCTCTTCGACCTTAGGGAACCTGACCAAAAGTCTCAGGGACAAGGCTCGTGTGTGCAGGCGCAGCAAACTGACACTGGCACTGGGGCGTCGAGGACCCTTTCCCAGCCACCTGCACACAGGCCAGAGGTCCAGACTCCAGGTTTCAAGAATCTGTGCCCTACAGGGTGGTGAGTTCCTTTTGTTGGAACAGCCTAGGATTCACTGAGCCTAGAAATTGAATTCTCATCCCAAGACGGGCTGGTCATTCCAGGTCATGTCTGTGCTACTCCAGGGGAGCCGTGGAAGAGCTTATACAAATAGGAACCAGCAGGGAGGAGAGAAATTAAAATGCAGCAATCATGGAGTAGGGGTATTTAATCTCTTTTAAGGCTTATGATGGGCGCCTGCTGCTCTCCCCCCAGACCCCCTGACACCTACTGACAGGGTACGCGCAGCACCACACAGGGACTCAGGGCCCTGTGACAGGAGGAGCGCCGAGGAGGTCCGTGATAGTCTTGAAACCATAAACAGCAATGGGAAGCCACTGGAGGCAGAGTGCCGCTGTGAGCTGTCCCAGCGTTGGTGGCCACACTGCTTTTCATTTATAGAATTCGCTGTTCTTTTTATGGAAGGTTTGGTAGAGCTGGTTGGCTTTTTTTTTTTTTTTTTTTCCTTGTTGATGGAGATTAGCAGCATAAATCCTTTTACGGCAGTATGCAATCCCCCCATAAACACTTCTGGTTGTTGCCACATCTATTTCCGGTTCCCTCTGCGCTCCGCTCAGCTGTGCCACCGCCAACATCTCCAACCGGAAAATGCAGTCCAAAGAGCCAACTTTTTCCTTTTTAAGACTTCTTCATGGAGGGGAGGGGGTGGAAGTTCAAGGAAGACGGGCAAGGTTGACATTGAGAGAAACAGGTATCTAAGAGAGCTGTAAAATAGGTACAGTGGACCCCTCTTACACTTTCAAGTGACAGGCATCTGAAAAGATTGTGTGGCCAAAACACAAGGCCGACATGAAGGGTTATTGTGGTGTTTTTTTTTTTTTTTTTTTGTTAAATAGCTTTTTATATTCTTCTCTAAAGCGTCTTCAGTTACCAGTCTCACATTGTTAAAATCTCAGCTCTGCCACCCCTCAGTCCATGCCGAAGCTGAGTGCTTGTGGCATTCTGAGGCCTCAGCGCTGTCATCGTAGGGGAGCCCCGTCACTGTGAAAGTGAAGACGCTGCCGCCTGGAGAAGTTTCCTGCCTCCTGGGAACTTCACAGCACGCTCCCAGTCCTCCCAGACATCTGGCCATGGAGAAGTCAGACTTTATGGAAAACAATGATCCCAGAAATGCGGTTCTCTCTGCCATCCTAAAACGAAAATCCAAGAATCAGCAACTTAATAAAAATGCAGTAAATTAGCTCCTCTAGACAAGAGCAGAGTTCATTCAGAGCTGGGGTCTGCCTGGCTGAGCCAGTACTCTCTCCATTTTAATAGTTTAATAAAAATTAGCATAATTAACGAACATCTGTATGATCCAGAGTGGTGCAATTTGGCACTTGGAAACGAGGGCTTAAACATGATTGCTGTGAGTTTAATGTTGTTTTAATTCT
Source organism: Oryctolagus cuniculus (assembly GCF_964237555.1). Classification (NCBI taxonomy): domain Eukaryota; kingdom Metazoa; phylum Chordata; class Mammalia; order Lagomorpha; family Leporidae; genus Oryctolagus; species Oryctolagus cuniculus. The sequence goes on along the minus strand of NC_091448.1, from coordinate 24,426,012 downwards.
TTCTGGCACTGTGCAGTGAAATAAACGTTTGCTGGTGATGGTTCTCGGCCGGATCTCATTTGCATTTTTCTCCCTTTGATTATGAGCAATCGTGGACTCCCCAGCAATTCATCAAAGTAGAAATTATTTTAAAATACCTCGTGGTGTTCAGATTGGGCTGGAGCAATGCATGGGGGGTGGTAGCGGGAGAGAAGGCTAGAAGTTTCCATTCATGTTTTAAACCTCGCAGCCCTGCAGCCCTTTCGCGGGTGTCCAGCCAAGGGAGGAGAAACTGTGGAAAAGACAGACCTCAGGACCTGTAGGTGCTTCGATTGAGCTCCCAGGCACCCGCAGCAGGAGACATATGGTCTGTGAGCCGGTGCCATCCTCCTCACACTTCTGCCTGCTCTTTTGTTTCGAAGGGCAGAGAGTTGATTTCTCTCTCTTCGGCTCTCACCACCGTGGTGAGGCCACGGCGTCTGCCGTCAGCAGGTCGGGGTTCCCCTCAAGCAAGAGTGAAGTCACAGGGAGTCCGGCCTTTGCAGGTGCCCCGCGGAGCCTCATTTTGCTCCCTCTTGGAGTTGGCCGAGAGCACCTTCCCAAGGCCTGCTCCCTACTCCTGGCGTGAGGGCTAACAGGGAGCCGTGTGGAGTGAGTCAGGAGTCCTGGAGTCCCCAGGGAGTAAATGCCTTCTGCGAACCTCTGCAGGTCATGAAGCTGGGGCAGCTGGCAGGCAGAAGGCCGCACTTGCCACGTGTTTAAGCAAACTGACTTTGAGCCAAAGGCTGGGAGCTGGCCCTGGGCCTCCCCTGTGCCTGTGGGATCGCAGAAGGGCGAATGCCAGATTTTCCGAGTTACAGTGAGAGGGAGACACAGCACGTGTTTCCCCTCCCTGGTGAGGCCCCATCGACTTGAGCAGTCCAGAGGCTCAGGCAACACAAGGCAGCCCTGAAAGAAGACTTAAGGCAGAACCTGCCCTCACTCAGTGTTGGGAAATGGGCAGCAGCATGACTGGTACCGAGGGGAGCTTCAGAATGTTCGGACATGAATTTTAAAAGCAAAAATAAAACATAAGAGATGGGCGTTTGGCTCTGTTAAGATGCCATATCACAGGCCTGATTCAAGCCCTAGCGACACTGCTTCCCATCCCGCTTCCTGCTAAAGCACCTCTCGGGAGGCAGCAGGTGATGGCTCCAGCGCTTGGGCCCCTGCCGCCCATTGATCTGGGCGGAATTGCAGGCCCCTGGCTCATCCCTGGCTAAGCCCTGGCCGTTGTGACCATTTGAGGACTGAACCAGAGGATGGAAGATCTCTCCACCCCTCTGTGTGTGTGTCTGTCTGGCTGTTTCTGTCTCTCTGCTTTCCAAACGAAAATGAAAATAAATAAAGAAAAAAATGTAAAACATCCTGACAGTTGTAGGCTAAAGGATCCTGGGTAATCTCCCATAAGGCAGTGCAAACGGCACGAAGAAGTTGCCCTGGAGAAAGAACGGAATGAGAAAGTGCAGAATAGGAGGAAGTGGTGGGTGCATTCCAATATTTATTATTGATTTTTTTAAAAGGCAATTCATGGGGTGGGTGTTTGACCCAAACATTAAGTTACCTGCATCTCATGCTGGAGTGCCTGGGTGCTAATCCTGGCTCTACTTCCAATTTTAGCTTCCTGCTGATGTGCACCCTGGGAGACAGCAGGAGTGATGGCTCAAGTACTTGGGTCCCTGCCACCCAGATCGAGTTCCGCACTATGGGCTTTGGACTGGCCCCCTGCCCTAGCTGTTGCAAGCATGTGGGGAATGCACCAGCAGACAGAAGACCTCTCTCTCTGTGTATGTCTCTGTCTCTCTCTCTCTCTCTCTGTGTCAAATTTTAGAAAGAAAAAGGCATCTTGCTGCTCCCACAAGGATCAGGTCAGTGGCCTTACTTGTTGCGGCATTTGAGCCTCTCCTTGGTATTTAGGGCGCCATCCGGGGCGACTGTCTCCATAGGCAGTTGATCTCTTCCTGCCACAACCATTTCAATCAGCAGGGAAATAGCTTGGAGTTTGTTGTAAATAGATCTGCTCTACTGAGAGCACCAATTCCCACTGCCCCCTTCATTTCATCATAACCTCATTTAACAAGTATTTGTTTGGCCCAGTCTGTGCTGGGTACCACACTGAAGCTGAGAACACATCAGCAAACAAAGCGGCCCTCAGATCTTTGCACCTCGCGGGTGACAGCGAGACACATAGGCAGATGCGAGGCAGCACGAAGAACTCGTTCCCAGAGAAGGGCCTGGCGCTGTGGGCCCTGTGGACCTCATCAGAAAGTGGGGAGAAGAGGTTCCTGAGAGTAGGTGACTGTGGAATTGAGATCCAAAGGCTGCTGCGGATCAGGCTGAGGGAGGGCGCCAAGGTGAGAGCAGCTGTGGCTCATGGGCGTGGCTGAGACAAGTCCTGTTTTCCCAAGGGCTCGCCAGTGATTGACAGTCCTGGCCGGCGAGTGGGACCAAGTCATGCTGAGCCTTGTCTGTCTTGTCAGGAAGTTCAAAGGGGCGAGCATTTAACTCAGTGGTTAAGACAGCCACGTCCCACATGGGAGGCGCCTGGAGTTTGAAACCCGGCCCCAGCTCATGACTTCGGTTTCCTCCTCATGCGGACCCTGGAGGCAGCCATGATGGCTCAAGTAATTGGGTTCCTGCCACCCAGATAGGAGACCCGATTGCATTCCCAGCTCCTGGCTTCAGCCTGGCCCAAACATGGCATGGTGAGTATTTTGAGGATGGGAGTGAACTGTCTGTCTCTCCTTGTCTCTTTGTCTCTCAAATAAATCTTTTATTTTTTAAATTTTTTATTTTTTAAAATTTTTTTAAAGATTTATTTATTCATTTGAAAGTCAGAGTTACACAGAAAGGAAAGGCAGAGAGAAAGAGAGAGGGAGGTCTTCCATCCAATTGTTCACTCCCCAGATGGCCGCAATGGGCAGAACTGCGCCGATCCGAAGCCAGGAGCCAGGAGCCTCCTCTGGGTCTCCCATGCAGATGCAGGGGCCCAAGGACTTGAGCCATCCTCCACTGCTTTCCCAGGCCACAGCAGAGAGCTGGATCGGAAGTGGAGCAGCTGGGTCTCGAACCAGTGCTCATAGGGCATGCCAGCACTTCAGGCCAGGGTGTTAACCCGCTGTGCCACAGCGCTGCACCCTCAAATAAATTTTTTTAAAACCAAGAAGACTGTAGGAACCCACTGAAAGGATTCAAGCAAAGCAGTGATGTTATCAACGTGCATTTCAGAAAAGTTCTAGCTGCAGAATGAAGATGGGGAGTAAACAAGAATGCTGACTCAGAGAGCAGGTTTGGCAGTCCTCGGGAGAGCCGAGAGAGGACAATGACCCCGGGCATCGGTGAAGGGGGTGGAGAGCAGTGGGGAGATCCCATAAGGCTTTGGAAAGAGAATTTGCAGGGCTCCAGGGTTTACTGGGAAAGGCGGTGAAGCTGGGGGAAAAACTCCTGGGTTTCTGGCTTGAGTTACTGAGTTATACTGAGGAAGCAGCCACTCGCTGAGATGGAGAAAACAAGGGGTGAAGGTCGTCTGGAAGGGGAGATGGGGGTAGAGCAGATGGGGGGCACGTCGGGGACGTGCTGAGCCTGAGCTGCTTGGTGGACATGCTCTTGGATCTCGGGCCCCAAGCCCTGGGTCTGAGCCAGCCCTGGTCATGAGTCATTCGCACGGACGTGGAGCTTAAACCGCGGAGGTACATGCATCGCTAGAGGAAAGTGCGGCAGGTGACAGAGGAGGGCCAGGGCAGAAGCCTGGAAGACGAGCACAGCCGAAGCAGCGCGCAAGATGAGCCCACAAAGAATGAGAAGAAGCAACCAGGGAGGCAGAAGGGAGCCACGTCAGTACAGTCGTCATAGAAATTAAGAGAAGAAAATGCCTGAAGCAGGGTCAATAGTACCAGCACCGCTGAGAAATCAAGTAACTAAAGGACTGGAACGGACCGGAGGCTCCGAGCTGGGAGGAGACGGAGCGTCCGTGGGATGGTGGGAGCAGACGCCTGCTGAGAGCAGCCCGAAGAGCGAATGGAGAGGAAGGAAGGGGCAGCAAGTGGGCGCTCTCCAAGGCGTTGGCGAAGTGCAGTCGGCGAAGTCCAGCGGAAGGGGAACACACGTGCACTGCAGACTTTCACAGCCGCTTCCAAAGAGCTCAGAAGCTCAGACGGACTTCAGTGCGGATGGAAGGGGCCGTTACCACAGACCCCAGAGAACGCCGTCTCGAGAAGGAGAGGGGCGGGTCCCGTGGTGAGGGACAGCCTTGAACCAGGGCGGGGGCGCCTCCCCTCTTCAACAGGAGAGGGGCGCTGTCCGAGTCCTTGCTTTGGTGGCTGGAGGCTGGCGAATCTGACGGCCTGTTTTCTCTTGGCAGGTGGGGAAAAGGCACCTGCTGCCAGGGTGGGGGGCGGCAGAGCTGGAGGAGGGAGACACAAGGTCCCCAGTTGACGCAAGGGAGCCGGGGCCTCCTGGCTCTCCAACCTGCCTTTCGTGCCCTTCTTTTTCCTTCTACTAGAGCTCAGCAATTGTGCACAAGCAGTTAGTCCACCGTCCCTCAAGTCCAGTTCACCTGGAATGTACGTCCCGTTCGTCAAGTTCCGTGCTGATTTCCTGGAGCCCGATGGAGCTGCCCCCGTGTGCTGGGCGTTTGAGAAGCGCTCCCGTATTCAAGGAGCTCCTTCCTCAACCTCACGACCCCCCCTCAGCTCTCTTTTAAACCCTCGCTGGGGGCACTCCGTCCTTCCTGCCTGTCACTCTCAATGTCCCGCCTCTGTTTCTGCTTCAGCAATGTCACTTACACCCCCACAGCACGGGGGGGGCAGATTCCACCCTTGCTCCTACCCACCGAGGAAGGCAAGGCTGAGACAGCCTGAGGTCACGTGGCTCCTAAATGGCCCCGCAGGGATGGGCTCCCAGCCTGTCGGCCTCCAAAGCCCACTGTTCTATGCTGGGAGCTCCTGAGGGCCAAGCAGTGTTTGAGTTCATCAGCAGACCTCTCGCAGGAACCCCAACAGCACTTGCACGTAGAAGATGCTTGGGGGCCGGCGCCGCGGCTCACTAGGCTAATCCTCCGCCATGCGGCGCCGGCACACCGGGTTCTAGTCCCGTTCGGGGTGCCGGATTCTGTCCCGGTTGCCCCTCTTCCAGGCCAGCTCTCTGCTGTGGCCAGGGAGTGCAGTGGAGGATGGCCCAAGTGCTTGGGCCCTGCACCCCATGGGAGACCAGGAAAAGCACCTGGCTCCTGCCTTCGGATCAGCACGATGCGCTGGCCGCAGTGCGCCGTCCGCGGCGGCCATTGGAGGGTGAACCAACGGCAAAGGAAGACCTTTCTCTCTGTCTCTCTCTCTCACTGTCCACTCTGCCTGTCAAAAATTAAAAAAAAAAAAAAAAAAAAAAGAAGATGCTTGGTGAATAACAGTACTGATGTGAACTCTGAAATGACCTTCTGAATAGCGATAGTGTTCTCTGCACAGGGCCTACTCTTCTGTTTGGTTAAAAACATACAAAGCTCCTTAGGTTCAGCCATGGCGTCCAGTATGTTAAGTTTGTGATGTAGACAGGAAGCCAGCACCATGCAAACGTTTGCTCTCCCCTCCAGATGACGTCTGTGAATTGAATGATCCCCTCAGGGTATGCACTGTTCATACCGATGGTGCCAACTAAGGAGCCAATCACGGCAACAGATAGACAGGAGAAGGCCCGAACTCCAACTGAAACCGCCCTCTCTCCCCTCCAGGAGTACAACGTGTATGGCTGGTGGGTAGGAGAGCTCAACAGCCTCATTGGCATCGTTCCTAAGGAGTATCTCACCACGGCGTTTGACCCGGAGGAGAACTGAAGCCCAGGTTCCAGACCGTCATCCCTGAACCGCCCCGGTAGGCTGGAAACTGTCGGCCTGACTCACTTTCTCTGTGAGAGCTGGGGGGGGTGGGGGGGGTGGCTTTTCTCCGCTTTTCAGAAGCGATGCTCATGCTTCACCATTGAAAGAAAATGGGTCTGGAAGTGTTTTTTCCTGATTTGGGGACTGGGTCCACTAGGGTTAGGTTCCGCTAACAAATGACAGAAAATCTAAAATAAGAGGGACTTAATTAACACAGAAACTTTTTTCTCTCTCATCTATAAAACTCTAGAGGTGCAGGTCCCAGGTACCTTCTCTTTATGCTCCACTGTGCGTGCCCAACATTCTCAAGGTTACCTCATGGTCAATAAGGATGCTCCAGCTCCAGCTAACACATCCGCATCCTACCTAGCAAGAAAGAAAATTAAAGGAGAAGGGCATCTCCTTTCCCTTTAAGGACGTTTTTCAAATGTTGCGTGCCCCCCTCCACTTTTGCTCACATATTAGAACTTGGATCTGCAGACATACCACACTGCAAAGATGACTCTATTCTAAGTTTCCCTGTGCCCAGCTTAAAAGTGGGGGGTTCATTAGTACGTACGCAAAAAGAGAAGGATAGATATTGAAAAGCAAGTTGCCACAAACTCTGGGTTTCTGTGTCCCCAGACCTAGGGAACCATTTTGCTAAAACGGCCACACATTGCAACATGACTGGCCAAGATCAGGAAGCCAGGATGAGGGATGCTACAGGACATAATCATATTAACTTTGAAGTAATAAAGAATACGGTTTGTGTCTTATGAGCAAGAACCACACTATGTTTTAAAACAGTGGGAGTGAATGCTTGCTTTGGGCGCGATAACAGTAGGAGCCACTTTGGTGCAGAGTGGGTTTTGTTTAGGATTCAAATAGTGATGAAGGGCGCCCAAGACCGGCGCGATGTCTTGCGCTTCGTCTTCCAGCCGGAAGTGGGGGCAGCCCCTGTTGCTGGGGGCGAAGGATGACAGCCGTGTGGCAGTGATACAGAGCGTCCTTGGAGCCCTGCAGGCTGGGGCCCACGCCAGTGTGCAGCCACAGCTGAGTGAGTTCATTTAGGAGTGTACATAAGGATAGATCTTACTCTCCGGTGCCCTTGTACACCACGGAGTATCATCAGCCCGGGCCTGTTGCTCAAGGTTTGACTTTATGACTGTCCAAATGAGGGCTCTGCTTCCTGACCATGAAGGGAGAGGAGCTGGAATTTTTCTATCAAATCTAAACAGCTTCACCCTCCTTCACTCTGTCATTTGTTTAAAGTTGTTTATCTCTTTATTCTCCGTAGCCCAATAATTCTACTTGTAGGAGTTTCTCCTACAGCCATACTTGCACACATGTGAAATGCTATGCATAGAAGGCTACTTGTTTGTAGTAACAACTGATTGGAAATGGCCTAAATGTTCAAGTAATTGTAACACATTCATAAACTTGAATTCTATGCAAAAGTTTAAAAAAAAGAAATTATGAAATACATTCTGAGATATGTTAACAGCTTTAGAAAAAGGGGCCAGCGCTGTGGCATAGTGGGTAAAGCCGCCGCCTGCAGTGATGGCATCCCCTACTGAGTCCCGGCTCTCTGCCATGGCCTGGGAAAGCAATGGAAGATGGCCCAAGTGCTTGGGCCTGTGCACGCACTTGGGAGACCTGGAAGAGGCTCCAGGTTCCTGGCTTCGGATCGGCCCAGTTCTGGCCATTGTGGCCAACTGGGGAGTGAACCAGTGGATGGAAGCCCTCGCTCTCTGTCTCTGCCTCTGCCTCTGCCTCTCTGTAACTCTGCCTTTCAAATAAATAAATAGATCTTCTAAAAAAAAAAAAAGAGTAGGCTGAGTCTGCCCCATTTGGGAATGGAGGCTACACACACCTTTTTTTAATATATGTGTGAGCTGTTTCCAGAAGGAGAGAGAAAGGAGCATCGGTTGCCTTCAGGGACAGAAAAACTGCAGCACTAGGATGGTAACGACGGGAGACTTTCCACCCGATGTCCTTTTAGCCTTCTGTGTTTTGAATCATTAAAGCAAATGTATGCATCTCTCCCCCTTTAGGAAACATGTTCTTCTCTCTATCCTGCCTTTATAAAGAAACTGATCGAGAGCCTCAACTCCCGACCGCCAGCACCCCCTACGCCATCCAGAGACCCAAGGCACCTGGTGGTGACTGTCAACCCCCAGTGAGACGGTGGGGAAGCCACACCCCCCAGACCTGTTCCGAAACCAGCCTGGTGCTGACTCGGCCCCTCTCCACGCTGCTTCTCCACACGCCTGTGAAAAAGAAGGTGCAAGCCAAGCCCTAGGAGGAGAAGTTTCTTGTTGTTTTGGCTGATTTGAAAAGCACAAATAAACTTCAGGTTTTATTCTTTGCTGTGTGATGGTATTCAGTTCTGTTGTTGCTGTTGTTGTTGTATATGAGACGAAGACATTAAGGGAGCTCTCGTCCAGTGGTTCACTCCCCAGACGCCCACTGCGGCTGCGACTGAACCGTGTTGAAGTCAGGAGCGGGAACTCCCCCGGCTCTCCGTGGCTGGCAGGGACCTGAGCAGGTGAGCCATCACCTCTGTCTAGCAGGCTCTGCGTTAACAGGAAGCTGGAGTCAGGAGCCAGAGCCAGGGATGGAAGCCAGGCACTCTGACACGAGAAGCGGGCACCTTAACTACTAGGCCAGAAGACCCCGCTGAGTTCCTTTTTGTAATGGAATCAAAATGCTGTCTCTGGAAGTCTCACCACCGCCGAGCAAAGTGGGAGGGGACAGACAGACAGAAAACAGAAGCACAGGCCGGCACCGCGGCACAGTGGGCGAAGCTGCCACCTGCGACACTGGCATCCCATATCGGAGCGCTGGTTTGAGTCCCAGCTGCTCTGCTTCTGATCCAGCTCCCTCCTAATGCACCTGGGAAGGCAGCAGACGACGGCCAAGGACTCGGGCCCCTGCCACCCATTGGGAAACCGGGAGGGAGCTCCTGGCTGCAGACTGGCCCATCCTGAGCATTGCAGCCATTCTGGGAGAGAACCAAATGGAAGCTCTCCCTCCCCCCCCCCCTCTCACTCTTTCAAATAAATAAAATAAATCTTAAATAAAATAAATCAAAAAAGAAAAGCAAAGCCCAGAGAGAGCAGGACACTGGCAGTTGTTTCTCAGATCAGAATCCGCGCAGGAGCCCAGGCCTGCCGGTTTCCAGCTCGCATCTTGGGTTCCCTGTGGTTGGCTGTGGTTGGCTGCACAGCCGTGGGTTCTGCATGCGTGGACGCAAGCAACAGCAGATACAATCGTGTCTGTGTTGAACATGGGCAGCCTTCTTTCTTGCCATTATTCCCTACACAACAGAGAATAGCAACAGTCTACATTGTCTTCAACATTGTCAGTAATCTGGCAATGATTTAAAATAGACAGGGAGACGTGTGTAGGCTCTATTCAAATACTACAGCATTTTGTGTACGGGACTTGAACATCCACATGTTTTAGTAGCTGATGGGGGCCTTATGGGGAACCCATCCCCACTGATATCGAGGAGCAATTATTCTTATTTTTCAGAAGGATGTATTTATTTATTTATGTATCTGAAGGGGAAAGTGACAGAGAAAGAGAGAGCAATGGTCGGGCAGATTCAGGCCAAAACCAGGAGCCCAGAACTCCATCCGGGTCTCCTACGTGGGTGACAGGGGCGCAAGCACTTGGGCCATCATCCACTGCTTTCCCAGGTGCATTAGCAGGGGGTGCTGAATCAGAAGCAGAGCAGGGGCCAGCGCTGTGGCATAGCCGGTAAAGCCACCGCCTGCAGTGCCGGCATCCCATATGGGTGCCAGTTTGAGTCCCGGCTGCTCCACTTCCACTCCAGCTCTCTGCTGTGGCCTGAGAAAGGAGTAAAAGATGGCCCAAGCCTTTGGGCCCCTGCACCCGAGTGGGAGACCTGGAGGAAGCTCCTGGCTCCTGGCTTCAGATCGGCCCAGCTCCGGGAGTTTGGCCATTTGGGGAGTGAACCAGTAGATGGAAGACCTCTTCCTCTGTCTCTGCCTCTGCCTCTCTGTAACTCTTTCAAATAAATAAATCTTTAAAAGGAAGAAGCAGAGCAGCCAGGACTCGAACCGATGCTCCGATAGGGGCTACAGCAGCTCAGCTCACTGTGCCACAGCGCCAGCCCTTCCTTGATGGTTTCTTATGGACTGAATCTCCCTGAAACAAGAAAGAGCCAGTGGCCGGTGCTGCGGCTCACTAGGCTAATCCTCCGCCTTGCAGCGCCGGCACACCAGGTTCTAGTCCCGGTCGGGGCACCAGATTCTGCCCCGGTTGCCCCTCTTCCAGGCCAGCTCTCTGCTGTGGCCAGGGAGTGCAGTGGAGGATGGCCCAAGTCCTTGGGCCCTGCACCCCATGGGAGACCAGGAGAAGCACCTGGCTCCTGCTATCGGATCAGCGCGGTGCGCCGGCCGCAGCACGCCAGCCGCGGAGGCTATTGGAGGGTGAACCAACGGCAAAGGAAGACCTTTCTCTCTGTCTCTCTCTGACAGTGAGACCTTTCTCACTGTCCACTCTGCCTGTCAAAAAAAATAAATAAATAATAAAAGAAAGAAAGAAAAAAAGAGCCAGAGGCAAGGTCCTGGAGTCAGCACGTGAGTCAGCACGTTGGAGAGCTCCTCTCCAGGCCTTGGGTTGGTTAACTATCCCACTGTGTCCTGCGCCCCAGCTGGGGGCTGAGGGAGGCGTTTGAGGCAGGCTAGCGATCACAGGTCTCCCTGTTCCCCTCTCCTGTCGCCTGTTCCCGCCACTCAGGTCATCTGCATGCTGAAGACACAGCAAAACATGGCTAAGGATGGAGCTCCAGAACCAGACAGCCTGGGAATAAATCCCAGCTCCCAGATCACTGTGTTCTCTCGAGCCAGATGTTTGACCTTTTATGCCACAACTTCCTCACCTTAGAAGGGGCAGACCCTATCTCACTGAGTCACTAGGCAATAGGAAGAGCAAAGGATTCAATAGGTGTAACACTCTCGGAACAGTGCCAAGCAGAGTAACTGCTCAGTGAAGGTTAGCTGTTGTTACTGGCTGGCCCTCTCCACGAGAATTTTCCAAAGATACGCAACAGAGCAACGATCGAAACGTCACTGCAACACAAATGTCATTGCTGAAACCGCCTGCTCAGCGCGGTCCTGGATTGGTACTAAGCTTCCTCGTCTCTGTCGCAACCAAACTGAAGCCCTGGAGTAAGAACACATCTCCATCACTCCCAGAGGGAAACCAGGAAGCCAACAGGGGCATCCGTGGGCTCCAAGTCTCTCAATAAAGTATTTTATGTCAACTATTCATTTACAGATGTTCTGACCCAGGAGTTTCAAGAGGAAACCTTTTTTGTCTATGATGGATAAAGAGGTAAGGGAAAGGGACAATTTAGAACTGGGTCATGGGGGAAAAAGCAATACAGAAGTGTCCATAATGTCCCCTCCACTTTACATGGGTGCTACAGGAGAACGAACCACTAGGTGGCAGCATACGAGCAGATGAACCAAAGCGAACCAATAGCCTCCTGTGTTGGGAACCTCTGCACCAATCCCAGCCCACAGGTAGGGACAATGGGCATTGTTCTAAAGGGTTTAGCAGAGAGAGCAAACACAAACCCCTCTATGTCCCACACCCCATCCTTCCCTGGGGAAGTCCCAGGAACCCAAGTCTGGAAGGCCGAGATCCATGGTGTCCCTGCCCTATGCCTGGGACGCTAGAAAAGGGGATACCAGAAGAGGAAGAGTGGTATCTGGGGAGGGTGAAAACTGGATTCCAAAAGGAACAGGGTCAATGTAACTTCTTGGCTCTGAACAACACGGTCACTGGCTTCCAGCCTTTACAACAGAATCCCCGAGTGCCATGGCTTCTCTACCTGTGGACCACAAGAACCATTTACCAATGGCAGAGAGCTTTCAGCACCTCTGGGCACCAAAGGGTAAGCACTGCACTCAAACCTCTTGCCCTTCTAGCTGAAGGGGAAGAAACTAGCAGCGCTAAACAAATGGACTGATTGGGAATCTGGCCTGCAGCTGTCATGGCCGAGCTGACCTTGTTTACAATGCAAGAAAGGGTAGAGTGGGGTGGTGCTGTGGCATAAGTGGTTAAGCCATAGCCTGCGAGACCAGCATTCCATATGGGTGCCGGTTCAAGTCCCAGATGCTCCACTTCCAATCCAGCTCCCTGCTAATGCGCTTGGGAAAGCAGTGGAAGATGGCACGTGGGAGAAGCTCCTGGCTGCTGGCTTCAGCCTGGCCCAGTCCTGGCCATTGCAGCCATTTGAGCAGTGAACTACAGATGGAAGATTCTCTCTCCTCTCTCTAACAGAAAGCAAGGCTTTTGAGTTGCTTGGACTGTCTCCCTGTTCCCCTTTCCTGTCAAGGACATTGTTGGTGCAGAGTCCTCAAGGAGACCTTTGGATGCAGTGAATTCCTGCATTCCCTTGGAAACTTCACCCAGCAAATCTGCTCCCCTCTCAATCTGACAGCCACCGGCTTAGCCAACAGCCTCAGAGGGCAACTGGCTAATTAGATTACAGCTTCCCCGTTGGACTCTCCTAACCAAATCCCCACCTCGCTGCCCGCCACTAACTGGATAACCCCATTAAGTGTGGGCTGGCTTCTTCTCACCCACCACACGGCTGGTGGGTGAAACAGGAGACAGGTGAGGAGGAAGGGTGTTTTCCTTCCTTTATGTGACGTAATGAAGGAGAACCTATGAAACTAAGATCACTTATACGGAACTTACCGACCGCCCATGGACAATCCAACTTGGGGCTGCTCTGTCCAAGCTGAGAATATTAAGTGCTCTGACATACTTCAGCCCTATGGCATTTAAAAAGACATTTTTCTAGTGTGTTTTGTTTTCTGCATAGCTAGCAAAATAGCATAGGTATTGCTTTCCAATTACCTCAACATTAAATTTTCCCATTTGATGACCTGTTACACCTCTTAGAAATCTGTTTAATTCAAAACCAAATACATCTTACCCTCCGGTGAATAAAAATGGGAAAGCAAAGAGAATTCCTGTTGTCTCATTTTCTAAACCCAAGTTGATTCCATTTTCCAGAGATTTTTACCCAAACATAAGCAAGAGCCTTGACCTTACTTACTACAGGGGATCTTCCAAAAGTTCTTGGAAAATGAAATTAAAAGATGTTTACTTTGTTGCAAATTTTGTTTTATTTACTTGAAAAGCAGAGACAGATACAGATCTTCAGTGTGCTGGTTTACTCCTCAAATGCCCACAACAGCTAGGGCTAGGGCCAGGTCAAAGCCAGGAGCCCAGAACTTAACCAAGGTCTCCCACAGAGGTGCAGGGAGCCATCAACTGCTGCCTCCCCGGGTGCACATAAGCGGGAAGCTGGAATCAGAAGCAGAGCCGGGACTTGAACCCAGGTACTCTGATGTGGGACACAGGCACCCAAGCAGCACCTTACCACTGTGCAAAATGCCTGCCCCATAACATTGTTGTTGTTGTTGTAAAGATTTTATTTATGTATTTGAGAGGTAAAGTTATAGAAAGAGAGAGGAAGAGACAGAGAGGTCTTCTAACCTCACTCCTCAGATGGCTGCAACAGCTGGAGCTGCGCCTATCTGAAGCCAGGAGCCAGGAGCTTCTTCCAGGTCTCCCACGCAGGTGCAGGGGCCCAAGCACTTGGGCCATCTTCTACTGCTTTCCCAGGCAATGGCAGAGGGCTGGATCCAAAGAAGAGCAGCTGGGACACAAATCAGCACCCACGAGAGATGCCAGCACCCCAGGTGGAGGCTTAGCCCACTGTGCCACAGCGCCGCCCCCTTGTTGGTTTTATTTTTAGAAGTATGTTAGCATCCCTACTTGCACCACCTTATTAAGTCAGTTTTTTGCACATGGAGAAACTGAGGCTCTGGGAGAGTGTGACTACTTGGCCAAAATCTGCCGTGGCAGAAGAAAAGCAATGAAAGACCTTGACATTCTGCAGCAGCTGCTTGGCGCCGGGATTCAACACTTCCAGTGAGGCCCACACTTCTTGTCAGTCCCAGGCATCACAACAAAGCAGCAGCTACCAATGCAAAGTGCAAGCTTCCGCCCGTGCTGGGCGCTGGGCGAGGAAGAAGACCCTGCCCACGGCCAATGCGTTTCTCTTTCTTCTATCTTAACAGAGAACCTCTCAAAAGCCAGGGACAGCGGTGCAAACAGGAAGGGCCCTCCCCGCAGGTGTGCGGCCAGGAGCAGCTCTGGGAAGATACATCTTGAATGTTGCGAACTTGTTCACTCCCGGAGGCCCAGCAAAACCTGCGAGGCTCAGTTTGGAGAAGGCAGCGCTCTGTACAGGGCATTGCGGCCGCGGCACAGCCCACTGACTGTGCTCATTTTCCACTTTGTGGATTACCGCATCCGGCTCCTCCCCTGCGCCGCCTGCCCAGCCACTGCCTTTCCCATTCGAATTGACGGAGATTGGGTAGGGAGTTTGAAACACAACTGCAGAGAGATTTTTTTCTTTTTCAGGGGATTTGAATTTTTCTCCCAGTTTCCCTATCGAAAACTAACTGTTCCGAAAACATGCTGTTCTTCTCCTTAGTACGACTTGATGACCATTCTTTGGGATTCAATTAATGATACTTTTTTTTTTTTTTTTTTTTTTTTTGGACAGGCAGAGTTAGACACAGAGAGAAAGGTCTTCCTTCCGTTGATTCACCCCCCAAATGGCTGCTATGGCCAGAGCTACGCCGATCCAAAGCCAGGAGCCAGGTGCTTCCTCCTGGTCTCCCATGTGGGTTCAGGGCCCAAGCACTTGGGCCATCCTCCACTGCACTCCCATAGCAGAGAGCTGGACTGGAAGAGGAGCAACCGGGACAGAATCCGGCACCCCAGCTGGGACTAGAACCTGGGGTGCCGGCACCGCAGGCAGAGGATGAGTCAAGTGAGCTGCGGTGCCAGCCTAATGATACATTTTTAAGATGTAGTCCATTTGGTACAAAACTCCTTTATAAATATGATGCACTCCCCCCAGACAGATTCCTATTGTATTAGAGAAAACGAAGATACAATGAACAGGGTGACCATGTGATTTATTTTCTGAACGGAGACACTTCTGAGAGTGAAGGGGGAGTTCTGGATTCCAAATAAACCGGAGTTGATTTGGACTTGCGGTCATGCTAAGAATAAGACAAAACGAGTTGCCCAGTCACCTGGGGAGTGGGCAGGACAGAGAGATGACCTGGCTCTCCTGGTATGAGGCTTGGCAACGTCCCTGCTAATGAAGTCCTCGCCCCTGCAGGCCCGGCTTCCAGGCCGACCTGCCAACTGGGCTTTCTTCTCCTGCTTGCCCGGGCCGTTCCGAGAGGCCTGCGTCCCTGGCATGGAGCCGCCTGTGGGGCTGGCTGGCTGGCTGGCAGCAGCTGTGTGTGTTCAGCTCCCTCACTGGGGCCCCCGCACAGTCCAGCAGCCCGGCCCTGGCTCACTGCCAGTGTTTCTGTGGCGCTGGGCAATAGGACGCCGCGTCCTTGCCTCCCGTGGCGGGAGTGAGTTCCAAGAGGCTTCTAGTGCTGGCCCTCCAAGAGGGCATCTGCTTCCAGACGCGCTCCACCTGACGGCGGGCGAGCAGCTGGCCACCTGTCACTCCACGCCCTCACGGCACAGCGCGCAGCCACCGGCACACCCGCCGACGTGGCACCCTGCTGGGCCCTTCCCTGGCCCATGCCACTTCTGGAAAAGCACCAGGCCCCTGGAGACCTGAGGCCATTTCTTCAGAGAGGCAGAGCTTGCACTGACTCCTCACCCCGCTAGCCAGGGGTCCTCACCTCTCGGTACTAGCGCCGGGGCCAGAAAATTCGCTGTTGCTGGGGACACTACAGGAAGAGCTGCAGCAGCCCTGGCCGCTGCGCACGAAACGTCGGTGACACGCTCTCAACCCCAAATCCTGACGACCACGGGTGGCTCCAAGCATGGCCAAACGCTGCTGCCACCTCCACACGCCCTGCTTGAGTGCCAGCGTCTCAGGGCATTTGTGGTGTGCTCAGGGCCAGCGCCAGAGAAACTGCGAGTTTGCACGTCTGTGAGAGAGAGAGAGAGGGAGGACAGCGGTCTGGGGAAGACGGAGCGTATCGGTTCCAGGAACCTCGCTGGGTTTCCAGCCAGCAAGCCCGCCCCTGCGCTGCACCGTGGAGACCGGCTTGCCTGGGCAGAGCGGCAGCGAGAGTTCCACTCGGAAAATGATGTGCTTGGACGAGTAAGGCCATATTTGCCAGTCCAGAGAGCCGCGTTACAGCGAGTCGCTCATGTCCACGGCGCCCTGGTGTCGGTCCCTCGTCTCCCCTTGCCGTGGCACAGATCTAAAAGGGGAGCACTGACACTCCTGACGCGGTCTCAGTGAGAGCCAGAAACCACCAGAAGACAGCCGCGTCGGCTGACAAGCTCCAGCCCGGGCTCCCTCGGCTTCGCCCCCGTGTTTGGGTGCGAAGCCCGCAGCTCCCAAGCAGCGGCAGTGGGGACACTCGGGTCACAAGGCCATCTCGTGGCTGACTTTCCTGTTCCCTTGTCTTGTGAATTTCCTGGGGTGGGGCACGCTGTCTTAACACAACTTGATTCCCTAAGAGTTCGGTCAAGAACCAGAGAAAGTAAAGCAAAAACCAAAACCAGCCCAAATCCACTGGCTCCCAGGAGGCCACGGGGGTCCCGGGCCTTTGTTGTCTTAGCCTGCACCCTGCCAGACGGGAGGGCCACCGCCGGCGCTGGTGCCAGCCACAGCCCTGTCGACGCAGCCTCCCGTGGGCCCTGAATCTGAGGCACCTGGAAGGGTTATTAGCAGGACTGGAACTCATCCCTCTGCTGGGACTGCATCATAATTACAGTAATTTTCTAACAGAGCTCGGCAGTAGGACTGTTTAATCAGCATCTAACTCCCCTGTGCTCCCAGCCCTCATCACTCAAGGAGAGGAGTGGGATGGCTCTTAAAGAGACAGTGCCCACCTTTCAGCGTTGGTGAACAGATGTGCCCTAATTGGTAGAATACATCTAAGTCTCGTAGCTTCTAACAGGCAGGTTGCGTGGCCTCCTGCCCAAGGGACTGAGTCAGGCTGCCGATGGGCCTGGATTCCCACGCCATCATGCCCCGCCCCGCCCCTGCCAGGGGAAGGGGCACACCCACAGTGCTGGAGCACTTACAGGGGGAGCTGAGCTGAGTGGATCGCTCGGACCTTAGGAAAGAACAGGTGTTTGGCTGAAGGAAGCGGGGGATATATACACGTGACAGCCGCACACGCAAAGAAATGTTGGCCGGTGGCTTGCCATACCCCCAGGTTACCGAACCTCATGTCTCAGCCCTCCCGGCAGGAAAAGCCCTAACCTTCCCAATGCTCTCTTAACTCTCAAAGGCCCTGCCACCACCAGGAGAGGGAGGGCGCCCGCACTTCTCTCCTCTGCTTGTGGAAGTCCACCGGATCTACTGGTCGGATGGCCCTGAACCCAGGGGGAGTAAACTTATTCACTCTGCTCATTGAGTCAGGCGCATTCGGTCTCCTGAAGACCTGCTCTGGTGACCCTTTGACCCTTCTGAGCCTAAGCTGTCTGTTCCAGCT
Organism: Oryctolagus cuniculus; assembly: GCF_964237555.1. NCBI lineage: Eukaryota > Metazoa > Chordata > Mammalia > Lagomorpha > Leporidae > Oryctolagus > Oryctolagus cuniculus. Next base: position 24,408,594 of record NC_091448.1, on the reverse strand, counting down.
TGGATTTGAGGCCTGGAGCTTTCCGCCTGCAAATCGTCTTGGCTGAGGCAGGGCTGTTTTCCCCCACAAGTTGTTTCTCTAAGTAGCCGCCAGGACTGGCTCCTCCCACTCTGTTGCTAAGCCAGATGAAGCCTTGAGGCAGGAAGCAGCTGAGGAGTAAGAGCCAGCGGGACTTCGAGCCCTCAGGAAAGAAGGCTCAGGAAAGAAGGCGCAGGGCCGGGCCGGGAGAGCAGGGGCTGCTCCTCCACAGCTCCACGGCCACCTGGAGCCAGGCCCTGTGCCTCCTACAGAGCTGAGTCCTGCGGGCAGAGGGCAGCCCCTCGCCCGGCGCTGGACCGCTGGACCGGGAGGCGCCGCGGCACGCCTGTGCTTCCTCAGCTGGGCTCGTACAGAAACCCGCAGGGGCCACTCCACTCCACCGCGGGGTGAGGAGCCTCTGTAGCAGGCCGGCACTGCCCCGCTCGCAGCCTGTCTGCCCCACTCCTACAGTGTTAAGAATATTCAGGGGGCCGGTGCTGTGGCATGGTGGGTTAATCCTCCGCCTGCAGTGCCAGCATCCCATAGGAGCGCTAGTTCGAGACCCGGCTGCTCCATTTCCTACTGAGTTCCCTGCTAATGTACTTAGGAAAGCAGTGGAGGATGGCCCAAGTCCTGGGGCTCCTGCACCAACGTGAGAGACCCGGAAGAAGCTCCTGGCTCCTGATGGGCCCAGCTCCAAGTGTTGCAGCCATTTGGGGAGTGAACCAGCAGATGGAAGACTTCTCTGTCTCTCCCTCTGTCTGAACTCTACCTCTCAAATAAATAAATAAAATCTTTTAAAACAAACATTCAGTGGGAGTTTTTAAGCTTTTTTTTTTCTTGTAAGATTTTATGTATTTGAAAGATAGAGTGACAGAGAGGGAGAGTCAGGCGGAGACCTTCCCTCTGTTGGTTCACTCTCCAAGTGGCCACAATGATCAGGGCTGGGCCAGGCCAAAGCTAGAAGCCTGGAGCGCCATCTGGATCTCTTACATGAGTGGCAGGGGCCCACATTCTGGGGCCGTTAGCAGGGAGCTGGATCAGAAGCAGAGCAGCCAGGATTCACACTGGTGCTCTGATAGATGCCCGTGTTGCAAGTGGCAGTTTAACCCACTGACCACAACGCCAGGTCAGGAACATACGTTTAGCCTAGCATTTAAGATCCCAGCTAAGACACTCACATCCCTCACTGGGATGTCTGGGTTCACGTCCTGACTCTGGTTCCTGGTTCTAGCTTCCTGCTAAAGCAGAACCCGAAAGGCAGCTGTGATGGCTCAAGTGATGGGTCCCTGTCACCCAGGTGGGACACGTGGATTGTGTTCCCAGCTGCACGCAGGCCCAGCCCTGGATGGTGTGGGCATTTGGAGAGGACCCAACAGATGGGAGCTCCTGCAAATAATTTTTTTTTTTAATTCAAGGAAACAAAAAAGCATTCAGCAAGAGCTGAAATAAACAAACAAGCTTACCAGCATGAAGCTAACTTAATGCCCAGAGTGTTAAAGTCACGGTCACCTCCCAAGCAAAGCTACCAGGGAGCAGCCAGGCACCAGGACTGGTGCAGATCGAAGGCCTCGGCAGGCCAGAACGCTCAGGGCTCGGAGAATGAGCTCTGACTGCAGAGGACAACGCCTGAAGCGCTGCAGGGGATTTCCTTCCCTGGGATGGCACCTGTGGATTTTTTTTAAGACTTATTTATTTGAAAGGCAGTTACAGAGAGGTCTTTCATACGCTGGTTCACTCCCCAAATGGCTGCAACGGCCGGAGCTGGGCGGAGCTGAAGCCAGGAGCCAAAAGCCTCTCCCTGGTCTCCCACAAGGATGCAGGACGTGGGCCATCTTCCATTGCTTTCTCAGGCCATAGCAGAGAGCTGGATCGGAGGTGGAGCAGCCAGGTCGCAAATGAGTCAGCGTCCATATGGGATGCTGGCACAGCAGGCGGCAGCTTCGCCTGCTACACCACCACGCAGGCCCCAAGGGCTTAACTTTTTATAAAGTTTTTGAAAAAGATCAACTTGTCTCACAGAGCTTTGAAAGCACCCTGCATATGAATATACTCTATCGCCATCTAAAACCATACTTTTTAGAAATTGCCCCCAGCTCAGTTTCCTGCCTTCCCCTCTCTATGGGCGCTGAGGTCACATAGAAAACATGACACATGAAGCTTACTGTTTTTCTCACACACACACACACACACACACACACTTCCTTCTACCAAATAAAACACCATCCACAAGCCTGGGGTCACTGATCCTGAGTAACAGGAACTGACCAGACTCAGGCCATGAAGGCAGCAGTCAGAAGAAAAGCAACAGAACCAGGCCCAGAACCTTCCTCAAACCTAAATCCCACTGGTGCCGCGGCTCACTAGGCTAATAATCCACCTGCGGCGCCAGCACCCCAGTTCTAGTCCCGGTTGGGGCACCAGATTCTGTCCCGGTTGCCCCTCTTCCAGGCCAGCTCTCTGCTGTGGCCAGGGAGTGCAGTGGAGGATGGCCCAAGTGCTTGGGCCCTGCACCCCATGGGAGACCAGGATAAGCACCTAGCTCCTGTCTTCGGATCAGTGCGGTGCGCCAGCCGCAGTGCGCCAGCCGCGGCGGCCATTGGAGGGTGAACCAACGGCAAAGGAAGACCTTTCTCTCTGTCTCTCTCACTGTCCACTCTGCCTGTCAAAACAAACAAACAAACAAAATAAAAAGACCTAAATCCCAAAGGAAAAGAAATACATGTTCCCACTCTAAAACGTGGCTCAGCGTGCTGCCTCCCGCAACTAGCACCTTGTCCTTCAACCCAGCCACAGTGGCCACACCTGAGCACCCATGGGACGGAGAAAACCTAGGTGGGGACACGGCACTGTCTGGGTGGACAGGAAAAGCCATCTTTTCTATTTTTCTGATAACTCCAGTCCTAAATCAGACGGCATCTCCCACCACCTCTACCCAGCTCAGCAAGAGTGAGGGGGGCTGGTGCCTGGCCTCAGATTAACCGAAGTGCTGTTGGATGCACTGCTAATGGCTCATTTAAAAAGCTGGGAGTCAGAGAATCACATGCATGTCTTTGAACGCCTCCTGCTGTCCCAGCAGCCCGATCTGCTGGCAGAACTAGCTGCTGAGCACCAACCCCGGGTCGGGAAGGCGCGAGCGGAAGGCGGCCAACCAGCTTGCTGTTTTTTTGGCTGAGTAGGGAATTGACACAGACCACCTCCGGCTCCTGTCTGGAAGTTTCGAGATCAGAGAGCTTCAGGCACAGCTGGGTTCACAGCTGCACCATTTGGAGTATTGGACTCATTAATATTCATGAGCCATCCCCACCAATCGGCAGAGCGGATGCCATTAGCTTAGCATCTGTCGGGTTTTTGTGAGGGTTGTGTATGGAGTTTTTTCCCCTTTTAAATGAACTTCTTTTGACATTTTGGATTTGCCTCTGTAGGTTTCCATCCTCGCCTTGCTCTGCTGCCTCATATGAAGGAGAGACCCAGGGGAGGCAGGCAGGAAGAGGGATGGAGCCCAGCCAGGGCTTCGCATCTGCCTGTTGACAAACTTTATTTCTCTTTCAGCACCTGGCACCTCAGACAGGCTGCGAGGGTGGAAGCAGCATCAGGTAAATTATACCTAACAAGGTTCATGCCCAGAACCGTGCACGGAGCTGCAGCCCGGCTCTCTGGAAGGCAATACTTCCTCCGGTGGCGAACTGGAGCCACACACGGAACGCAGGAGAGCCGCAGCGCGCGGTTCTCAACCATTACTTCCACACTGATAAATTCCTGATTTATGGACGTAGCTACCGCCAGCCCTCACTCCCTCCTCCTCGGCTACAGCTTGTTAGACACAAACTGCAATGACAGTCTTTAATGCTTGCATTTTATTTCGGGCCAGAGCCCCTCAACTCTGAACTGAACACCACGACCGGCCCTCCCGCACATAGGCTGGTAGCAGAAGAGTCCACGGACAAGGTGGGACGGCCGAGGTGGCGGGCAGCGGCGAGCGGGCGAAGTGGCTCACACACAGCCGGAAGCAGAGCCATGCAGGGTACCCGCGGCTCCTACCAGCGCTGGCTCTCCGCAGAGGAGGGATAGCAGCAGAGGGCAGAACGCCTCCTCGTCGTCGTGTGGAGGCAGCAATGTGACTCCTAGCCTCGCGTCTCCAGAACTCCTCTTCCAGGCAGAAACAAAGCCCTCGCACCCCATGAGACTGAGCATACGGCCACGGCCACGGCCACGACAGAGGACCACTGTGGCCATGGACTCACTGGGGCAGGGAGTTGTTAACTAAAGGAGAAGCAAAGGAATTAAAAAAGGAGCCCACTCTCACCCTACAGAAAAGACAGCCCCGGCTCTGCTGTATAACTAGAAGACAAGGGACAGCCCGGGACAGCCTTTTTCAAAACCAAGCCCACTGGCTGTTTCTCTCCTGCCAGCTGTGGCCAACCACCCCCTCTCCATGGATGGCCACGAGTGTCGCTCGGCTCTCAGGCCCCACTCTGCCAGGCTGAGGTCCTGGGATATGCCGGAAACCCCAGCAACAGGAGCTGCAGCACCAGGTCCATTCGGCAGCGGCACAGCAAGGAGATGGGAGGGTAAACATGGGCCACGCCGTCCGGGCAAGGAGGTGGGCAGGCAGCCAGCCTCCCAGAAACAAAGCGCCCCGGGGCTGCATAAAAACAGAAGCGGGCCAAGATGGGAGGCCAAAAAGGGAGCAGTCCTACTGGAACAATACTCAGGCCGGTGGCTTAGGATCTGCCACTTCCCGGTCCCCACAACCAGTTACCTGAGGCAGTGTTCCTAGGCACAGACACAAACACCCAAAGAAACTCAGCTCCCATGAGAGTGGGTATGGGCTCTGTTTAAAACCAACAACCCCAGGGCCTTGTGCTTCACGTACAAACATCTGCATGGTGTTGATTCCTAAGGAAGAGGCGCAGGGAGCAGTCGCGCCCCACCTCTGTGTAGCCAACCTGTGCAGAGGTGACTGCGAGCCACTAGGCAGCTCAACCTCCCCCTGACCTGGCCTGCGTCTTCTCCACCCACCACGGGCCGAAGTCCAGAGCCCAGAGCTCATTTTTCCCGAAGTGTTTCTAACTGACCAGGGTCCAAAGGCACAGCGCAGTCCCCTCCCACGGGACCGGAGGCTCTGTCAGCCCGTCTCGCAGAACCACAGCAGGACGGTGAGGACAGCGGAGCGACGCTGGCGCCTTCCAAGGACGGGGCCTCGGAGTCAACAGCAGGAGCCCACCCTGCTAGGCGGTCCTCTTCCTCACTGGGCGGCGAGGGGGAGCTCCTCCTGCCCGATCTTGGAAGAAAGCAGCAACTGGAAAAGGGGGGGAAGGAGAGGGCGGGACCAGATAAACGAAGATGGCTCTTTCAACCACCAGCCACCAAGATGGGAGGTTGCTCATCCACAAGGGGAAATGAGTACCGACAGACACACACTACTTGGTGGGTAACCTTTGAAAACACACTAAGGGAAAGGAGCCAGCCATAAAAGACCACACACTGCGTGACTCTGAATTTTCTAGAACTGGCCAATACGCAGACCCAGAAGGCACTCGTGGCTGCCAGGGGCTCGGGATCTGGGAGGAAAGGGCAGTGACCCCTCAGGAATACAGGGTTCTTTTAGGGCAATGAAAATATTTTAAAATTGACTGTAGTGATTGACAGCTGACCAACTCTGAATATACTAAAAACTATTGACTTGTCTTAAGTTTTATGGTATATGACTTTTATGTCAATAAAGGGGAGGGTAAAGAACAGAACACGTTAGAGAGCTCGCCCTGTCTTTCTTCTTGCGATTTAACAGGAGTCCCTACAACCACATGCTGGGTTAACACAGACCCACGTCAGGAAAGGCCGCCGGCGCTGTGACGTCACCTCCCCTGAGGGGATGCCCCACGGTACCGGCTACAGGTTACAGTAATCCTAGCTCAGGGGCATCAGAGTGTTTCAGTTACCTCCTGGGCTGGTCTCCTGTCGCCAGGTGAGAAGAGCTCTGCCTCTCTTCTTGGGCCCAGCCACAGTTTGACATAGCATAGCGCAGAATGGCTTCAGAAACCGTCACCGAGCTTCGACCTTGGACGCAGGCTTCTATCTCGGGCACCGACAGCTGGCTTTGCAGGAAGAGGTGCAACTGGCTGTCTGACAGGAGGACCACACTCTGCAGGACCCTGGGAGCACGACACAGAGCGTCACCGAGGGGCTGCCCCAGCTCCTGCAGGGCTGCAGGCTTGTATGTGCAGTGCCAGTGCCAGCCTGGCAGGTCCACTCACTTTTCGAGGAAGTGCTGCAGCCCTTGGCGTCGCTTCTCAATGAACTCATCTGAGCTGCCAAAGAAGGCTGACTTCCCAGGAAGTTCAGGTACAGGCCTGTGGAGTCACATGTAGGACCCAGGATAAGTCTAACACCCGAAACAGTCCCTCCAGCCCCTGATCGAAGAGGCCCAATCAATACAATGACCTTTTACTAAGGGGGAAGTCCCTTAGTCCCAACACTGGCTGGCTGCATGCCACGTCAGGTCCTGTGCTAAATGTTTATGTTTAATCCTCCCTAAAAACCCCAGGAGAAAGACATTAGTGTCCCAGCTTTAGAAGATCAGAGAGGTTAAGTAAATGTCCCATCATCAAACAGCGAGTAAGGAGAAAAGTTAGCATTTGAATCAAAACCTATGCTGTCACACTACATTGTCTATGACATCACTCCAAAAAGGTAAAAAAAAAAAAAACTCCAACATGGAGAATCCTGGTGCTTCTCTGTCAATTATAACTATCTACTTCAGTCCCAGGAGCTCATAGGCTGAAAGTAGTTGGGTCGCTGGAAGTCACCCTCCAACTGTAAACATCTCTTTCTTTAAAACAAAACACACACACACACACACACACACACGCACACACACAGGTAAAGTGACAGAGAGAGAAACACAGAAAGCAATCTTCCCCCAACTGCACCTACAACCACCACGGCGGCAGGAACCCACATACTTGAGCCGTCACCTGCTGCCTTCCCAGGTGCATTAGCAGGAAGCTGGATCTCAAGCAGAAGTGGGACTTGATCCCAGGCATTCCGATATGGGATGTGGGCATCTGGGTAGTGGCTTAAGCCATTGTGCCACAACACCTGGCCCCTCCCTTACCTTTCTTATAAAGTACAGAACAACATTTTAAAAGCCAGGCCAGGCTGAAGAAGCCAGGATTTACCAGAGGAAACAAAGGAGTTTCAACCAGCTTATGAGGACCTGCCTCGCGGCTACAGCCTCATCAGTCCCACAAGTCAGCCCGCTGGCTGGGGCACTCCTCCAGGCTGCCGTCAGCTCCGAGCCCTCAGTGACCGCCGTGCAGTGGAGTCACTGCTCCCAGGTCTCACTGAGGAGTGTGAGTGAGCAATGAATAGCAGCCTTGCCTGAGGCTCTCGGTATGGCTCTGCAAAAGAACTCTGTACTAAAAAGGAAAAAAAAAATCACAATTTTCACATGTCAGATGGGCAGGAACATTACCTACCAAATAAGTTCAAGTGCTTAAAATTTTCTCATAACCAGTGATAAGCACATTTAAAATGCTAGCAGTATATTTATCAAGCACTAGACTAAGATACATTAAAAATTTTTTTTAAACATTTTTATTTACTTGGAATGCCTTTGTGCTTTTTGTTAGGTTTATTGTTTTGAAAGGCAGGGAAACAGGGGCCAGTGTTGTACAGAGCAGGTGAGGCCGCCACCTGCAGCGTTAGCATCCCACATGAGAACTGGCTGGTGTCCCAGCTGCTCCATTTCTAATCCAGCTCCCTGCTAATGGCCTGGGAAAAGCAGCAAAAGGTGGCCCAGGTGTCTGGGCCCCTGTCACCCACGTGGGAGACCTGGAAGAAGCTCCTGGCTCCTGACTTCGGCCTGGTCCAGCTATTGCAGTCATCTGGAGAATAAACCAGTGGATGGAAGATTTCTCTCTCTATGTCACTCCCTCCTCTAACTCTTTCAAATAAATAAGAGAATCCTTAAAAGGAAAAAAAAAGTAAGAAAGGCAGGGAGATGGAAAGAGAGAAAGAGAAAAGATCTTCCATTTGCTGGTTCACTCCCCAAATGCCCATAACAGCCAGGGCAGGACCTGGCCAAAGTCAGGAGTCAGGAGCTCAACCAAGTCTGCTACATGGGGGCAGGGACCCAAACCCTTGAGCTATCTATCACCTGCTGCCTCCCAGGATGCACTAGGATGACCCAGAAGTGAAATTAGGACTTGAACTTAGGGACTCTGACATGATACAAGTGTCCCAAGCAGCATATATCTACCACACCAAACACCCACTGCTATTTTCTTTAAAAAAAAAAAGTATTTATTTGAAAGGCAGAAAGAGATCTATCCATTGGTTCACTCCTCAAATGCCAACAATAGCAGGGGCTGGGCCAGGCCAAAGCCAAGAGCCAAAAACTCAATTCAGGTCTCCCACATAGATAGCAAGGACCCAACTATTTAAGCCATCATCTGCTGCCTCCCAAGGTGTACATTAGCAGGAGGCTGGAATAAGGACAGAAATGGGACTCTAACCCATGTGCTCCAATATGGAAAGTGGGTGTCCCAAGTGGCATCTTAACCACTATACCAAATGCCTGCCCCAAAAAAAGAAAAAATATTTTTGATGTTTATAGGGCTTTGTTAGATCAAAATATTAGAAATGAGAGCTCTATCTTTACTTTTTTCATTTGCTTTATTTTTTTTTAAATGTTTTTGCACCAATATATATTTATTTTTTTTATTTTTATTATATTTTTTTATTATTATTTTTGACAGGCAGAGTGGACAGTGAGAGAGAGAGACAGAGAGAGAAAGGTCTTCCTTTGCCGTTGGTTCACCCTCCAATAGCCGCCGCTGCAGCCGGCGCACCGCGCTGATCCAATGGCAGGAGCCAGGATCCAGGTGCTTTTCCTGGTCTCCCATGGGGTGCAGGGCCCAAGCACCTGGGCCATCCTCCACTGCACTCCCTGGCCATAGCAGAGAGCTGGCCTGGAAGAGGGGCAACCGGGACAGAATCCGGCGCCCCAACCGGGACTAGAACCCGGTGTGCCGGCGCCGCAAGGTGGAGGATTAGCCTATTGAGCCACGGCGCCGGCCTTTCATTTGCTTTAAAAACATGATTTAAGAATGCATTTCCTAGGACAAGCACTGTGGTGTGGTAGGTTAAGCCTCCGCCTGCAGTGCTGGCATCCCATATGAGTGCTAACTGGAGTCTTGGCTGCTAGACTTCCAATCCAGCTCCCTGCTAATAACCTGGGAAAGCAGTGAAAGATAGCCCAAGTGCTTAGGCCCCTGCAACCCATGTGGGAGACCCAGAAGTTTCTGGCTCCTGGCTTCGGATTGACTCAGCTCCAGTCATCTGGGAAGTGAACCAGCAGATGGACGATGTGTCTGTAACTCTGCCTCTCTAAGAAATAAATCTTAAAAAAAAAAAAAAAAAAGATTGTCTTTTCCAGGGCCAGGACTACAGAGCAGTGGGTTAAGCTGCCACTTGCTATGTCAGCATCCCATTTGAGTGCCAGTTCAAGTCCTGGCTGCTCCACTTCTAGTCCCGCATGTGGGAAAGCAGCAGAAGATGGCTCGAATGCTTGGGCCCCTGCCAGCCAAGTGGGAGACCCGGATGGAGTTCCAGGCTCTTGGCTTCAGGCTGGCCCAGCCTCTATGAGTCTCAGAGCTGAGAAGGAAGAGTAAACTTACACCAAACCAGCGTTTCTCTGTAGCTGCTTTCTCAGCCACACAAACTCACGGTAGCGGCGCCGCACACAGGAAGTCTTGGCGGTGAAGGCCTTGCTGTTGGTCTACAAGAAGCACACGGAAAGGGTTTAGTGGGAAAAGACCACGTTTACGTGGCTCTCCCATCATCACTCTCACCGAGGAGCCAAGCCATCAGGCCACGGTCCTAAGCACAGGCCCCACCTGGAACCAGGCCACCAGGAAGCCCGACAGCAGCCCACAGGCACAGCTCTAGCTGTCTTTTCTCCCTCCCCCCTCCATCGTCCAAGTCTTCTGTCTCCATCTTGCCAGAAACACCCACAGACAGGCTCCAGCTTGGCATAAACCCTCAGCCCTGGATACTGCAGACCCCAATACAGAAGCCTGATGCACTCACATGAAGGAATATCTTATAATCCACGTAAGAATTCCAGGAGCCCTCATTCTGCACACGGGGGTCCTGAACCCGCACTGTGATCACCTCCTGGGGGTAAGAAACGCCGCTTCAGCTCAGCCGCACGGCTTGGCAGCTTTGGTGACGCAGGTTGCCAGACTGTCCCACTCAGCACCAACTTTCATCCATTTGTTCATTCATTCATTCAATTCAACAGGTATCTACTGCACGCTCACTATGTGCCAGGCACTCTTCTAGGCACTGGCAATAGACATAGAAAGAAACAAGAGTCAAAACCCATGCCCTGGCGAGCCCTACATTCCAGTACATTCCCACCACCGACAGGAGTCAAATGGAACCTCATTACCCAGCAACACCTCCGCCACTGACAGCCTTCTCTGGGCTTATTCTGAGCTCAAGAGAACCACTTATTCTGAGCTCACCAGAACTGAGCACGGATTTGTCTCTGCCCTCCCACCTCCTCGAGCCCCTCTCCGACGCCTACCCACCTGCTCCTGGAGACCACTCTTACCTCCTGCTCCTGGGTCTCCGACATCTTACACGAAAAGCCCATTGGAAGAACACATCTGATGAGGGACAGAGGACACGGGACAATCATGGTTAGTGTGCCTCTATTCTTAGCACTGTTGGCCTGGGCAGAACTGTGAAAGGTTTTCACAGATGTCTTCCTGGGGACACCCCGAGAATGTTTTTCATTCTTATAAAATGTAAAGAGCAAAGAAACAAACAAACAAAAAATCCCCCACAATAGCTGTGTGCGGAGCCCTGGGGGATTTGCCTTCCTTCTCAGACTGCTGTCAGGACCCTTCACCAGGTCACTTCCATGCAAAGCACCGTGGGGTCTGAGGAGACTTTGTCCCAGGCAGCCAGAGCAGGCAGGCTCAGTTATAAAAGTTTTGCCTCTAGGGCTGCGGGCACAGCAGCATGTCTGATGGGCACTGAGAACACAGCTTTGAGAGGGAGCCTAACAGCGCCCCCTCCCGGCTGCTCGAAGACAACTCTCCCCACCGGTGCTCCCGCGTCTCTGTTTCGCCAAGTGCCGTCCAGCTCCCCAGGTGAATCACAGAGCCAGAGTGCTTCAGGTGGCCCCTGAGTGGGCCGCTCAGTCGTGACCCTGCCTTCTCGAATCCGCTCTCTGGAACCTGGGCCAAGAGCTATAATGATTTCCTCCCGCAACACGCCTTCCGGTCTGTAGCGCTGCCCAAGCGCCCCACAGCTGCACAGGTCGACTCAGGCTGCGCTTCGCTCCTTTGTAAAGATTCATTAAAGACTGAGCTCCTGATGTCCCCCAGTGTGGCAGTTTACACGGAGAGCGACATCGCCCACTCCGCCAAGGGGACCATGAAGGTTGCAGCACAGGGTTACTCCAGTCCAAGGGGGCCCATGATGTCACCTTCTGTTAAAATACAGCACTAATCTTGTTACTCCTAGAACCACTCCAACAGCAGCCACCCCCTTCTCCTCTCCGAAGAGCGGAACAATAAGGTTTAATTTCCCTTTCCAATTTACCTTGAAATGAAAACTGATTTCAGCCAATATGTACTGCCAACAAATGATCCCGGCTGGCTCCTGGGAAAACAAGACTATCTCTAAGCGCTCCCTCTCCCCCACCCCGCCCCGTGCCCATTCGCAGACCCACTCATTCTTACAGTCCCACAATTAATTTTAAACACATTCTCTTATTAGTTCTGCCTTACCATTAGAAGGGTGTGTAATGAGTTTCCTCTGTTTTATGTTTTGCTAACACAAGGCTAACGTCTCAAAAGAAGAGGAGCTCATTTACGCCATGAAATTAGCAGAGCAAACAGCTTTTCCGATTCTTTCCAATATACCAGAAGGTCTCTCTACAGACAAACACTGCACGCAGAGGCAAAGCTGCACAGTGTATGACAAAACTGGGCCACACCACGCTGCAAACCCCAGGTTTTGCAACCTCAATGCCTTCTTAGACAGCATTCTTGCTGACAGTCGGATTGTTCACCTGATACAGTCTCCACCTCCAAGAGGTCCGAATAGAAAGTAGGGAATTCCAATTCCTTAACAACCCATGTATAATATTCCAGATGTGAGCAGGCAAACGGCCATGACCAAGAAGAGCAGACTGACCTGCCGTTAACAATTAACCTTCTCAGATTAAAAAAAAAGTTTTTCTTCTCTTTTCAGGCATTTGATAGACAGCAGAGTGAATTATTCTAAAGTGTCCTCTCACAAAAGTAACACCAGGAAAAGATGATGGCAAGAAAATCACAGTTCCCCACACAGCTGGTGCAGGGTGCAGTGTACACACACACACATACACACGCACGCACACTCAGCCTTGAACAATCTGACAAATTCAGGACCATAACTGAATTCATATCTCTAATTTCAAAAAGGAGTTTGTATAGGGTCCTGCACTTCGCCATACAAGCCCTCCTTTCCTTTGGGGCCGACACCACCAGCAGCTATGCTGTGACTTAAAAAAAAAAAAAAAAAAAAAAAAAAAAAAAAAAAACACAGGATCCTGACAATGCTGTCTCCTTAAATCTAAGGTTCAAAGGCACTGAGGAAGTTTCTGTTGTAACTTTCCTTAAAAACACTGGGACAAACACAAAATCCTGGACTCCAAGCAGTAATTTCTAGCAGCCTCCACTCTCTGGCGGCCTCCTTCCCCTGGAAACCACGTCTCAGAAGAAAATAAAGCTCTGTTGCCTTCGGGGGACAAGCAGGAAGTTCACTTTGACATCTGTGTGTCATGCAGATCACGAGCCTGTGAAGGACGCCCTCCGCCAGTTACGCTCGCTAACTACATTTCCTGGGCCCTTCAATCACATCCGAGGCTCCCTGAACTTTCTCCACCTGCGCCAACACCAACAGCTCAGGTGAGAACCCGGGACTTTGCTGTTTACAAAGGTGGACCTGCGGCAAAGTTTTCTAACGTCATGCCGATTCAAGGTAGCAATCGAAGGCTTAGCATGTTCTCTCCCGTTTAAACCCCTTCGGGAGGCAGGGTAAAAAGCAAATCAAGTGCTGAAAGTAGATGGAGCCATGAGATGCTCATCCCTTCCGACTCATTCTTGAGCTCTGGGTGCCAGACGAGAGAAGGCAACCCAAAAAGCTCTCCTTCCTAAACGCCCACGGGGCTGGAGGGAGCTCCCAGCGTGGCGGAGCTCTGTGAGATTCCAAGCCAGCAGCCCGGCCCACCCCTCGGTCCCACGGGTGGCCTGCTCCCTCCCCTTGGGAGGTAAGTAACAAAGACCACAACCTAGCCTGAGTCTCTGGTGTCTGGGTAAAACACCTGCCATTACCCCCTAGTCCTAGTCGCTCGAGTAAACGCCCCCCAAGCTCTCTGTACGACGGCCACACCCCCTCCATTCTTAACGAAGTAGGAGCTGAAGAGCACCACAGCTTTCTTCCCCTTTCCGGATTAAGCCGGGGAAGGGGAGAGAAAGATGCGTTGTACTTTAAAAGTAAGCTGAAATGTCAGGTTTGCTTCCTTGGATCTCGGGCGCGCCCTCGCCTTCATCCCAAGGGGTGAGCCAGCCCCCTTCCGGGATGTCAGGCACGGCCACCTCTCAGGTGCCACGACGGACGCCCCCGCCCGAGCCCCCGCGGGCAGCGCCCACGCCCCCGGGCCCCGCCCACGCCCCCTCACCTGAGAGCAGCACCCGCTCCCCACGGCGACACGGCCAGCGCCCCACCATACAGCCAGAGCCGCGGCTTCTCCTTCCGGGTGAGTCGCCGGGCCCCGGTGCACGATGGGAAGCGGCTCCCGGCAGGCCAATCCCGGGAGCCCAGAACGCCCCGCCCCTCGGGCCCGGGCTCTCGGCGGCGACTCCCGCGGGCCTCGGTCGGGGCGTCGGAGGGTGGACGAGAGCGGGGAACGGGCCCCGACGTCCAGTCCAGGCTCGCGGCCCTCCCACCGTCTCCAGGTCCAGCCAGTCGGCGGCCAGGGAGCGTGGTTCTCCGCGCGCGAGTGGGCCCGGGAGGCGCGACGCTGGGGCTGCTGCCCGGAGCGCGGGAGCTTCGGTGAACCCGCTGGACTCCATCAGGGAGTGTCCAGCTCAGACTGAGTGTCAGAGCGAGAAGCGGACTGGAGAGTTGTCAGCAAGCCCAGAGAAGGCGCGTGCGGCTGGCGGGGCGGCCGAAAGCAGCTGAATATGTTGAGGTCGCTCGCGGTGTTTTTTGTTTGGTGCTTTTTTGAAATGCAGAGTTACAGAGAGAGAGAGAGACCTTCAGTCCTTGGGTTCACTTCCCAGATGGCTGAAAGGCCAGGCGGAAACCAGGAGCTTCTTCCGGGTCTCCACGAGGGTGCCGGGGTCCAACCAAGCACTTGGGCCATTACCGGGGAGCTGGCTTGGAAGTGGGGCGGCCGGGACTCCACCCTGGCGGCTTAGCCACGGCCCCCCGTGGCGGTGTCTTAAACAACCAGTTTGAAGATGTTAGCAAAGATATTACCAAGGAACAATACAGAGCCTGGAGTGCAGCACCCAGCAGTACACCGACCCCGTGTCCTTGGATTAGTCCTGCATCCTTGGAAGCCTGCTATGGCAGATTCTTCATGGGGGTAGCTCAGGAAGTTCCTGGTCTCAAGATCCCTTGGTTTATTATACTCGCAAAAAGTATTAAGGGACCCCCCCCACAGGAACTTTTTTTTTTCTTCAGGATACCAAAGTATATTTGTTTACATAGGAGAGGACCACAGTTGTGTACAAACTGGCAAATAAACACAACAGGGCCAGCAAACACCCCACTGAATCCAAACAGTGAGATGGAGGAAACACGAACATATTCAAGATTTCAAGCAGGCCGGAGAAGCGGGCTCATTCGGCCGAGTATAGGAAGGCAGAGAGGCTGCCCAGCAGCAGTGGGTCTCTCTAGAAGGGCAACAGGCAGAACCATGAAAGTTTCCATGGGTCTGTATCCCAAAATTATTCACAGAACTGAAATCACTACTAACGCATAAATCCAGGACATACTTGGAAAGCAGCATAGCACAGATCCATAGGACATGAAGTCCTTTTCCCATGGGCTACTTTTGGTGTTTTTTTTCCTAATTTTTAAAATTTATTTATTTATTTGAAAGAGTTACACAGAGAGAATGAGAGGCAGAGAGAGGTCTTCCATCGCTGGTTCACTCCCCAGATGGCCACAACAGCCGGAGCTGCGCCAATCCGGAGCCAGGAGCCAACAGCTTCTTCCAGGTCTCTCACGCAGGTGCAGGGGCCCAAGGACTTCAGCTGTCTTCTACTGCTTTCCCAGGCCATAGTAGAGATCTGGATCAGGAGTGGAGCAGCCAGGTCTCGAACCGGCGCCCATATGGGGTGCCGGTACTGCAGGTGGCGGCTTTACCCACTATGCCACAGCACCGGCCCCCATGGGTTACCTTTGCAACCACCCTCGAAAGTGGCTTTTTATGCAATAACAAACTGTAAATTCAGCAGTACTTAATCTTTTTTATATAGAGACCATAATTGTTCATCAAAGCAAATACTAGAAGAAATCTGAGACCACAATACTATTAACAAAGGAGAAAGGAAGCAATGACTTTCTTCTATGCTAATAAAAGGGAAAAAGCCAATTCTTGGTGTGCCAGGCTTTGTCCACGTACAAATCACTGGGTACTGAGCTGGGCTGGGGCTGCTGGGCCTCGGACCCGAGGGGCCACACTCAACAGGGCAGAGAGCACTTGGGCCATTTTACTAAAGGACTTGGTTTTTGTTTGTTTGTTTGTTTTTGCTTTTTAAGAAGCATTCCAGATTTTCCCTTCCACATTACCAAACTTGACAAGGCGTCAATTTCCACTGTTCAGGGTCTCAACAACCCGTGCTGACAGGTGGTAAGTGAGGTCCTGTCTTCCGCCCCCGGACCACGAGTTCTGTACAGGATCCAGGCGAGCCTGGCACGGGGGAGCCAAGGCCCATCCTTGAGAACCCACACTCAGGCCACAGGTTTGGAGAGCAGAGGAGGGGACAAACAAAAATGAAAGGAAAAACAAACCTCCAAAACTCATTTTACCTAAACAAAGTTAACAGTTCTGGCTGGCCCCATTTTAGTTGCGGATTCGGCCCTGCAGAGAGTTTGAGTAAGAGAGGAAGTCACTTCCATGCAGGTCCTCGAGTTTCCCCAGACTCTGCGACTGCTGTGTCTGGGGCTCACTATTCAACAGCAAATGACAGGATGGAAAACAGGGTGTCGCCCTCCAGGCCACGCCCCAGCAAGCAGCTGGCCACGCCCCCTGTCTGCTGCTGGAACAGGGTGAGGGTGTCCCTGTCCTCTAGCGCCAGCTGTGCAGGTGTGTCTGCTTTGTTAATTGGTTACCCATCAAACCTGAATCTAATTTGCCTCATTGACAAGCCCTGCCACTCCTGTAGGCCTTCATCAGCTTGCTTAGTGGGGTGTGCCTCTGTGCCTCTTGTTTTGTTTTGTTTTGTTTTGTTTTAAGATTTATTTATTTATTTGAAAGGCAGAGTTACACAGAGAGAGGAGAGGCAGAGAGAGGGAGAAGTCTTCCATCCGCAGGTTCACTCCCCAATTGGCTGCAATGGTCAGAGCTGTGCCAATTGGAAGCCAAGAGCTTATTCTAATCTCCCACATGGGTGCAGGTGCCTAAGGACTTGGGCCATCCTCTACTGCTTTCCCAGGCCATGGTAGAGCTGGATCAGAAATGGAGCAACCAGGTCTTGAACCGGCGCCCAGATGGGATGCTGGCTCTGCAGGCGGCAGCTTTACCTGCTACATCACAGCACCAGTCCCTTAAGCTATTATATCTTAATATTTTTATAAAACACAACTTTTCCAAAGGAAAAAATAGTATTCAGTGGCACTGTATTAGAATTTTGCAAATCTTGTTCATGGCTGGCTGGGTTTAAAGAAGGCAGCGGATTCTCATATTTGCTTTCCCATTTTCTCAAAACAATGACATGTTGTTTGCGTAGGTGAAAAAAATCCAAGTTGGGCAGGCTTTGGGGGGTTAGGTAGCGGGTTGGCATGGCATGGTGGCTCAGCAGGTAAAACTGCTGCCTGCAGTGCCAGCATCCCATATGGGCACAGGTTCAAATCCCAGCTGCTCCACTTCCTATCCAGCTCCCTGCTAATGTTCCTGGGAAGAGCGGAGGAAGATGGCCCAAGTGCTTAGACCACTGTACCCACATGGGAGACCCGGAGGAAGCTCCTGGTTTCTGGCTGGCCCAGCTCTGGCCATTGTAACCTTCTGAGAAGTAAACCCAAGATGGAAGATTTCTCCCTCTCTCTCTATAACTCTGACTTTCAAATAAATAAATCTTAAAAGAAAATCCAGATACACAATTGGAAAAGGGAGGAGTATTTTTAACTTTTTCTGACAATTGTGAATACTCTTCTTAGATACTATCAAAACTCAACAAATGGTAGTTTCTTTTTTTTAATATTTATTTATTTGCAAGGCAGACTTATAGACAGAGAGAGGTAGACAGAGAGAGATCTTCCATTCTCTGGTTCGCTCCACAAATGGCCCCAATGGCTGGAACTGGGCCAATCTGAAGCCAAGAGCCAGGAGTCTCTTCCAGGCCTCCCACATGGGTGCAGGGGCCCAAGCACTTGGGCCATCATCTGCTGCTTTCCCAGGCCATAGCAGGGAGCTGAATCGGAAGTGCAGCAGCTGGAACTCTAAGCAATACCCATTTGGGATGCTGGCATTGCAGGCCACAGCTTAACCTGCTACACCACACCGCCAGCTTCTGCCCATCTCTATGTTTTTAAAACAGTAGTTTTGAACATTTCATATGAGCTCAAGCCTTATCACGTCTAAAATGCTACCTAGTGACATAAGTGCCTTTCCAGCAGTGATGCCTTCGCAAGAGAAAAACCAAGCAAAGTGAGGGCTTTGGGCACAAGATGTGAGGAGTGTACATTTTAATTAGAGTCTACTTCCTACCAGCAGATGGCCTTGGGAATCTGAGCAATGGAGATAAGAAAGAAGAAATGACTGTTAAGAATATTTGCATTTTAAAAGATGATGCTTGTTAACCTCAAAGGAATAAACTTAACAATAAGATTTTTAATTAGTAGTCAGAATGAAACAGAATCTCAGACCATGTGGAAGAAAATATTTTAAAAGATCTGTACTTTCCAGCCAGAGCCGCGGCTCACTAGGCTAATCCTCCGCCTTGCGGCGCCAGCACACCGGGTTCTAGTCCCGGTCGGGGCGCCGGATTCTGTCCCGGTTGCCTCTCTTCCAGGCCAGCTCTCTGCCCATGGGAGACCAGAAGTACCTGGCTCCTGCCATCGGATCAGCGCGGTGCACCAGCCGCAGCACGCTGGCCGCGGCGGCCATTGGAGGGTGAACCAACGGCAAAGGAAGTCCTTTCTCTCTGTCTCTCTCTTTCTCACTGTCCACTCTGCCTGGCAAAAAAAAAAAAAAAAAAAAAGATCTGTACTTTCCCCACTCCTTAAATCACATCTGGGGAGCATGGTCTACTGTACTGAAAATAGTTATTTTCCACTGAGTGCCAGCTAGGTGTCATTCCCTTTATTCAATTACTGTTTATCCCACAGAAATGCTGCAAAGCAAGTCCAAAGCTCTGTTTTCATGTTTCCAGATTTGTGTGGAGGCTGTGGCTCAGAGAAGTTAAGCAGCTTGTCCAATGTTCCGCAGCCGGCAAACAGCAGAGACAGAAGGGAAGCCAGTTCAGCCTGACTGCCAAGCCCTTGTCCTGTTTTGCAACATCACACTTCCCTACCCCACATGATGGCACAGATACATTTCCTGTGGGCATGAGCGATGTTACTTCAAATACTGTCTTGAGCAGAATTATTACGATTATGCTGTTAACCCTAACAAAGGATGACTCAAGGGTCTGAATAACTTAAAATGTCACTGCTCATATGGGAGCAGAACTAAGCCCATTTAGTTATTCTTAATTTTCACATCGGATATATTTGTTTGTGAGTTTGATATCCACCCCAGCAGAATTCAGGATTAGCATAAACCAGTGGTGCCTGGCTTTTTATAAAGAGAAAATACTCTTTGCTTTCCTTAATTCAAGAATGGCAGAGAGTACCAGGGCCGTGATGACTCAGCTTGGAAACATGGACCTAAGTCAAAGGACTTCAGGTCAGAGCCACAGATCTTATTGGCTCTAAGCTGAAAAGCACTTCCCTCAGCCCAGCTTCCAAAGTGACCACCGCAGCTGAGGGGACGGCCAAGTAGGGTCAGTAACATTGCAGGCAGAACTGTAGATTTCCTGTTAGAGATGCCACCTGCCTTCACCTGGCCAGCTCTCCTCCCAGGCCAGGTAGGTAATGGAAGTCAACAGGGTGCCTTCCCCAAGGAGGTTCACACCTCCCTTAGGATGTACCCCATGTGAAGAGAGAGGTCTGGGCCTCTTAACTTACAAGCCTAAAGCCCACTTGATTAATTATCAGGCCCCTTCCGTCAGGTTCTATTTGCCTCTCAATCAGAAAACATTGTTGTGGCTTAGACAGCACCTTTCTTGGGTCCTCTAGTAATGACTCTGCCCTTTGTTCTAGACCCTGTCTAGCCCACTTGGGTCTCATTCCTTTGTAATAACAGCCTCTACTCTAACATCAGTGGCTCTGCTCCCAGCCTGTGTGTACTGATGGTCCTCTCCCCCACATAATGTTGTATGATTATTCAGGATTTCTCTACAGACAAACCCCACTACCTGCAAAAGTTGAGTGGCCCTTCTCCTGGTTTTGGCTGAGATCAGATTTAAACCACATCCATCAAACAATCCTCACAAGGGTCCAGAGACCCCCCTCATTTCCTCTCCTCTATGAAATCCTTTCATTACCTGGTTAGTGCCACTCTTAGGATCATTGGTTGCTATTCTCACCCTGACTTGTATACTACAGTGTCTGTTTAAGTGTTTACAGCAGATGATAATGGAATGAACCAAGGCCTTCAGCAACCAGGCAGTCAATCAGATGCTTCTCCATCCATACATGCCTGTCCCTGCGGAGCCCCAAGATACCCCCAGCGGGCCCCTGTAGATGACGTCCCCAGTCAGCAGGAAGTAGCCAGAGAGACTCATCTTCGCCCCCTTTCCAATCATCAAAAGGTCGGGATAGTAGCTTTGGGATCTGCAAGGAGGGAAGGCCTACACTTCCGGGAATGGAGAAGTCCCTACCTGTACTTGTGGAGAAGAAGAGTCCTTGTCAAGGTCCCTGCGGGTGCCTAAAGGTCAACCAATGAGGATCAGACCTGCCTCAACCTTTAACCCCCATGCCCTGAATCTATAAAAGGAGCCCTCCCAATCTCTGACATGCGACTTCCCCAGCCCCCACTCTGTTGCTCTGTTGGGACTGGGGAACCTCGCCTGGGAGCGGAACCCCAATAAAAGCCTGTGAATTAATTGATTCGTCTGCCTGGGAAGATTTGTTGCACTGGACACCTTGCAATATGGTTTAAGAAAATGGTGACAGAGAGAGGGAAAGACAGAGAGAGAGGTCTTCCATCTACTGGTTCACTCCCTAAATGGCTGCAATGGCCGGAGCTGGGCTGATCTGAAGCCAGGAGCTTCCTCTGAGCCTCCCACATACAGGGGAAAAGCAGCAGAAGGTGATCCAAGTTCCTGGGCCTCTGCCACCCACGTGGGAGACCCAGAAGAAGCTCCTGGCTTCGGCCTGCCTGTCCTGGCTGTTGCAGCCATTTGGAGAGTGAGACAGCAAATGAAAGACACCTCTCTCTGTCTCTGTCTGTCTCTGTCTCTGTCTCTGTCTATTCCTCTCTCTTTCTGTAACTTGCCCTTCAAATAAATAAATATAACTTTAAAAAGGGGGAAAAAAAAGAAAATGGTGACTTTATGCCTAGTAAATCAAGACCTAGGGAATGTGAAGGCTGAATTTCAGTATTAGATCATAAAAAAGAGGAATTTAGGTTATTTATTTATTTATTTGAAAGGCAGAGTTTCACACACAGAGAGAGATTGAGAGATCTTCTATCCACTGGCTCACTCTTAAAATGGCAACAATGGCCAGGGCTGGACCATGCCAAAGTCAGGAGCCAGGAGCTTTTTCTGGGTCTCCCAAGTGGGTGTAGGGGCCCAAGGACTTCCTGCACACCAGCAGGAAGTGGAGCAGCTGGGATCGAACCAGAACCCATATCGGATGCTGGCACTGCAGATGGTGGCTTAACCCACTGCGCGGCAGCACTGGCCACAGGATTTAGGTTCATCTCAGTGTGGTTACAGAAGCCAGAATTAAGGAAAATAGGGAAGCAGAATTCAGCTCAGTATGGGGAATTAGGGATGGCAACATTTTATGCAGGCACAAATATGGTTTGGGAATTAGAAATAAGATCAAGCCTTGGTTCTGCTACTTATTGGTGAATGTCATCAGACAGGTTGTACAAACTCTGAGCCGTCTCTGAAATTGGAAACAGTAATTCCCATCTCCCCATATTGTTGTGAGTATTAAATAACATCAATCAGGAATTTAACATAATTCCTAGCACTGGGCTAAGAATTCAATAATAGTAGTTAATATTATTACAATTCATTTTCTCATTATTAAAGTCATTTAAAACAGTACAGTTCAGTAGATTAATTTTTGCTTCTTCATGGAAACACAACCCAACTGTCTCAGAAAGATAAGCTGTCTTCTTTGTGCTCTTGAAGCTCTTTTGCTGGGCTGGATTTCTTACATGGCAATTCTCTAGAGCCTTGCACAGTGCATGTCTCAGCAAAATTGTTATACAAAGGCAAACTTGTGCATTCTGGGTAGTGTAGCTTTATTTTCCCCTTTGCCCTTGAATGGGATGCTTTAGTGCTGGTAGTAAGGTAGGGAGGATGCACTTTCTCCTGGTGAAAGTTCTGTTTAGTCCATTTCTCAACAGAGAAAAGCAGAATTAGGGAGAGAGTAAAAAAAAAAAAAAAAAATTCTGGAACTAGCCTTGTGGCACAGCAGGTTAAGCCACTGCTTCTGATGCCATCATCCAATATATCTGCATGCAGTTTGAGTCTTGAAGTTTCACTTTTTTTTTTTTTTAAAGATTTATTATTTGAAAGGCAGACTTGAGAGAGAGAGGGAGAGGCAGAGGCAGGGAGATAGAGATCTTCCTCCTGCTGGTTCACTCCCCAAATAGCCACAATGGCCAGGGCTGGGCCAAACCAAAGCCAAGAGCCCAGAGTTTCATCCGGGTCTCCCACATGGGTGTGTGGGCCCAAGCACTCGGGCTATCTTGTACTTCTTTCCAAGTGGCTGCTATGGTCGGCGTGTTGCGGCCGGCGTGCTGCACTGATCCGAAGCCAGGAGCCAGGTGCTTCCTCCTGGTCTCCCATGCGGGTGCAGGGCCCAAGCACTTGGGCCATCCTCCACTGCCTTCCCGGGCCACAGCAGAAAGCTGGCCTGGAAGAGGAGCAACCAGGACAGAATCCGGCGCCCCGACCGGGACTAGAACCTGGTGTGCCGACGCCGCAGGCAGAGGATTAGCCTAGTGAGCCGTGGCGCTGGCCAGTTGAGCCAGCTCTTGTGAGGCTGTCATCCCATCTGGGTGCTTGTTCATGTCCCACAGCTCCATTTCTGATCCAGCTCCCTGGGGTCCCTGCCTCCCACATGGGACACCCGGATACAGTTCCTGGCTCCTGGCTTCCACTGGCCCAGCTCTGGCTGTTGTGGCCATTTGGGAAGTAAATTAGCAGATGGAAGATCTCTCTTTCTCCTTCTCTCTGTAACTCAAATAAATAATTTTTTTATGGCCTTGTGGCATATCAACCAAAGTTACCACTTGGAACTCCCGCACTCCATATCCCAGGGCCTGGTTAGAGTCATGGCTACTCTGTGCTTCCAAACCAGCCCTGGGCTACTCCATGCTGCTCATATAGCTGTCCACTAAGGTGCCTGCAAGGCAGATGAAGTCCAAGTACTTGTGATCCTTCCACCCTTGTGGGAATCCCGGATGGGATATTTCTCTCTCACTCTCTCAAGATTTTATTTATTTATTTGAGAGGTAGGGTTATGGACTCCCCAAATGGTGGCAACAGCCAGAGATGGGCAGATCCTAAGCCAGGAGCCAGGAGCTTCTTCTGGGTCTCACACACAGGTGCAGGGCCCCAAGTGCTTGGGCCATCTTCTACTGCTTTCCCAGGCCTTAGCAGGGAGCTGGATCAGTTAGAGGAGCAGCCGGGACCAGAACGGGTACCCAAGTGGGATGCCAGCACTGCAGGCGGAGGGTTAACCTACTGCGCCACAGTGTCGCCCACCCCCTCTTTTTCTTTGAAGATTTGTTATGCAGTTGCAGAGAGAGAGGGAAATCTTCCATCTGCTGGTTCACTCCCCAGATGACCCCAACCCAGGGCTGGGTCAGCCTGAGCAGCCAGGAGCCGGGAGTTTCTTCCGGGGCCATCTTCTGCGACTTTCCCAGGCAGGCACATTAGCGGGAAGCTGGGTTGTAAGTGGGGCAGCCTGGACTCCAACCAGAGCCCACATGGGATAAAGGCTTCCATCGAAGGCTGCAGCTTAATTTACTAAACCACGACTTCGCCCTCAGATGGGGATCTCTGTTGTCTCCCTCTCTCCTTTACTCTGCCTTTTTTTTTTTTTTTTTTTTTTGACAGGCAGGGTTAGAGAGACAGAGAGAAAAGTCTTCCTTTCGGTTGGTTCACTGCCCAAATGGCCACTACGGGAAACCAGGAGCCAGGTGCTTCCTCCTGGTCTCCCATGGGGTGCAGGGTCCAAGCACCTGGGCCATCCTCCACTGCCTTCCCTGGCCACAGCAGAGAGCTGGACTGGAAGAGGAGCAACTGGGACAGAATCCGGCGCCCCAACCGGGACTAGAACCAGGAGTGCCGGCGCCGCAGGCAGAGGATTTGCCAAGTTAGCCGCGGTGCCGGCTTACTCTGCCTTTCAAATAAATTATATTTTAATAAAAAGGTCAGTATTAAAACTGTATGTTGGGGCCGGCGCCGTGGCTCACTAGGCTAATCCTCCTCCTTGCGGTGCCGGCACACCGGGTTCTAGTCCCGGTTGGGGCGCCGGATTCTGTCCCGGTTGCCCCTCTTCCAGGCCGGCTCTCTGCTGTGGCCAGGGAGTGCAGTGGAGGATGGCCCAAGTGCTTGGGCCCTGCACCCCATGGGAGACCAGGAGAAGTACCTGGCTACTGCCATCAGTTCAGCGTGGTGCGCCGGCCGCGGCGGCCACTGGAGGGTGAACCAACGGCAAAGGAAGACCTTTCTCTCTCTCTCTCTCTCATTGTCCACTCTGCCTGTCAAAAAAATTTAAAAAATAGAAAAAAAAAAAAAAAACCCTGTATGTTGGCTCAACCAATTAAGGGGAGGAATTCAGGAAGTCACGACGAATGGGAAGTAATCATTGAGCTGCACAGATTTGAGGAGGCAGAGATCGGAGATTACACAGGTTGAAAAATTTGAGAGAGATCTGAAAAAACTGGCAATGGATTTAAGATTCAGAAATTTCGAGGCTGTGACTCGTAGAACTGTGCATAAGTGGCTGATTTTTGAGACCTAGCACTAAGGATTTGCTGCCTGCAGCGTTCTAAAATGGGGTCTCTCTGCCTTTGCAGTTTAAAAACTAAAATTCCCGCACAGCCACGCAAGCCGGGCGCGCGGAGCGGGACTCGCACAGCCCTTCGGGACTTGTAGTCTTGGACGGGCACCGAGTCCCATGGTGCCTTACGGCGGGTCGTCGCGCCTGCGCGGTGCAGACGGCGGGCAGCGCAGAGTGCGAGGCTCTTTTGTTCGGCTGAGGGGAGGGCCGTTGGCCGGGGCCTGCGGTACGCCGCTTCAGCGAGGGGCTTGACTGCAGCCACCCGGCTTGTTGCTTTCTGGGCGCCACTCCCCCCCGGCCGGCCCGACGCGACGCGCCAGTAGCGCGACTCCGATTCTTCTCGAGCTCTTGGGCGCTGCTTTGAGGTAAAAAGCCCGCTAGAGGCGGGGGGAGGGGGCGCGGCGGCGGCGGCGGCGGCGGCGGCGGCGGCGGGAGCCCGGGTCAGGGGCCGCGTTGTCGTGGCGGTTGGGAGCGGGGAGCGCGCTCCGGTCCGGCGCCCTGTTCGTGTGTTCCCGCGCGGAACGCTGTGTTTGGCGCGGAGAGGCCGAACGCCCGCTGCGTGAAAGATGGAGAGGGCGGGGCAGTGAATCCCGAGCGAGAGACTGGAGAGGTTCGCGGTGGGCCGAGCGCTTGAGGGGCGCTTTTCCGGGCCTGGGTGGGTTGAGACAATGCGTCTGCGGGTTTGGACTGGAGAAGGGAAAACTTTGGGCGACTGAGGAGAGGTCGTGGTTGGTGTTTGGATTAAGCGTCGGGCGGGGAGGAGGGGACGCCTGCGGGACCTCGGGGTTTGCAAATGTAACCTGAGGATATTGGGCTGGGCGACGGCTGCCGGAGGAATTTGGCTTGCGGAGCTACGGCGAAGTAACTTGGCGTACATGGGACCAGGGGACCGGGCAGCCCAGGGTGTGCTAATGGAGGAAGATTCGTGGAATCCATTGGGAGAGAGATCCCAGAATTGGGAAAGACGGGTGCTTGCCGGGAAGCGGGGCGGGGGGAGCTGTTGGGGTAAGCAGGGCGACGTCCTGCGAATATTTCTGGAAAGTGTGGAAGAGAAAAGGGGCAAACTGGCCGCCCTTGTCTCCTGCTGGGGCGTTGCAGTGCGGGCCCGTGAGAGTAACGGGTGCGGAAAGCATGCAGCACTTGGCCTGCTTCGCCGTCCCAGCGTCTCTGCTACTTCCCCGAGTTTGTGTTTGGGATTGGTGCTGGTCTCACAGAGCGGGAGAATGGCAGGAATGCGTGGAGATGTTAACAGTAAGGAATGGAGTGAGGTCGGGAGAGAACTTGTGAGATGGGGTGGGAGAATCATTGTGGGAGGACATTTTTTCCCCCTTAGGGTCGGGTCGTGTGTTTTTAGCCAGCCTTTCTTTGTTGGAAATTCTGAATACAAAGTGAGCAGTACTTTACCCCTTTTCCAAAGCCACATGTGAGGGCTTCGTGGATTGTTGTTCTGTTTAGGCATGTATTGGCTTAACCCAGTTGAGGTGGAATTTTTGTTTTTTTAAGATTTATTTATTTTGAAAGAGATACAGAGTGAAAAGGAAGAGACAGAGAAAAAGAGATCTTCCATCCAAGTGGAATTTTTCTTATAATTTTTAAAAAAGATTTATTTATTGAAATGCAGAATTACAAGTAGGTAGAGCCAGAGAGAGGGAGACAGAGGTCTTCCATCCGTTGGTTCACTCCCTGAATGGCCGCAACGGGCCGAGCTGCGCAGGTCCAGAGCCAGGAGCTTCTTCCGGGTCTCCCACGTATGTGCAGGGGCCAAGGGCTTGGACCATCTAATGCTGCTTTCCCAGGCCATAGCAGAGAGCTGGATCGGAAGTGGAGCAGCCGGGACTCGAACCGAACCGGTGCCTGGATGGGAAGCCATCGCTGCAGGCCTCAGCTTTACCCTCTACACCACAACGCTGGGCCCCAAGATGGAGTATTTTTTAAAAGATAAGTTATACTAGAACCTGTGGCAAGAGGTAAGCTATCTCCTCTGTTGTGTCAAGAATTAATGTCAACAGTTTGAAATAGTTCTGAAAGGTCCACAGTTTTTGGAATTGATTTCAAGAACACAGAGGAAATTAGTGCCTAGTACCTGTGTTCCTCCCTAGATACCTCACAGGCGTTTACATGAAAGTATGATTGAAAAGCACCGGTGTTGGAGCTGGTACACCTTAATGGAGCTTCTGGGCAATTGGAGGATCTTCAGTCATTTCCAGTTTTCCCTGTGGCGATATTTTTCTTCTATGACTGCTGTCTTAAATCGCCTTTCATTAAAAATGTAAATATTGTGTAGCCTACTTGCTTCTTTATTAGAGGCGACCAAGTAAGGGTACCCTAGCCTTCTACTTTTTTTTTTAAATACAGAAATTAAAGGAAGCAATGTTGTTTTTTCTTTCCCCATTTTAGGGACTAGGAAAATGTTTTTTTAAAGTGCTTTAAAGCGGCAGCGCTGTGGTGTAGTAGGCTAAGCCTCTGCCTGCGGTGCCAGCGTCCCATATGGGTGCCAGTTCGTGTCCCAGCTGTTCTGCTTATGGCCTGGGAAAGTGGTGGAAGATCGCTCAAGTGCTTGGGCCCATGCATGTGGGAGACTCAGAGGAAGCTCCTGGCTTCAGATCGGCCCAGCTCCGGTGGTTGTGGCCATTTGGGGAGTGCACCAGCGTATGCAAGACCTTCTCCCCCCGTAATTCTACCTCTCAAATAAGTAAATTAAAAAAAATCTTTAAAAAATAAGTGCTTTTAAAAGAGCGCTGGTTACTTTTTGTTATCTTCTAGTAGTTTCTCCAGCCAAGTTTCTTTTTTTCACACTGTATCTGTCATGATATAACAGATTTTGTTTTAAAGGCAAGTGACTATATTTGTAGTCTGCCATAAGATGGGGCTATACCTCTTGTTCATCCTGTGTCTGGTACATAGTATGCCATTCAGATTGTTGATAGAAGAATGAATAGGGCTTTGAAATCCTTTCTGAGAACTTCATGTGTCAGTCAACAGAATTATCGTGCAGTTACCTGGTAGCTTGCCTGTCTTCCATTTATGACGTTTGGCAAAGTAAAACTTTTGCCTTTGTGGTGCATGTCTTAGCCTCAGTTTTTAATGTACTCGTCCTGGTATTCAATATAGAAGAGGTTATGCAGACCGTGCAATTGGCTGTTGTAAATACCTTAGGACTGGGGCCGGTGCAGCAGGCAAAGCCGCCTCCTGCAGTGCCGGCACCCATGTGTGCGCTGGTTTGAGTCTAGGCTGCTCCACTTCCGATCCAGCTTTCTGCTGTGGCCTGGGAAAGCAGTAGAAGATGGCCCAAGTCCTTGGGCCCCTGCACTCACGTGGGAAAACTGTAAGAAACTTCTGGCCCCTGACTTCAGATCTGCGCAGCTCCAGCTGTTGTGGCCAATTGGGGAGTGAACCAGCAGATGGAAGACCTCTCCCTCTCTCTCTCTCTTTTTTTTTTTTATAAATTTTTTTTTTTTTTTTTTTTTTTTTTTTTGACAGGCAGAGTGGACAGTGAGAGAGAGAGAGACAGAGAGAAAGGTCTTCCTTTGCTGTTGGTTCACCCTCCAATGGCTGCCGCGGCCGGCGCACCGCGCTGGTCCAATGGCAGTAGCCAGGTACTTCTCCTGGTCTCCCATGGGGTGCAGGGCCCAAGCACCTGGGCCATCCTCCACTGCACTCCCTGGCCACAGCAGAGAGCTGGCCTGGAAGAGGGGCGACCGGGACTAGAACCCGGTGTGCCGGCGCCACAAGGCGGAGCTAGGCTAGAGCAAGGAGCTGGGAACTAAATCTAGATCTGCTCCTCATAGTGTGTGTTAGACAGGAGTGAAGCTAGGAGTTGGACCCAAGTACTGGATAAGGGGATGTGTGCTTCCCAAGTGACATCCTAACTGCTAGGCCAAACACTTGCCCCTCCCCCACATCAGTATTTGAATTATGTAACTTGTGTTAACCTTTTCCTGCATTTAGTGTTTATGGCTTGATGACCAGAAGGGGGATGGCTTAATTTGTCTATAAAATTGTTACTTTCTCATTAATAGAGAACTAAAATCTTGAGGGCCTAATAGAACTATGGTATTTGAGAGGTTGATGTCAGTGAGTAGGGTTTGTTTTGTTAATCTGCAGACACTTTGCTTTCTGCTTTTAATGCCCCCGTAGTCATACTTTTTAAAGTTGTATTTATTTGAAAGGCAGAGTTATACACTGTGAAGGAGAGACTCAGAGATCTTCCATCTTCTGGTTCACTTTTCAAATAGCTGTAACAGCCGAGGCTGGGCCAAGCCTCCTGAGCCAGGAGCCTGGCACTCCATCGAGTTCTTCCATGTGGGTGGCAAAGGTCCAAACACTTGGACCAACTTGTGCTGCTTTCCCAAGAGTATTAACTTTATTTTTAATTGAAAAGTACAGAGGCTGGCATTGTAGTGTAATGGGTTAGAGAACTGCTGGCAATGCCAACATTCCATCTGGGCATCAGTTCAAGTCGGGGCTGCTCCTCCTCTCTTTGTTTTGTTTTGTTTTGTTTTTAAGATTTATTTATTTGAAAGGCAGAGTTACAGAGGGAGAGGTCGTCCATCTACTGGTTCACTTTCCAAATGGCTACAATGGCTGGAGCTGGGCTGGTCCAGAGCCAGGAGCTTCTGGGTCTCCTATGTTGTTGCAGGGGCCCAAGCTTTTGGGCCATCATGTGCTGCTTTCCCAGGCATAGTAGCAAGAAGCTACATCAGAAGTGGGGTAGCCAGAACTCGATTGAGTGCCTGTATGGGATGCCAGTGTTGCAGGCAACTGCTTTACCCATTATACCACAGCGCTGGCCCCTGTTCAACTTCTGATCCAGCTCCCAGGAGCATTAGCCTGGGAAAGCAGCCAAAGATGGACCAAGTGCCTGGACTCTACCACCCACATGGGGACCCAGATGGAGTTTCAAGATCCTGGCTTCAGCCTGGCCATTGTGACCATTTAGGGAGTGAACCAGTAGATGGAAGATCTAACTCTTAAATAAAATAAATGTCTCAAAAAATACTAATTGTGTATATTCATGGAGTATATTTTTATGTGTCCAATATAGTCATAATTCTGTTGTAGCTTCCTGATCCATTTTATTTCACTTGAAACCTTTGAAAGATTTGCTTGAAGCATTACTCAGGTGTCCTAACATTTGCAGATCTCTGAAACTTCTCAATCAAAAGCTATATCTGTCGTTAAATTCATGTCAGCACACTCGGGATTAGCCAAGTTTCTGAACACATCTCAGATAAAATTCAAAAGATATTCATAAAATAGTATGCTAGCAGTAGATCCTCTGGAATTCAACGGCAGGGGTTCCTTTAAAAATGAAACTCCAGGACACTGTGTATGTGGCACAAGTTCTTATTTTCTGCTCAGTCAAGTTTTCCATCTGGAAAGCATTTGCTTCACAAGCAGCCACAGCTAACAAACAGACTAAAAGCAGTTCAGAAACATGACTACCACCTGATATATTATACACATGCCTTCACCTGCCCTTTGATGACTGATGGGTAGTTGCTGATTCTTTCAGCAAAGGTACTTCTTCCTTGTTTCTGTTTAGGACTTATCAATTAGATTCATCTTGTTAATAATTCCCTAAAAAATGATGGCTTTGAACTTCTAGCCCCTATTTTCTGAGCCATCATCCTTATTGCTCATCTGGGGTTCAGCAGTTTGCACAGGACCCAGTCCTACCTTTGACTGAGTGTCCAAGTAAAAATAGAAGCAGAATGCTTTGGGAATCCTAAGGAAAGGAGAAAGAATATTTGGCTAGGTTACATAAGCTTCATGGAGGAAGTAGCAGTTAAGCCTGGTTTTTAAAATTTATTTATTTATTTGAGAGGCAGAGTTACATAGAGAGGGAATGACAGAAAGAAGTCTTCCATCTTCTGGTTCAATTTCCAAATGGCTGCAACGGCTGGAGCTGGGCTAATCTGAAGCCAGGAGCTTCAGCCTGGCCTCCCACACAGGTGCAGGGGCCAAACCAAGTCCTTGGGCCATCTTCCACTGCTTTCTCTGGCCACAGCAGAGCTGGATTGGAAGTGGAGCAGCTAGGACTCGAACGGGTACCCATATGGGATACCTGCTGTGCCACAGTGCTGGCTCCTTTAAGGGGTTCTTGTAATGCAGTAGAACTTTCAGTGATTGAACTAGGGTAACTCATCCTGTTTTCCATCCAGGCTCCTAGTAAATGCTTACTAATTTAATTTGACTTTTTTAATAGATAGCATTAAAAGCTAACAGAACTTCAATTATAAACTTTTATAGCCATTAATTGACTAGGTTTTAAACTTAAGCTAGAGGGGAAATCGGGAATGGAGAAAAGGAATGAAGTAGGGAGTGATGTGCACAACAATTGTCATCTGGTTCTTGCCTACCACTCTATCCGTCTAGTCACTCACTTTTTTTTTTTTTTTAAGATTTATTTTATTTACTTGAAAGAGTTACAGAGAGAGGTAGAGACACAGAGGTCTTCCATCTGCTGGTTCACTCCCCAGATGGCCGCAATGGCCAGAGCTGTGCCAATCTGAAATCAGGAGCCAGGAGCTTCTTCCAGGTTTCCCGCATGGGTGCAGGGGCCCAAGGACTTGAGCCATCCTCTACTGCTTTCCCAGGCCATAGCAGAGAACTGGTTTGGAAGAGGAGCAGCTGGGACTAGAACCTGCCAATATGGGATGCCAGCGCTTCTGGCCAGGGCTTTAACCCACTGCGCTACAGCAGCAGCCCCTATTTTTTTTTTTTTAATTTTTAAAAACGATTTATTGATTTATTTGAAAGAGTTACAGAGAAAGGAGAGACAGTGAGAGATCTTCAGTCCACTGGTTCACTCCCCAGATGGCTGAAATGGCCAGGGCAGGGCCAGGCAAAAGCCAGGAGCTGCATCTGTTTCCCAAGTGAATGGCAGGAGCCCAAAGACTTATGCCATCTTCTGCTGTTTTTCTCAGGCCATTAACAAGGAGCTGGATCAGAAGTGCAGCATTCCAGATGTAAATTGGCACCCACATGGGAGGCCAGCATCAAAGGTGGTAGCTTTACCCACTATGCCTCAATGCCTGCCCCTCTTTCTTTTTAATATTTCTATTTATTTGAAAGGCAGAGGGAGAGAGAGACACAGAAAGAGAAATATTCCATCTGCTGCTTCACTCCCCCAATGGCTGCAAACAGGTGTTGGCCAGGCCAAAGCCAGGAACTCCATCATAGTCTCCTTCACGGTTGGTAGGGGCCCAAGTACTTGGGCCATCTTTTGCTGCCTTCCCATGGCATTAGCAATAAGCTGGATCAGAAGTGGAATAGCCAGGACTCAAACCAGTACTCTGATAGGGGGTGCTCGTGTCCGAAGCAGCAGCTTAACCTGCTGTGCCACAATGTACAGTCCTACCAGCTACATTTCTTTTCCTCACGCAAAGCAAACTAATTTCCTTTAGGACTTTGAACCTAAAGTTGGAGTGCTTTTCTGATTGTTGCCAAGGTGTCTCCTTACCTTTCTTGTCTAACATCATTAATATTTTTGCTTATTGTCTGTGCTGTGCTGTGCAAATGCACACGTACAGACATACCCACTAATGCTCACTGACTTGTCCACATTAGAATGTAATGTCTAAGAGACTAAGGATTTTGTCTCTCTTTTTCAGCCCATTTCCCCAATATTTCACACAATAGGTACCCACAGATATAATTATTAAAATATATAAATACCATAGGAACATGTAAACAGAATTAGTCAAGATAGGACTTTAAGAAAGGCCTTCTAAGGAAGTGGCAGTTAAGGAAATTGGATTAAGTGAAAAATGGGTCAAAGGGCAAGGTAATTGTGGTTGATAAGTTAGATGCAAGGGTCTTCAGCTCAGATGCCCACAGATCATATGAAGAGATCTTCATTTTGAAATCAGTAGGTATTGTTGAGAATTAATTGAATTAGGAGTTCTCTAGCCAAGAGATGATAGTAGTTTGAAATAGTGTGGAAGCAGTGGGGAATAGAAAGATATGAATTGGAAGTTATTTAAGATATAAAATTAACAAAATTAATGAGAGACTAGATAAAGGAGAATGAGGAATCAAGGATGACTACCATATTGTTATTTTGAATGAAGTATGAATTCTTTCAGTCGGGTGAAAGCATAAACACAAGGATGCTTCAGACAGGTCATGGACCAACTGACCCATGTGGCAATGTGACACTCGGGCCAGACCTAAGCTGCCCCCGACAAGGAATGGCCATTCATGGCGAAAGCTGCTGACCTCTTCTGGCCCCTCCCTCCTTTCCTGCTTGTGGGTAATGTGGGGGGGGGGGGCAGGGGTACAGAAACCTCTTGACTTCGCCCCTTTGTGGCATTGCTGGGGTGGTCTTCTGACATGATGAACACCCCTCACTCTTGCCCTGTTGTCTGCCGTTCCTGAGTGGGCGGACCCCTCTGTGGTGCTGGGGGACTGTCTGACAGTTTGCCCCTGCTTAAACCTTTGTGGTGCCCTGCCCCCTAGAGCCGTCCAGGTTGTTTTCTCCTCAGGTGCCCGAAGCTGAGCGGAGGTGTCCATTCTTGTCCCCGCTGCTTCCTCTGGGTGTGCCGCTGCAGTGTCTGCCTATGCGCCTCAGGAGTGTTAGGGGGTTCAGGTGATGAGAAAAAGAGACCTGCCGGCCTGCCATTGTCTCACCGTCCCCATGTGTACTGGGGAATCATTCGGCTTAGTGTGTGCATGCCCGTTTGTTCATTTGCTAGGGTGATGTGTACAGTTGTGTTGAGTGATTGCTGTGTGATGCAGTCCAGCTGCTAGCTCTCTCTTGCGGGTTGCCCTCCTGGGGCGTCCTGCATTTAGGGATGGACAGTCGGGGTGCCCAAGAGGCTCAGGCAAGTATAATTGGCAAGCCCGGTCAGCCCAGCCCCTCGGCCATGAACACCGGAGATGCTATTTCTTTCTTTCCTCAATTTTCTTTTCCTTTCCTTTTTTTTTTTTAAGATTTATTTATTTATCTGAAAGGTTACAGAGAGCGAGAGAGCTGCTGGTTCACTCCCAGACGGCCCCAATGGCCAGGGCTGAACCAGGCCAGAGCCAGGAGCACCCTCTGCATCTTCCACGTGAATTTAGGGGCACAAGCACTTGGGCCATCCTCTGATGCTTTCCCAGGAGCATTATCAGGGAGATGGATCAGAAATGGAGCTGCTGGGGCTCGAACCTAGTGCCCATATGGGATGCCAGCACTGTAGCACCCCCCCTCCAAAAAAAAGTTCGTAGAGATTTTGCAGTATATTTTTATTAAAAAGTTTATTTTATTTAGTTGAAAGGCAGAGGAACAGAGAGAGAGAGAGACTGATCTTCCGGCACACCAGCCAGGCTGGACCAGGCTGAAGCCAGGAGTTCAGACTCTATCTGGGTCTCTCACGTGGATGGCAAGGGCCCAAACACTTGAGCCATCACCTGCTGCTTTCCCAGGTTCTTTAGCAGGAAGTTTGGTTGGCTGTGGAATAGTCAGGACTCAAAACTGGCACTATAATATAGGGTGTGTATGTCCCAAGCAGTGACTTAACCTGCTGTACCACAAAACTAGCCCCCACAATATCTTTTTTTTTTTAAAGATCCATCTGTGGGGCTGGCACTGTGGCGCAGCTGGTTAAAGCCCTGGCCTAAAGCGCCAGCATCCCATATGGGCGCTGGTTCTAGTCCTGGCTGCTCCTTTTCCAATCCAGCTCTCTGCTATGACCTGGGAAAGCAGTAGAAGATGGCCCAAGTCTTTGGGTTCCTGTACCCTGCGTGGGAGACCTGGAAGAAGCTCCTGGCTCCTGGCTCCTGGCTCCTGGCTCCTGGCTCCTGGCTCCTGGCTCCTGGCTCCTGGGTTCGGATCAGCACAGCCCTGGCCATTGCGGCCATCTGGGAAGTGCACCAGCGGATGGAAGATGGAAGACTTCTCTCTGTCTCTACCTCTCTCTGTAACTCTATCTTTCAAATAAATAAACTAAATCTTTTTTTTTTTTTAAGATCCATCTATTTCATTTGAAAGGCAGAGTTACAGAGAGAGAGAGAGAGAGAGAGAGGAGAGAGAGGTCATAGACAGTGAGAGAGAGAGAGAGAGAGAGGTCTTCCTTCTATTGGGTCACTCCCCAAATGGCCGCTATGGCCGGAGCTGCACCAATCCAAAGCCAGCAGCCAGGTGCCACCTCCTGGTCTCCCACAGGGGCCAGGGGCCCAAGCACTTGGGCCATCCTCCACTGCCTTCCTGGGCCACAGCAGAGAGCTGGACTGGAAGAGGAGCAACCGGGACTAGAACCCGGCACACATATGGGATGCCGGCGCTGCAGGTGGAGAATTAACCAAGTGAGCCACGGCACTGGCCCCTATCTTTTAATTTAATTTTCGTGAACTTTTTGAAGCCCACATAGGTAAAGGCTGATTCTGAAATCATAACTTCTTTTTTTTTTTTTTTTTAAAGATTTATTTATTTATTTGAAAGGCCAGAGTTACAGAGAGGGAGGGAGGGAGGGAAGTCTTCCATCAGCTGGTTCACTCCCCAGTTGGCCGCAAAGGCCGGAGCTGTGCCTGTCTGAAGCCAGAAGCCAGGAGCAGCTTCTGGGTCTCCCACATGGGTGCAGGATCCCAAGGAGTTGAGCCATCTTCTGCTTTCCTAGGCTGTAGCAGAGAGCTGATCAGAAGAGGACAGCCGGGACTCAAACCGGCGCCCATATGGGATGCTTGCACTGCAGGTAGTGGCTTTACTCACTGCGCCACAGTGGCGGCCCCATAACTTCATAGGACTGTACTGTATGAAACAACAAAAATTATTTTTGTCCATGTTTGGTCTTAAGAAATCTTAAAAGTTTTTTCATAGATAAATTAGTTTGTTAAAAATTTCCATTGTTTTTCTCAACTGCCTTATCTCTTCCTTGGAAGATAAATCCTTTTTGCTGTTTACTACACCAGCTTTGTTACTTTATGTGGTCCTGGCAGGAAAAAAAAGTAACATAAGAAACTTATGCACATTAGGCTTATTAGACATGATTTCTCAGTTTCTAATAGCATGTCTGTTTCAATCTTCCAGAAATGAGATCTTGGTTTCTCTGTTTTATAATTATTTGCTCATTTACAGTAGCCATACCTGTGGTCCTTGTGTGTATTCTGAATAACTCAACTCTTTAGAGAAACCCAATCATGAATTTTGACCATATACATAGGACAAAATTGTTTTTTCTCATTGAGTTTTCAATGCATTGAGTTTCAGAGAAGAGAGCTGTCCTTAAACAGTACTTAAATATAATGAGGAAGCAAGGCCGGCGCCGCGGCTCACTAGGCTAATCCTCCGCCTAGCGGCGCCGGCACACCGGGTTCTAGTCCCGGTCGGGGCGCCGGATTCTGTCCCGGTTGCCCCTCTTCCAGGCCAGCTCTCTGCTGTGGCCAGGGAGTGCAGTGGAGGATGGCCCAGGTGCTTGGGCCCTGCACCCCATGGGAGACCAGGAAAAGCACCTGGCTCATGGCTCCTGCCATCGGATCAGCGCGGTGCGCCGGCCACAGTGCGGCGGCCGCGGCGGCCATTGGAGGGTGAACCAACGGCAAAGGAAGACCTTTCTCTCTGTCTCTCTCTCTCACTGTCCACTCTGCCTGTAAAAAAAAAATAATAATAATAATGAGGAAGCAAGACATTTATACAAATATATAAAGACACAAGTAGCCCTCTGTATCTGCAGGGGATTTGTTCCAGAACTCCCTATGGATACCAAAATCCATAGATATTCAAGTCCTGTAATACTAGGGTACTTGAAACAATTTGTTATATAAATGTTATACTGTATTGTTGAGGGAATAGTGACTAGGCAAAAATGTCTATATGTTCACTACTAATGTAATTTTTCCCCAAAATATTTTCCATCCTGGTTGGTTGGATTGCAGATGCAGAACTCACAGATATTGAGGGCTGCCTGCAGGTAATTCCAGAGCTCATGAAAACTGACATCACAATAATCCCGGAAAAACAAAAGAAAAAAAAAAAAAACACAATAATCCTGTGAGAATCTTTACATCTGTTTCATGGAGGAGGAAACAGAGTTTACAGTAAATATATATGTGACTGCCTGTAGACATAAAGTTGTTTTGGAAAGGTCAGAGAAGGGAAAGTTACTGGAGGCTAAGCTTTGGAGTCATGCCGGTTTGTTTTGCCTACACTGGTATTTGGGTGAGCAGATCTTTCCTTGGGTAACAGATCACACAGGAACTGTAATCATGTTTCTGGTGCTGCTTTTGGCTTCTGGTAAAAGGGACACCAAAGATCCTTCAGTTGCTTTTCCAATTTTTGTTGCTGCTCAGAAATGTTCTTGAGTGAATGATAAAAATGAAAATTCAAGAATATTGATTGGCTTTTCTCATTGCTCCAGCCTTTTTCTAAATTTTGTGGAGAATATAAGATACCTGCCTTTTAGCTAGCTTTGAGAATTGATTGACGCTTACAGTAATGTATGTAATTTTGCTTGCAGTATGTAGTTTTTGCCAGTCTTGTAGCAGTGGCTTTTATCCAAGATGTAAGTCAATCACCTATGAACCTTTAAAAGATGCAGGTACCATGGTCAAAGCAGCAATCTTTGCAATAATAAAAAATAGGAAACAATCTAAATTTTCATCACTAAGTAGAATGATTATTAAAATATGGTTGTCTATACAGTGGAACACTATGGCAGCAGGAGCTAGAGATCAGCTAGAGTCTGTACTGACCCTTGTGATTCATAGTAAGAGGATCAGATGGGTAGTATTCAGTGCTTTCTTTTTATGATATATAATTATTAATTTAGATAACAGAGATAAAATAGCTCTGAATTCTGAAACCATAGAGTATCTTTTCTTAACTGTAATTACTTGAAAGAAGAGTTACTGGGGGACAGTTAGCATTTTGGGGTGGTCCATAGTCATTGCTTCCCTTCTGTCTATTGAGAAAGGGAGTGTTTTCCAATTTCCAGGTCCAGATTAATGTAGGAAATTGTAGTGCTTTTTACCTAAAGGTGGTTGTCAGGTTTTTTTTCCTCTGTACTGTAACCAAAGATTGACATGAATCTTGTTATCCCTTCAACTGACAGAAAAATACTTGTCATATGTCAATTAGAATTCTGAAAGCCTGAAAGTGTCTCCAGGAAGAACAGTCCTTAAATCAGAGGCACAATAACACTAGCCAAGA
Organism: Oryctolagus cuniculus; assembly: GCF_964237555.1. Lineage (NCBI taxonomy): Eukaryota > Metazoa > Chordata > Mammalia > Lagomorpha > Leporidae > Oryctolagus > Oryctolagus cuniculus. Next base: position 24,370,850 of record NC_091448.1, on the reverse strand, counting down.
ATTAGCCAAAAATTACTACATTCACAGGGGCCAGCATTGTGGTGCAGTGGGTGGTGCTCATCCCATATCAGAGTGCCAGTTTTTGAGTGCCAGCTGCTGCTTTTTTTTTTTTTTTTAAGATTTATTTATTTATTTGAAAGAGTTACGCAGAGAAGGAGAGGAAGAGAGAGAGAAAGAAAGGTCTTCCATTTGCTGGTACACTCCCCAATTGGCTGCAAAAGCCGGAGCTGTGCTGATCCAGAGCCAGGAGCTTCTTCCGGGTCTTCCGACACAGGTACAGGGGCCCCAGGACTTGGGCCATCTTCTACTCCTTTCCCAGGCTGTAGCAAAGAGCTGGATGAGAAGTGGAGCAGCTGGGACTCGAACTGGCATCCATATAGGATGCTGGCACTGCAGGTGGCATCTCTACCCGCTATGCCACAGTGCTGGCCCCTGTTCTACTTCTGAGCTAGGTTCCTGCTAAGGGGCCTGGGGAGGCAGCAGAAGGTGCCCCAACTACTTGGGCTGCTGACACCCATGTCTGGGAGTAATACGAAATTCCTGGTTCTTGAATTCAACCTGACCCAGACCTGGTTGTTGGAGCCATCGGGGAGTGACCCAGTGGCTAGAACAATGATCAGTCTCTTTCAAATAAATAAATAATTTTTAAAAAATTACATTCAGTACACATTGTTCAATAACATCATTAAAGACTTGTCTAAGCACTTACCCTAACAGGTAAAAAAACAAAAAACATTATTTTGTGCCACTCTGCAAGAGTTCAGAATATCCTTAGTGGAAGATGAAATTACTTTTCTGATGGAGACCATTTCTTTTTTTTTTTTTTTCTTAAAGAATTATTTATTTGTTTATTTATTTTTATTTGAGAGGTAGAGTTATAGACAGTGAGAGAGAGAGAGACAGAGAGAAGGTCTTCCTTTTGCCGTTGGTTCACCCTCCAATGGCCGGCGTGCTGCAGCCGGCGCACCACACTGATCCGATGGTAGGAGCCAGGTGCTTCTCCTGGTCTCCCATGCGGGTGCAGGGCCCAAGCACTTGGGCCATCCTCCACTGCACTCCCTGGCCACAGCAGAGAGCTGGCCTGGAAGAGGGGTAACCGGGACAGAATCCAGCACCTCGATCGGGACTAGAACCCGGTGTGCCGGCGCCGCAAGATGGAGGATTAGCCTAGTGAGCCTCGGCACCAGCGCTTATTCTCTTGAATCTCAAGTACTCAGCACAGTATCTAGAATTTTCAAATGTTTATAAAGTCAAAATTAATCATAGATACAAACATAGGACTATCTGAGAGTGTAACTCTAAGTATCTCTAAAAGTTACAAATGACTCATAATAATCCTGACATTAATGAAAAGTTTGTTATCTCTCATATGGCCAATAAATATTCTCTTTCTAAAATGCATTTCTCTATATATGCCAATTTTAAAGTTTTTAGAATAATTTCTACTTAATTCCTTTTCCCAAGGATGCCAGGAATGACCAGTTCAGGCTAAGTTAGTATTATTTCAAATTCAAGTAGAGTACTGATTCTTTCTCCCTTGTCTTGAACTGTCAGTCATTCTCTTAATTCTTTTGTATCTCATTCTGTGCAACTGTGGTCCCTCATTTTTGTGAGATTTTGGTCAGTTTTACTGACCAGTTTTGCTTTATTGGTATGTTATGGCGCCATCTACTGACAAAAATTGGTAACCTAAGGCTAAACCCAGAAATCAAAAGATGAAAGACTGAAATAAAGATTTTTATAGGGGACTAGAATTTTCTTTCATTTATTTGAAAGGCAGAGAGAAAGAGAGACATATATTAAGAGAGAGAACTTCCATCTGCTAGTTCACTTCCCAAATGCCACCAGCAGCTAGGGCTGGGCCAGGCCAAAGCCAAGAGCCCAGAACACAATCTGGGTCTCCTACCTGGTTGGCAAAGATACAAGTATTTGAGCCATAATCTGCTGCCTCCAATGATGTACATTAGCAGGAAACTGGATTAGAAGCAGAGTAGCCAGGACACCAAACACCCACCCCAAGGGACTAGAATTTTAATATTGCAAACACCCCTAGGTGTAATAATATTTGTTTAAAGCTTTATTTGATATGGATATATATATATATATATATATATATATATATATATATATATATGGGATGGAGAGGGGGTGAGAGAGCAAGTACTTCTCCATCCACTGTCCTGTTACCAAATGCCTGCAACAGGCTGGTCTGGGCCAAGGAAAAAGCTGAGAACAAGGAGCCTAATCCAGGTCTCCCACATGGTTGGCAGGAACCCAGTTACTTGAGCCACTGCTCCCTATTCTGGTTCACTTCCCAGGGTCTTTATTAGCAGGAAGTTGGAGGCAGTAGTGATCCCAGTCACTTTGGTTGGAGTCATAGATGCCTGCCCTATTGTGGTTTTGCTTTATGACTTATTTACTTATTTGAAAGGTTGAGTGACAGGGAGAGGCATCTTCCATCTGCTTGTTCTCTCCCCAAATGGCTGCAACAGCTAGGTCTGAACCAGTTGGAAGCCAGGAACTCCATTCTGGTCTCCCACATGGGTGTCAGGAGCCCAAATACTTGGACCGTATTCTGCTGCAGGAAGCTGGATTAGAAACAGAGAAGCTGGGACTTGAACTCATGCTCAGATATGGGATGCCTTTGTGGAAAGTGGCAGCCTAACCCCCTGGCCACAATGCTGGTACCGAAGATGTATTTTTTGGGGTGGGGGGTGCTGTGCCACAGTGGGTTAAAGCCCTGGCCTGCAGCACTGGCATCCCATATAGGTGCCGGTTCAAGTCTCAGCTCCTCCACTTCTGCTCCAGCTCCCTGCTGATGTGCCTAGGAAAGCAGTGGAGGATGGCCCAAGTCCTTGCGCCCCTGCATCCATGTAGGAGACCTGGAGGAAACTCCTGGCTTCAGATCAGCTCAGCTCTGGCCATTTGGAGAGTGAGCCAGTGGATGGAAGACCTCTCTCTGTTTCTGTCTCTACCTCTCTCTCTAACTCTTTCAAGTAAATAAAATTAAAAAAAGAAAAGAAAAAAACTTAGATTATATTTGTGGTTATCACCTGTACACACACACACACAGTTTCCAAGTTATTGCAGTACTCCAAAGAATTTCATGGTCATTCTATCATTTTGTGAGTCTTCTTTTGTCTTATCTGAACTGTAAAAATAAACTGAGTAGAATAAGAAGTTCATAAGAAACTTGTAAGGTGTAAATTTATAGTGGCATTCAGGAAAGACTGCATAATGAATAAGAGAACTTTTCAGAAGAGAGTATTGTAGTAATACAGAAGAATAGGGCATATATGCATATGCAAATGGAAAAATTAAGATGCTTAATAGAGCAAACTATTTGCCCACAGTAAAAAGTCAAGTCCATTATAGTGGCAAAATGGAAGACATACAGGGCAGATATTATGATATAGTGGATTAAGCCATGGCTTGGGGTGCCTACTGCCTCTATCAGAGTGCTGATTTGAGTCCTAGCTCCACTGCTTCTGGTCATCCTGGGAGGCAGCAGATGATGGTTCAAGTGCTTGGGGCCCTGTCAAAAGGAGTTTCAGGCCCCTGACTTCAGCATGGCCCAGCCCTGACTATTGTAGGCATTTAGGGAGTGAATCAGCAAATGGAAAATCCCTCTCTCTCTTTCCACCTCTCCACACCCACCTACTCCCCCATCCCCCCATCACTGCATTCAAGTAGATGGAAATTTAAAAAAAAAAAAAACTCCTTTAACAAAAGGAAAATAGAGAATAGGAAACAGTATGGATCAGAGAATTATCTGTATATAAGTTTGATGTGGACATATTATTTTAGAAGGATTCCTATTTCAGTCTAATTTAGTATTTTAGGGACCATAGCATATAAAGTATTTTTTTTATAAAGTTTCTATATGTATTTTGAAAGAGCTACAGAAAGAGATTTTCCATCCACTGGTTCATACCCCAGATGGCCACAATGGCTGGGGCTGGTCCAAGCTGAAGCCAGGAGCCAGGAGCTCCTTCCAAGTCTTCCGCATGGATGGCAGGTGCCCAGGCGCTTGGGCCATCCTTCACTGCTTTTCCCAGCGATTAGCAAGGAGCTGGATTGGAAGTGGAGCAGCCTAACTTGCACCCATATGGGATGCTGGCCCATGTATATAAAAGTTTTTAAATGAATATGCAAGAATAAAAAAGTTTTATCAGTGCTAACTCTGTAGCTGAACATTTCAGAAAAGGTTTTTATATGTTGAAAATAGGCATAACATTATAAGTAGCATGCAGTATTAAAGTCCCCTCTGATCTCCATGATTTTCCAAACATTCAGATATTTATCTAACCCTAATGCCCATTTTATTTCTTTTACCATTTTAGCAGCGTCACCCTTTACACCAGAAAGCTGGCGGGCACCATGGGGAAAAAACAAAACAAGAAGAAAGTGGAGGAGGTGCTAGAAGAGGAGGAAGAGGAATATGTGGTGGAAAAAGTTCTTGACCGTCGAGTTGTAAAGGGCAAAGTGGAGTACCTCCTAAAGTGGAAAGGTTTCTCAGAGTAAGTTTCATTGACACAGGTGAATTTAGTCATCAAGTGTTTATTGGGAATCTAATGATACACAGCTGTGATAGATGCAGTAAAAAAATGAATCATGGCTTTCATGGTTTATGGTCTGACAAGAGTATGACCTACATGTATAGTGCGAAAAAGCAAGATAGGGATTTCTTTGCAAAGAAAATTGATTTTGTCCTGGGCAAAAAGTAGCTGTTCATTAATATTAATTCCTCTTGTCCTCCCTGTATTTATATCCTTTGTATAAGTATACTTACTTTGAAGGAACGTGACTTGCTGTACCTTGTGGTTGGTTTCAGTGAAGACAATACGTGGGAACCAGAAGAGAATCTGGATTGCCCTGACCTCATTGCTGAGTTTCTGCAGTCACAGAAAACAGCACATGAGACAGATAAGTCAGAGGGAGGCAAGCGCAAAGCTGATTCTGATTCTGAAGATAAGGGAGAAGAGAGCAAACCAAAGAAGAAGAAAGAAGAGGTAAGGCTTGAAATAAGGATTTTTCCTAGTCCAGAATTGATAGTACTGTCAAAGAAGCTTCTGAAGACCAAATAATTAAGTTTTGTTATGTCTCCTCAGATCTTAGCAAGCATTTCCTCTCAATCTCCTGTGAAACCCTATGATCTACCCTCATTATCCAGGCTTTAGGAATAACAAGTATAATACTTTTTGAGGACAGATATAAGGGCAAATGAAACGATTCCTGTAAATAGATAGCTTTAATCATTTGATTAAGCATATGATTTGTGGTAACAATTTTGATTTATCCAACACCTTAAGGTCAGTTGTCTTTTGAGGGTGAAGAGAAGTCCTGGAGAGACAGTCGTGGTAAACATTTAGTCTGCTGTTTGGAGTCTATTCCTTTTCATATATGGGAAACCTCAAGCATTCATACCTTGATGAATCACTCCAAAGGATTCCAAAAGGCCTGTTACTAGGAGCCAAAGTATCGATGATCTGTTAGCAAAAGGGTATGCAATTGCACTAAGCAGACATGGGAGTGACTCCAGTCTGGATGACAGTTCCACATAGATCAAACTGCTCTACCTATCTGGTTTTTACAGTCAGAAAAGCCACGAGGCTTTGCCCGGGGTTTGGAGCCGGAACGGATCATTGGAGCTACAGACTCAAGTGGAGAACTCATGTTCCTGATGAAATGGTGAGTCTGCAAGAAATCCCCATCTGTTCCATGCCAGAAGAAACGAGCTGGACCTTCGAAATTCCAGTTGCCCAAGTGTGAAATCTTTAAGATGACATAGTCCTTCGATAGTGACCCTCGGCCTGACTGCCACAATGAACTCATGAGTTACAGGTAGGGGCTCTTAGGATTCTTGATCTTTGCCTGGTTTTTTGAGGAGGTGGGAAAAAAATCCAAATTGTAGAGGGTGAGGGAAGAAATCACATTTCACTTTGTACATGATGAAAGAAAATATGAAATGTGACTGGACCACCCTCCCCTTTACCACCTCCTTAAAGATCTGGCTGGCTGCAGGATCACAGACTCTTCCCAGCGTTAGCAAAGAATTTTTGTAGCTCTTCCTTTGTCCTTGATCAATCCTTTCTAGTTTGTGTAAATTGTGCAATTCCAGGATAAGCCAGCAGGGGTCAGCAGGACCCCTTTCCTGTTCATGAGCATAGTGCAAGGCTGCCTTTTCCATTCATTCTAAGTGTAAATATGGTTTTAGTAATGCCCCATCAAACTACTTAATGAAGACATTTATCTTGAAAATCTTACAGTTTTTAAAGAGATTTATTTATGTATTAGAGGCAGAGAGCAAGAAGTCTTCCAACCACTGGTTCACTCCCCAAATGGCTTCAATGGCTAGAGCTGGGCTGATCCAAACCCAGGTGCCAGGAGCTTCTTCCGGGTCTCCCATGCAGGTGCAGGGGCCCAAGGATTTGGGGCATCATCTACTGCTTTCCTAGGCCATGGCAGAGAGCTGGATCAGAAATTGAGCAGCCAGGACTCGAACCAATGCCCATATGGGATGTCACACTGAAGGTGGTGGCTTTACCCACTACACCACAGTGCCATCCTCAAAATGTGTCGCTTATGGGAGATTTGATACCAGGAATTATTTAGCTAGAATGCATGTTCTCTGCATGTGATCATGTGAATTAAAGTAGTTTATATTACTTAAGACTACATTCCTTTGGTTGACTCACTACTACGTCTACAAATTAAGATTGAATGTTGGGGGGCCAGCGCTGTGTCATAGCAGGTAAAGCTGCCCGGCTGCTTCACTTCCGATCCAGCTTTTTGCTATGGCCTGGGAAAGCAGTAGAAGATGGCCCAGTCCTTGGGACCTCACACCCTCATGGAAGACCCAGAATAAGCTTCTGCCTCCTGGATCCTGGTTTCAGAAGGGCCCCGCTCCTGCCATTGCAGCCATTTGGGGATTGAACCAGAATATGGAAGACTGCTCTCTCCCTCTCTTCCTTCCTTCCTTCCTTCTTGCTTTCTTTTTACAGATTTATTTATTTATTTGAAAGAGCTACAGAGAGAAAGAAAGGCTCAGAGAGAGAGGTCTTCCAACTGCTGGTTCACTCCCCAGATGGCTGCAATGGCTGGAGCTGTACCATTCCAAAGCCAGGAGCTTCTTCCAGGTCTCCCATTCGGGTACAGAGGCCCAAGGATTTGGGCCATATTCCACTGCTATCCCAGGCCATAGCAGAGAGCCGGGTCAGAAGTGGAGCCTCCCTCTCTCTGCCTCCCCTCTCTAACTCTGCTTTTCCAAAAAAAAAAAAAAAAAAAAAAAAAAAGATTGAATAATGGAGTATAAAACTTTTTTAATGATTTCTTTTGGAGAGCGGAGGTATTGGCCCATTTCCAAAAACTGCCAGCATTCTGGTCAATGAGATGGAGTGAACTTAACTCAGGGTGTTGTACATTTGTCAACAAATGATAGCATGCTTCAGGTCCCCCATATCTGTTTTCTTTTTTTAAGATTTCGTTATTTATTTGAAAGTCAGAGTTACACAGAGAGAGGAGAGGCAGAGAGAGAGAGAAGTCTTCCATTCGATGGTTTACTCCCCAATTAGCCGCAACGGTCGGAGCTGTGCCAATCTAAAGCCAGGAGCCAGGAGCTTCTTCAGGTCTCCCAGGCAGGTACAGGCGCCCAAGGACTTGGGCCATCTTCCACTGCTTTCCCAGGCCATAGCAGAGAGCTGGATTGGAAGTGGAGCAGCCAGGTCTTGAACTGGTGCCCATATGGGATGCCAGTGCTGCAGGCTGGGGCTTTAACTTGCTGTACCACAGCACCAGCCGCCCCCCCCCCCCTCCAGTACCTGTTAATAGTAGTACATTTCCCTCCTGTTCTCTTGGGTCCATTGCTCAAAACTACTTTAAGAGCTTACTCTTTTCTGGTTTTTGGGGCTGTGTGGCTCCAATTCCCTGGAGGTTTTGGGGATACCTTATCTGCTGCCTGCTCTATACTGCTGCTTTTACCTAGGGCATTCTCAGTGACCTGAAGATAAGCATGTACTCATGATTCCATTATAATGAGTGAAATTTTCATACTTTAGAAACATTTTAGGAGCCAACATACTGGCACAGAAGTTTAACTCCCAGCTGCTCTGCTTCTGATCCAGCTTTCTCCTAATGTGCTGGGAAAGGCAGCAGAAGATTGCCCAAGTACTGGGGCTCCTGCCACCCACGTGGGAGATGAGGACAGAGTTCCTGACTTCCAACTTCAGCCTGGCCCAGACCTGGCTGTTGTGGAGGAGAGAACCAGAGATGGAAGATTGATCTCTCTCTCTCTCTCTCTCTCTGTTTCTCTCTGTGTCAGGCTTTCAAAGAAACATGTCTTTTTTTTTTTTTTTTTTTTTTTTTTTTAATGAAAACATTTTAAAATCCAGAAAAACATAAAGAATTATATAACAGCTCCTATTTTCTGCTTCCCATTACAAAATACTTGGATGTTGTATGAGATGGGCATTTGGTAGTATCAGTAGTAAAGATCTCTCCATGGGCTCTTATCAGCTGGGATATGGCTTTTGGAAAAGTGAGGTAGCCCTCCTTTTCCCTAAGAGAATCTGGACAGTCATGCTTTTTAAGATTTATTTATTTATTTGAAAGTCAGAGTACACAGTGGGGGGGGGGGTCTTCCATCTGCTGGTTCACTCCCCAGTTGGCTGCAATGGCTGGAGCTGCGCTGATCTGAAGCCAGGAGCTTCTTCGGGTCTACCACGTGGGTGCAGGGGTCCAAGGACTTGGGCCATCTTCTACTGCTTTTTCAGGCCACAGCAGAGAGCTGGATTGGAAGTGGGGCAGCCAGGACTCAAACTGGCGCCCATATGGGATGCTAGCACTTCAGGCCACGGCATTAACCCACTGCACCACAGTGCTGGCCCTAGTCATGCTTTCTTTAGCCCTTCGCAGAGGTTCAGATAGAATAGATCACCAGATAGCCTAGCTTCTGACAAAGGTATCCAGAAGGGTTTTTCAACAAGAGAAAATCTCTGACGATGTCACTAAAGCTGCCAGTAAGTGCTGCTTGGGTCATGTTTTCACTCTTTTCCAGCTTACTTTTTTTTTTTTTTTTTTTTTTAATTTGACAGGTAGAGTTATAGACAGAGAGACAAATAGAAAGGTCTTCCTTCCATTGGTTTACTCCCCAAACGCCATGGCTGGCGCTACGCCGATCCGAAGCCAGGAGCCAGTTGCTTCCTCCTGGTCTCCCATGTGGGTGCAGGGCCCAAGCATCCTCCACTGCCCTCCCGGGCCACAGCAGAGAGCTGGACTGGAAGAGGAACAACCGGGACTAGAACCCAGTGCCCATGTGGGATGCCGACATTGCAGGCAGAGGATTAACCAAGTGAGCCATGGCGCCGGCCCCTCCAGCTTACTTTTTTGGAATCAATATTTTTGAAGCAGTATTCCCTGGGTAATCCAAGTTAGGAGACTACTGTCACCTGGTATCAAAATCTCTCTGTGCTTTGTTTCTACAGGAAAAACTCTGATGAGGCCGACCTGGTCCCTGCCAAGGAAGCCAATGTCAAGTGCCCACAGGTTGTCATTTCCTTCTATGAGGAAAGGCTGACGTGGCACTCCTATCCCTCGGAGGATGACGACAAAAAAGATGACAAGAATTAAGTCTCTTGAGTACCAGCCCCGTCACATCCGACTGTGGGTTTCAAGTGAGGAGGGAAGAAGTTCTACTTGTCTTGACACCATAGAGGTGGCTTGAGAAGATGTCCTTTGAAGAGCCAGTATAGTTTCTGTGCCCTGCAGCAGCCCAAGTGCTTTAAGCTGTTCCAAGCTATGTAGTTCACACACCCATCCCAGTGGAGGGGAATGGGGAGAAGTGTTTCAAGGCAGCCCATTCTGTGCTTTGCTGAGAGAAGCAAAGGGCCTTCTATGAAGGACAAAACTTGCAGAATTGGGTGTGTGGGAGAACAAAAAGATACTGTAGGTCTTCAAAGAGCATCTCCACAACCCACAGCCTTCTTCCCAATAGTGTTAACTCTGCGTTTTTACAGCGTAGCATGTGTGTAGTTTTTGGCTATTACTGGTGTATTATTTAGGGGTGGGAGGGATGGGATAGGGAGAAAGGGAAATGGGTTGGATCATTTTGATTAAAATTTGGGGCTTGATTGGGGAAATGATGAAACAGTAGAGAACAACTAACTGAAGATTTGGTTCTATGTCCAGGATATTTTACCTTTTCAAAAAAATGTCATTGACACCATAAATGGGGACTGCGAGAGACTGTTTAAAAGCTGTGAATGCCTGAAACCTGTAAGCCAAGGTGTTCCCTGCCTGAGCTTAATGTCCCCCACAGAGGACTAAGCCAGTTCACAAGTTACCAAAGCTGCCGTTTTGGAGATGGAGACTGACTGGGGAGGGAGAATGTACACAGGCAGATAGAGCATTCTGTCTCAGAGGTGCTAATTCTTGAAATTAGACAAGAAGACCCTTTCTTTTCCAATTATGAAGTTGTATCAGCTTATCCATCCAAACCACTGGCTGAGGTATTGGAAGAGGGGAAGAGTACAGGAGCTGGCAGAGTAGGAAAAAACAAGGACCCATACTCTTAAGGTAGCAAACTCTTGAAGCCTCTGGTTTGTTTTGAATTTTGAACTCTGAAACCATGGGTGGCAGGGTTCAGTCACTGACAGCACAAGTTTCATTGAAACTATTCAAGGGTTGAATTTCAGAAGCCCTGGTCTCAGGAGAAGAAGAATCATTCATACTGGGGCAGTGGTTTACTTTAAAACACCAAACCGGTTTTTTTTTTATCCTAAGAATTAACTGAGACCCAAGATGTTCCGTCTTGATTCCTAAGATCCATCAGTTCTTGACGTGGTCTAGACCTGCATCTAGAGCTGCATTGTAAAAATCTCTGTAGGCATGTGTTAGGTTTCTGTGAAAACTTTGTTTAAATGTAAACTTCATACCACACTGTCAGTTTTTGTCTTAATAAAACTATAGATTTATATTCTCTGATTTCTGTCTTGATTCTTACCAGAAACCCTTCTTGCCCCTTACTCCTTGTAGGTTCAGTCTATGAGAGGAATGCAGATGGCTTCTACGTTGGAATGGTTTTTTCTTGAACATTGTGGGCTTGAAACTGTGGTGTCTGGCCTACATGTTCAAGTGGTCTGTCTCAACCATATTAATTCACCTAAATACTGATTATGTGTGATTGCAGTGTAGATGATCACGTTTGTCTTCAGTACTGCTAAAAGTTCATGATTTATTGAGCAGCTGTAACCTGCTATCTCTTCCATACTAGGAAATAACACAGTTTGAGTAGGTTTAGCTCCTGGCTCCGATAGGTAAGACTGTAAAGGCAGCTTCTCCAGGATTTTCAGGAATTGGCCCCATGTTACAGAGTTAGAGTGTCATTCATTTTCTTAACGTCATTTTCTGCTTATAATTTTAGAGCCAAAATAAGATCCAACTTTTGTCGTGTTTAAAAAGAGAAGTAGTAGTTCCACTGAAAACAATTCGGTGTACAGTTGAACCTTTTTTTTTTTTTTTTTTTTTTTTGGACAGGCAGAGTGGACAGTGAGAGAGAGAGAGAGAGAAAGGTCTTCCTTTTGCTGTTGGTTCACCCTCCAATGGCCACCACGGCCGGCGCCAGCGTACTGCGCTGATCCGATGGCAGGAGCCAGGTGCTTCTCCTGGTCTCCCATGGGGTGCAGGGCCCAAGCACTTGGGCCATCCTCCACTGCACTCCCTGGCCACAGCAGAGAGCTGGCCTGGAAGAGGGGTAACCGGGACAGAATCCGGCACCCCGACCGGGACTAGAACCTGATGTGCTGGCGCCGCAAGGCGGAGGATTAGCCTATTGAGCCGCGGCGCCGGCCCAGTTGAACTCTTAGCACCAGCACAAAGCATTTGTTTCAGATAAGCTGATGGGTAGATGCTTCTTTTAAAAGGCCTCTTGGGGGAAGTTTTTGGGAGGCCTAAGTGGAGCTTTATTAAAGGTCTGGGTCATGGAGAGGCCTCACTGGGCAGAATTCTGTGTTTGCACTTGCAGTAGTTGGCGGTAGCAGCACAGCAATCAGTGAGTTGAGTGAGTTTGGGTGAGCTGGGCAGAGGCATTCTGGTTGTGTTCTATACATCAGATACCCTGAAAAAAGATTTTCACCTTGGTGTTATACCCTAAATGGGCTGCTATTTCGTTTTTGCCTTAACCTTTAGAACCAACTTCATTGTCACTTCTGAACTGTTGCAAAAACCCCATGGTTTCCACCCAGGGAAGATAATAAAATTGATGTGCATGCACTGGAAACTGGGGTGAAGACAGATACTCAGAGTTTTATCTTGCAAAACTAATTATCAGAGATTCAAGGTTTAAGGATAAATTTTTCTTTAGTGGTTGTTGTGGTCACAAACGCAGGAATGTTAAAAGTAAGTAAGGATAGGTACAACAGATCTTAAGTCTGTTTCAGAAAGGGTTTGGGGAACACTTACTCAGGCAGTGTAGAAATGTGTTTGTTGGATGGCTTCCATGAAATACACTGTCATTGACTTCTCAATCAACGTTGAAAGGGAAACAGGTTAGGAAACCTTAGTTACTAGTAGAAAAGGAGTTCTTAATAATATGGTGACATTATCTGGAGGTGTGCCTGTAGTGACAGAGCTGGTCAAAATCTTGCTCCTCCTCCGTCCTCATTTGGGTTTCTATTTAGTATCAGAAGTGAATGGAGTCCTTTTTTTTTTTTCTGAAAGAATTATTTTTTATTTATTTGAGAGAGTTACAGGGGCTGGCACTGTGGCATAGTGAGTAAAGCCACCACCTGCAATGCCAACATCCCATATGGGCGCTGGTTCAAGTCCCGACTGCTCCACTTCCGATCCAGCTCTCTGCTATGGCCTGGGGAAGCAATAGAAGGTGGCCCAAGTCCTTGGGTCCCTGCATTCACATGGGAAACCCAGAAGAAGCTCCTGGCTTCTGGCTCTGGATCAGCGCAGCTCTAGCCGTTGTGGCCAGTTGGGGAGTGAACCAGTGGATGGAAGACCTGTCTGTTTCTGTCTCTCCTTCACTCTCTGTGTAACCTCTGACTTTCAAGTAAATAAAAATAAATAAATTAAAAAAAAAAAAAAAAAAAGAGTTACAAAGACCAGGGGGTCTTCCATTCTGCTGGTTTATTCCCCAAGTGACCACAATGGCCAGAGCTGAGCTGATCCAAAGCCAGGAGCCAGGAACTTCTTCCAGGTAAGCTACACAGGTGCAGGGGCCCAAGGACTCAGGCCATCTTCCACTGGTTTCCTAGGCTAGATCAGAAGAGGAACAACTGGACTCAAACTGGTGCCCTTATAGGATGCCGGTGCTGCAGGCTGGGACTTTAACCCTCTGTGCCACAGTGACGGCCCCAAATGGAGTACTCTTTAACTGACAGTATGGAGGAATAGTGATTTCTACACTTTATAAGTACTGAGTTTTGGCCACCAATTTTAAATAACTTGTAGTAATTGAATCTTATTTCCAAATGTTAAACTCAGTTCTGTGGCGGTCGTATTCAGACTGACTCCATTTGATTAACTCTTGACCTTGCCGTGTTTGTCCAACACATTTTTGTGGTCTATCGCTTGTGACATTAGGAATCTGCATTTATAAAACAATCATAGCTCAAAGTAAGAAAGAAAATGATAGAGGAAATTGTTACATCAAAATTATTTGGCAGAACTAAAAACTCTGAAACCTGTATCTGGTTCTTTCTCCCAATAGCACCAGATCCTAAACTATGATGGAGCTGGAATTAATCCGATGTACAAGTTGGATCTTCTCATGAGGACATTGTTACTTGTTTAAGATTCATTTTATTTGAAAGAGTTTCACAGAGAGAGGTCTTCCATCCACTGGTCCACTCCCCAGCTGCCCGGAGCTTCACCGATCCAAAGCCAGGAGCTTCCAGGTATCCCACGTAGGTGCAGGGGCACAAGGACTTAGCCATTCTGTACTGTTTTCCCAAGCCATAGCTGAAAGCTGGATCAGAAGTGGAGTAGTCAGGACTCAAACCAGCACCCACGTGGGACGCTGGCACTGCAGGCAGCGGCCTCACTACGCCACAGCACAGGCCCAAGGACATTTCTTATTTAAAACTAGAGCCGGAGGGCTGGTGCTGTGGTATAATAGGTTAAGCTGCTGCCTATAGTGTCAGCATCCCATATGGGCGCTGGTTCGAGTCTCGGCTGCTCCACTTCCAATCCAGCTCTCTGCTATGGCCTGGGAAAACAGAAGATGGCCCAAGTCCTTGGGCCTCTGGACCCGTGTGGGAAATCCAGAAAAAGCTCCTGGCTTCGAATCGGCCGGACTCTGGCCTTTGTGGCCATCTGTGGAGTCGACCAGCAGATGGAAGATCTCTGCCTCTGTAACTGCCTTTCAAATAAATAGATCTGAAAAAAGGAACTAGAGCTGATAGTGAAGCCTTAGTATCTTACTCCCTCCAGTGTTTGACTTTTGCATCACTTAGTGACAGGATACTTTCTGAGAAATGTGTTGTTAGGCGATTTTGTCTTTGTTGACCATCATAGTGTACGTACACAAACCTAGATGGTTTGACCCACTACACACCTACACTACTATACGGTATATACCATCATTCACACAGCCTGTTGCTGACTGAACTAGACAGATAGCGCTACAGCTCAGTGTTAACCTAGGAAGAGTCTTGGCTTTTGGTAATGGTAGCAACATCCTCGTATTTTAGCAAGGGGACAAGAAAGTTCGATAAGAGGTGCTTAGGACCCAAGACAAGTATCAGTCTACACAACTTGGTTAGAATTTTCTCCAAAAGCTCCTGATTTCCTAGCCAGTATGTTTAAAGTTGTTTATCTCCTGTATATGCATGACTTTTAATTGACCTTGGCCATGTAAATTTCTGTTGAATAAATTGAAATGTCAGAAGCAAGTGAAATCTGAAATAGAACCACCCTGGGATGAAAAGTTGAGCCATTGAGCCTGCTGTGTGTGGACAAGCAGAGTGGTCGCAAGGGGTTTTTGTTTGTTTTTGTTTAGGTCAGTCAGCTAGCAGAGGTAAGGCAAGGCTGAACTAAGTTGAGACTACATGCTGACAGTTAAACTTTTATGCTTTTTGTTCAGCCTGTGTTAAAATATTCAGCAGGACTAGGTCTGCATTTTTGATCTTATGGGTATGGTGGTTTGTGTTAGTACCAAAGCCCATTTGCCCCGGGTGGATTTTTAAATCCTGGTTGACTTTGATCAAGCCTACTATTTGCTTGCTGTTTGCATAGCCCAGGAGTTAGGGCAACATTGAAACCTGGCTGTGGGACATTAGCCCATTGTTTGAGTTACTGCCTTAGCCTGTAGCTGAGGACTGGAAGGTCTGAGTCAATTGTATTAACCTGAACTTGTATTTAAAATGAGGCAAAAGTGCCAGCTTGTGTTCTTTTCTACACCTCTCCCCAGGTGAACTTAGTTTTTTTTCCTTTGTTTGAAATAGCAACTGGAATCATGTACAAAGTGTTGTTCAGCCCGTCTCTATTCTGCAGTCTGGGAGCCAGCTCTAAGGCCTCAGAAGGAAAAGGAGGCTTCTATCCAGCTGACGTTGGAAACGGTTCCAGCAGGGCCCCATACTATCACTGCTCAGGGACAGTTAGAGCACTAGTTTGTTTCTCAGGTGATTGAGGCAGACCTGAACTCCAAGCAGCTTTGGACAGAACAAGGACTAGAAATGGTAGAAGTTGCACACATGTCCCCAGGATCCACGCATGCTCGTTCTCTGCTACAAAGTTCAGAACCAGAGGCGAGCAGGAGGACTGACTGCTGGGAGAAGCAAGCAGACATGCAAAGGGTTACTCTTGCTACCCTGACAAAACAAGTCAAAGCTTGATGGGTCCCCTTTAGTTACCAAGCTTGTTAAGTGAAAAAAAAACAAAACAAAACAAAACAAAAAAAAACAAAAAACCAAGGTTTAGCCATCCATGAAGATGAAGCCTGTGGATTTTGCTAGAGTTCCACAGTTGACAAGGAAATTGACTTCTGAGAGGCAGACATAATCCTGTACCTATGTTTATCCATGGATAGCATCAACCTACAGACTTCTTGGTATTCCCCCCGCCCCCCACTTCAGTAGGTCTGAGCTGCTTTCCATCAGAGCCCAAGGGTGAGGGTAGGAGACTTTAGGGAGGTGGGTATTATTTTTTTCTACAAGGCACTTGGTTAAACTACTTGTCCAAGAATCCTGAAGAGCAGCAAGGTCTGGTTTTGTAAAACAGGATGAATGAGGCCTGCCCCCTCAAAGAAGCAGGGCTCTATGGAAAGTAGCCTCCCATTTATGCATTTGAGTAGGTCCTGCTTTGCTTCCCCCAGCAAAGCTGAGGGAGTTAGCCATGGCGGCTAGGTCCTGACATTAAGTGATGTCTAGATCACTATTTACCCCTTAGCTTCATTGGGGAGATCCATACAGGGCAGAGGGTTAAACAGTGGGTCTACAGGGCTGGTGCTGTGGTATAGCAGGTAAAGCCACCGCCTGCCATGCTGGCATCCCATATGGGCACCAGTTCGAGTCTTGGCTCTTCCACTTCCTATCCAGTTCTCTGCTATGGCCTGGGAAAGCAGTAGATGATGACCCAAGTGCTTGGGCCCCTGCACCCAAGTGGGAGAGCTGGAGTAAGCTCCTGGCTCCAGATCGATCCAACTCTGGCCATTGTGGCCATGTAAGGGAGTGAACTAGCAGATGGCAACCTCACTCTCTGCTTGTGTAACTCTTTCAAATAAATCCACCAATCTTGGGGGGGTGGGGTGGAGTGGGCCTGCATCATCCCACATACATGCGTGGAAGTCAGTTTAAATGAAGCCCAGGTCTTCAGAAGCAAAGCAGGCTTGCCTATACCCAGCCAAGCAGGTCACCAGAGTGCTTGGCCCTTAGTTAACTCTAAGGTCTGCTCCTCTCTGCCCCCCTGCAGGACCTCACTCCCTGGATGCATGCATAGTGGCGGCAGCCCCTCCACAGGCCTTCCTGGAGTTCTCGCATCTTCTTGCTGCCAGGAAAAGCCTACAGGGCTGCAACACCCACTCTACCTGCCAGCAGCAAAAGGAGGTCAGCCCCGCAGCAGTGCTGACCAACCTGGCCCGAGGCCCTGACTAATCAGTGCGATCCCGGACAAAACACCTCTAAGGGGCCAATACACTCAGCTCCAAGCAGGGAGAACACCGCAAGGGAAAATGAAGGAACTGTGTTCAAACCTAAATTTCCTGAAGTTACAAAACAAGCCTAATTGTGTACCAAACAAAAACAACAGCAGCCTATTCTACACATCTATGAACAGAAAACTATTGCCTGAATTTTACTTGGTTACCCTTTAGGGTGGTTTCCTTTTTTTTTTTTTTTTTCCCTTTAAGAATCCTACTTTCTTCTGGTCTACGTCAGCCAACTCCAAAGTAAGAGAAAGCTATTTGACAACTGACCCTTCTAACCGAGTGGGAAAACCCTGTAAATTAAAGCATATGAGTAAGAAGTGAGTGTTTTCTTAGAGTTCCTCTCCATCTCTTAGGACAATCCTACGAGCATTAAAGGACCGAGATGCTGAGACGAACCAGATTACACAGGTAGCTGCAAGTTCATGATCACAGCCTGTACCTCTAGACTCTGCAGCTATGCCCAGGAGACTGCCAGGGGAGCACTGGCCACACACTCTCTGGGATGGGCACTTGGGACCTGCAGCATCCAAGAGGCACCAACCACAGAGCCCCGCGGCTTCTTGGAGGGAGATTCTCGTCAGAGCAGCTTTTCCAGGACGTCTCCAGGCTGGCGCCTCCCGCTTCGCTCAGTTACGTCACAGTACTTTCCAAGGGCTAGCTGGTCCCACTCCTCAGATTTTCATCATCGCTACACTCCAAAGCTTTGCAACCCTTTGGCAAGTAAGGCCACTACAGAAACAAACCTAAAAACGCAATATGTAGCAGGTGGACGGTGACAACCCTCCACCTCTCCCAGCTCTGTGAGAAACAGGCCCAGAGGATTCCGAGCCCTCCCCGAGAGGATTGGGCCAGCAAGCCCTGTCAAGTACGGGAGGGTTCAGGGCAGGATTTGAGACTTCTTCCTCATTGTCAACCCCTGCTCTCCACTCACCTTCCCCCACTGGCAGCCTGTCCCCCTTGGAGCCCCTTTCCTTTACTCTCACAGTGGGGAAAAATTGCACTTCAGAACGAATCATCCATTTTATTTTATTTTATTTTGTCATGTGCTCACAGCATCTCGCTCTCTCCTCTCCCTGGCAGGTCACAGAGATAAATTAAAAATAAAATCTACAAAGAAAATAATTTATAAAAGCACTCCCAGGCTCACGCCTTCTATCCCTACTGCTCAGTTAGGATCGGCCCTCCCCGCAGGGGGAGGGGCTCAGTGCTTCCCCCCCAGCTCGCTCCTGGGCGTCTGGGGCAGACAGCACCCCAGAGCCAGGCCAGCATGGGGCAGCAGTGGCAAACAGAAATACAGTGTGGTCCTGGGACCGTCTGGCCCCCCTGGAGCTCTCCCTGCCTCTGCCGCTAGGAGCCTGGGCCAAACTGGGGCTGTGGAGAAGTTACTGTGGCAGAGCCCGGGGGAGGGTGCTCTTCAGCCCCCATTACATGCACTCCTCATTCTTCTAGAAAGAAACCCAAACAGAAAGCAGATGGAGACCTCGGGACAGAGGAGAACAATCCCAAGTGTCACACAGTTACACGGAGTCATTATGGCAAAGAGAACGTTTAGCAGCTTTGAATATTCGGGCATCTCTTTTTTTCTCAACACAAGCATTCTAGACCCTATAAGTGAAACAGGGCACAAGCCCTTAAAAATAAAATCAAAGCGCAAGAGATTCTAAGAGGACTAGATTTGTTGCTGGGTTTTATATAAAGATTTTTGTTTTGTTTTCTTCCCAGTGCCAAGCCCAGTTGTTGGCAGGCAGAGGCCTGCGGGAAGGTCTACTCCCCAGTGTTGTGCTGAATACTGCTTGGAGGTTGTTGCACTGGCTCTTCCTCCAGGTCATCCCCTGCCTCCATGCAGCCCCCAAACAGGAAGGCTACAGGCCCAGTACCCCTGCTCCTGAAGAGCTACAGGTGGCCAGTCAGGGGTGGGGACCACAAACACAGGATGGAAGAGGACAGCATTTACATGCAGGCTCTGATGGAAACAGCGGGAGCCTCAGCCCGCAGCTGGAGCCCAGAGGGAGATGGCAGTGGCAGGGCGGTGAGTGGCATGCTTGGTGTGGGGGCTGCTAACAGGGCCTCCTGACCCTTTCCTGTTTCCTCTGCCCTTTGACCCTAAATGTCCAAGCCAGTTGGGGTCCCAGTGGTTCCCATATGATTGACACATTATAGGCAATATCCCAGGTGCTCCCCTTCAGGGTTGCCAAAGCGCAAGGAGCAGAAAGAGTTAACAAAGCCCCTCCCCAAGCCCGTGTGTGCACCCCCCTGGGGTGAAATGGGGTTTATCACACCAGTTGACACCTAGGCCCACTAGCGTCCCTCAAACCTGCTGCCTGGAATCCTGGCCAGAGCCAACCCTAACCTGCCCTCCGACTGTCTTCCCGCTGGTGTTTTCGGGTTTCCTCCTTTCCAGGAATGAGACTTTCTCCTACTTCCTCCTCTCGCAAGTCCCTTCCCTCCCCGTTCGTCCACCTTCGCTCCGCACGCAGCTCCTCTACCTTCAGAATACCAGCACCACCCTTCCCCCACAGGAAAGGGGTAGGGCTGAGGACCCTGTCCACCCACATGGTCTGGCCACTCCCACTCCACCCCAGTGGGGGAAGGTGAGCCAGACAGCGCCCGCGCCCGCCTCTTCCTGTACACTGACCCGCAGTCATCCATCCCATCTGAGAAGATATATTGGGTAAGAAGGCATTAAAGTCCCCTCGGTAGGTCCAGGTCCAGGCCCAGCCCTTCTCCAGTTTCGGTCTTGGTGAGCGTCACCCCCTTCCTCCCCGGGCTCACTTCCTGCGGTCCTTCGGCTTCCTCTCCTGCCGCCGGGCCTGCTGGTCGGCCATCGTGCGGGGAATGAGGAGCACGCTGCCGTCCCCGGCGTACTGCAGCGCGTACTGGCTGGGCGAGTAGGGCCGCCCGTTCTCGTCGCGCAGCCGCCCGAACACCTCCTGGTACAGGCTCTGGACCTTCTGCTTCATCTGCCGCAGGGAGCGCAGGAACTCCACCTTCTCCCGCAGCAGGCGCGCCTTGTCCCGCTGCAGGTCCTCCACGTCGCGCTCCAGGTTCAGGATGGTGTCCAGCTTGCGCTTGCGGCAGTTCTGGGCCGCCATCTTGTTCTTGCCCCGGCGCCGGATGTCTCGGATGAGGCTCAGCTGGGCCTCGCTCAGCTGGTATTTGGACAGCAGCTCGTTGAACTCCTCCACGGGCAGGTTGATGATCTTGTCGTTGGTGAAGGGGATCTTCATGGCTCGGGCCCGATGCTCATCCCGGCTCATCTGCTTGTCCAGGAAGTCGGCCTGCTTCTCTTTGCTGCCTTTCTTGAGCGCGCTGGGTGGCGGCAGATCAGCAGCGTCGAGGGCACTGGGCGCCATGTTGTACGTGTGGTTGTGACCCACATGCTCCAAGTAGGGCAGGCAGGAGAGCTGAGACGGATCCTGGTAGCTCATGCGGCAGAACTTGGAATACTCGGGCTGGTAGCCCACGGCGCCCTCAGCTTCTTCCAGATCCAGGGTCTCAGAGTCAGAGCTGTAGCCGACAGCACCTTCCTCGGAAAAAGAGGAAGAGGCGGAGGAAGAAGTGGAGGAGGAGGAGGAGGAGGAAGAGGAGGAGGACGAGGAGGACGAGGAGGTCGAGCTGCCCTCAGAGCTGCTCAGGGAAGATGGGCTATGGCTCGAGTCCAAGGAGAGGCCTGAGTCAGAATCAAACTCGTCCTCCAGCTGCGAGGCCTGCACGGGGTTGAAGCCTTCCTCGATGGCCAGGTCCATCAGGCTGATCTCGTCCAGCATGGCTTCATCCAGCAGACCCCCGAGCGGGTCAGGCAGCTCTGGGCCTGCTGTGTCATTGGCTGTGCCGTTGAGCTGGGGTGGAAAGAAGAGCCCTGCCAGGTTGGTGGAGCCGAAGGTGGAGTTGAGGCTGGTGGAATTGCTGGGGACCAGCGGCAGCAGCGTGGAGCTGCCAGCCACAGACAGGCTCTCCACCTCGGGGCTAAAGAGCGAGAAGTCCTGGCTGCAGCCCCCCAGGGACGCCTGATGCAGGCTGACATTCTGATTGATGGGAGTGTTGGGGGCAAGGCTGTAGTTGGTGCTCAGTGGGTCTCCAGGAGGGGCACTGTACAGAATTTCACTTGCTGATGAGTTCACTTCCATGGCCTGGGAGGGGAGAAGAGCACCACTGTTGACTAGGAGCACACGCCCTCCCGGTGTGCCGCGCAGGCTCCCTACAGAGGCCGCTGCAGGGGAAAGGCCAGAGCCGGGAAGCAGAGCCTGTGCCAGCTCCGGGCCCCACTTGGTCCACCAGGCCTGGCAGTCACAAGAACACCCAGACCGGAGTCGACACCCAGCCACACCAGCTGGGCACAGCGCTCCCGGGTTCCTCCCTCTCTCCCTCTTGAGATGACGAAGGGCTGGCCTGATGACCCTGAGGGCGAGTGAGCCGGTGGTGGCTGGAGAGCGCTATGTGAGTGACTGCTGTCACCAGTGCCCAACCCAGGACGCAGCCACAAAGCGACACACGGAAGCAGGCTCGGTCCTGGGTCCAACACAAACCCCACTCTGATTTGATCTCCCACTACTCCAAGACATGTGGGTAGGCTGCCTCTAAATGTACCCAATTTCCTATGGGTCAAAAATGTTACTCTCACTCCCCCTGCAAGTGCAAAAGCAACCGAGTGTAAAGACGCTCCATGCACAATGTTAGGCCTGTTCCGGCCTGATGACCCTACCTGCATTTCCATGATGGACATGAGATCTTGCCACTGTTGTTCCAAATCAAATGGTGACTCCGTGCCCGTCAGGAGGGGAGACAGGAGGTTGTTCTCAAGAGCTGGGGGCTCACTTTCACTAGGCACGACTTCTGTTAGACTGGAAACATCTGCTGGGAACTAGGGCAGAACAGAGGCTTTAAGGGGGACAAGGAGAGACCACCTTCCGCTTTCCTCCCAGAGACTACCACCTGCTTCTCTCTTCCTTTGAATCCTCCACCAGCAGCCAGGACAAGGCCAGAACCCAGAGCCGGCCCGAGCCGGCCCCTCAGCCAGCCACGGAGGGACCGCGCAGGCTGCCCGGCTCGCTCGTGGGCTCTCCCTGTCCTGCTCACCTCAGCATTCTCCCCAAAGGGGCAGGTGGCCTCCAGCAGCCTAAGGCACTCTTCCAGGGACAGGGCCGTCTGGTCCTCCCCACCAGGCACCTGTGGCAACAGCAGCTGTAAGTTGACTGACCTGGCCTTGGCTGCCTGGGGCTGAAGCCTCTTCCCCAGCACAGCTGCAGGTCTGCAGTCTCCCTCCCATTCCTGGGCCAACGGCTGGCCTCGACAGGAAGGACCCTGGAGCAGGAAGATGCTCTGCCGCGCTCCCCCCGACCCGTCTGTTGCCAAGGCCTGGCCCACCTATGCCCCCTCTGCCCGTCTACATCTGCTGCCCTGACTTGTAGACCCCAACCCAAAAAAGACATTCCGATCTACCCCGCAGGCACAACCTGCTTTCCTAAGGGAAAGTTTCTGGAAGAAAGCCAGCCTGGCTGGTGAGTTTTGGGGGAGCGGGGAGGTACGAACAGGCAGAGGCGTGGGTACCTGTGCAGGGAAGCTCTCCCCAGTCTCTCCATCCACTAGCAGGTTCCGTGCCAGAGCTTCCGCACCCTCGCCTGCCCAGGTGTCCTCCTGCTCGCCTCCATCTCGCAGATCCTTATCCACATCCTGCTCCTTCTGACGATGACTATAGTCAAAAACCTCACGCCCAGCCCCCAGATCAATATCCTGTCGCCAAAGGATGTCAATCAGATCTATGTCCTGAAAGATAGATCACCATGACTTTAGCTCTCGGGTCCTAAGAG
This sequence comes from Oryctolagus cuniculus, assembly GCF_964237555.1. Classification (NCBI taxonomy): domain Eukaryota; kingdom Metazoa; phylum Chordata; class Mammalia; order Lagomorpha; family Leporidae; genus Oryctolagus; species Oryctolagus cuniculus. The sequence continues at coordinate 24,347,894 of NC_091448.1, read as the reverse complement.
GCCCCTCCAGGTCCCACCCCACAAAAGGCCCCTCTCAGGATCACCCCCAACTGATGCTGGGGGAGCCCCTCCCAGCCTTCCACGTGCCAGCCTTCACCCCAACTCCTCTGCACCAGTAAGGCTTCATTCATCCACTTTCAGGTACTACACCTCCCTCCCCCACCAGCACAACCATCCCCGTACAGGTCTGCAGGCTTGGGCTCTGCACCAGGGACACACCCAGGCCACGAGGCAGGGCCACCTCCCCCCTATCTAAGAAGGGAGAAGCAGGAATCACATCTCATTTTAGGAATGGGAATCCCGTAAAAACTTGGTTTGTGGGAAGCTGGCCACACAGCAAGCAAGGGCGAACTCTCAGTGCAGAATTGCTTAGCAGTGCCCGGGCTTGCATCAGCCTGTGGTGCCGTTTCATTTGCATATAGGGGTGGGGTGGGTTGGAGAGGAAAATCCCTGCATTTCCAACCACCTGATGCAACCACTGACATGGGCAGGCCTTCCGAGTCATGCCCCTGGCCCTGGCTCACAGCAGAGTAAGGCCGAGCGCCCCCAACTCTCAAACCCAGGCTCACCTCGAGATCCGTCCCTGCCAGAATCCCCATTCTCAGCTGCTCCGATCCCAGGGGAACCTCAGGCAGTCAGATGATCCCACCAGGCACCCCACCCCTACCAGACCAGCCCCGCGGTAGCCCCTCACACCACTCTTCTCACGCCTTCCTCACCACACCCCAGGACTTGCCCAATCCACATCAGTCAACCCACTCAAGGACATAATCCCCATCACTGCTCAGCTCCCACTCCACCTTGGGTACCAGAGTGCCTCCTGCCCGCTCTACCCTGCACCAACTGCCACCCCCACTTGCCACCAGCGTAGCACCCCAATAAATTGAGCCATTTGGGCTTTCCATATATGCCACCCCCATGGCTGAGCCCTACCCCACAAGCTTAAAGAAACCCTGAAGTGTTGCCTTTCACTCAGGGCTTAAAAATCAAACACTTTCCAGAAAGCAACATCCTTAGCTGCGACTCACCCCCAGCCCTAAGCGGGTATCCCTTCCCAACCGTAACCCTCCCAGATCCCAAGACCTCCCGGAGGTACCTTTCCCTTCAGTTTCCCACATACACCAACCTGAACAGAGGCCCTGGACCCCGGAGCAGAGGGGGGCTGGGCCACCCGGTGGCCAGCCAGCAAAGAGTTAAGGGGCCGGCTGCCTTTGGCATGGCCCCCACCACTGTGAGAGCTGCGGTCCAGGCGGGTCATGGTCTGCGAGAGGAGCCCCAGGGCAGCTGGTGCCGGGAAGCCGGACAGGGGGCTGCAAGGAGCTCTCGGCTTGCAGGGAGCACACCAGGCTGGAAGGGTGGCCCCTTGCTAGCTCCAAGGGGCCCGAGGAGGGTGCCCCGCCCGTGCTGCTGCCTGGGCGGCCCAGCCCAGCCCCCTTCCTCCATCCTTGAGCAGCCCCCTCCCACCTCACAACCCCAGCTCCACTCCGGCGCCCGGCAGCCCCCACCCTGAGCTCACCGCAGAGGCTGCAGTGAGACGGGACTCCCACCCCATGCTCCGTGCTCAAGCTGCAGAGGAAAGCAAGCTCCCGCCTGGGCCTATCCTCCCGCTCCTCCCTCTCCCCCTCCCCACGCCCCCCAAACTTGTTACCTAGGCTGCAGCAAGGAGCCAATCCCCTCCCCCTCCCACCCCGCAGGTCACTGCTGAGGCTGCAGAGAGCCAATCCCCTCCCCCAGGTCAGCAGCTGGGCTGCGGAAAGAGCCAATCCCCTCCCACTGTCGTTACCTAGGCTGCGCCGAGAGCCAATCTCCTCCCCCAAGTCTCCGCTGGAGATGCGCAAGGAGCCAATCCCCTCCCACCGCCTGTTACCTAGCTGCGCGCTGCAGCCAATCTCTGCACCCGGGCGCTGGAGAGGCTGCCGCAAGCACCCGGCCCAGCCCTGGGCCGCCTCCGTCTCCTTGAGGAGATGCACCCAGGGGCGGGCAGCCCCACCCAGCCCAGTCAGTCAGCTGGGGTGGCGCAGTGAGCGAGCCCTGGGGGAAGGGGTGCCGCTGTCCTCCCTCCTGTCGCATCTGCTCATCCAGCCCCCTCAAGACTAGGCAGACACTCCTCCCGCAGCTTCTCCGGGAACCTAAATTCTTTGCTGGGAAGTAGAAGGAGTTTTCCTGTTCCTGAGGCTGTGGCTAGTCCTCCAGGGATCACAAGCCGGGCTGGGCAGGAACCCCCAGCACCCGGTGCCCTCCCAAAAGCCGGGAGCCGCTTGTCACCCTAAAACAGGCTAGACCAGAAGTAAAGGGAAAGGCATTTTCTCACACGTGCAGCGATGTCAGGTGCTGGCCAGGCCCAGCCACGCTCAAGAGCCAGAGGCAAAACCCTGAGGCCCAGCACTAAGGCAGACAAGCGCTCAGCAACACCCTGGCCACAAATCATGTCCCTCCCTCCCAGAGTCCCGCGGTTTTGTTCAAGAACATTCTCTGACCCCCGGACCACACCTCTCCAAGCAGGAAAGAAACCCTACAGAAACCTCCCTGGATAGCTCCCTCCTCAGAGCTGCTCCCTGCAGCCTAAGGTCAGGGCAGAGACAGTATGTTCTCCTGGTCTCCGCCTGCTCCCAGCCGGCAAAGAGCTGTAAACAGGCCACCCCCTGCTCCGGGCACAGTGCCAACCTTGAGGGGAATCCTATCCCTGACAAGGGCCCAGCGATGGCTGCCCATCGAACAGGCCTGGCAGCGGGGAAGCACTGGCACCCCAGGGCTGACGCCGGCTCCAGCAGGGCCTGTCACATGCTCTGGACCCGGGTATTTTTATCCCTGAGTTGCTGAGGAAATGTTGTCCCAGACACACAGTGATCCTCCCCTTCCCCCTGGTGCTGACCCACCCCTACCTCCCAAAGGGAGTGATGGAGGCCTGGGCAAACACAGAGCCTTCCCAAGGGCCGAGAGACGGGGAAAGCAGAGCTCACCCCATTCCACCCACTCCTCCCAGTTACAGCCAGAACACCCCATCCAGGACAGGTATCCCGGGGCCCCCGAGTCCAAGTCCAGTTCCACGCACTCCTGAGGCCACAGTACGGAAGCAGAGCCTGAGATACACTTCTACAGACCACTGGCCCAAGACTAGAGCCCACCTGAAAGACAGCGGAAGACAGAAAGAAGTCGAGTCCTCAGTGTCACTACAGATCTCAGACAACAGACTCTAAAAGGGAAGAAAAGCTCCGGCTCCCATGCGCAGAAAAATCCCAGTCTCTAGGCCGGGGACGAGGCAGCCGAGCCGAGGGCAGGGTTTCTCAGCTCCAGCACTGACAACGGGGTCACATCACTGGGGCTTGGGCTGTCCTGTGCTGTTCATGCCTGGATTCTACTCACTAGGCACTACCCCACCCCACCAGTGTAGCAACTACGGCTGCCTCCAGACAGTGCCTGGGCAGAAGTCGCCCCCAGCTGCGACCACTGCCTGGCCGAGCAGCAGCCACACTCCCTGACGGTCGCTGCCGATCACAGGACTGAGCCCAGGAACAGGCTGCGACACGGAGGGAAGCAAGACGCGGCTAGAGCTGGCGGGCAGAGGAGCCGTGCTCTGCGGCATGTCAGCCCTCTGGTGTCCCCACCTTGGGAAACCCAGCCCAGCACGAAGCAGCGTCTCCCTCACCAACAGCCAGGGAAAGGCAGCAGGCCTTCTGTCAAGCTCCTAAAGGCTGAGTGGCAAGTCAGATCTGAGACAGGGCTCAAAGCAGTCTTGTGCTGGTGGGACAGGAGCAGCAGTCGCCATTCGCACCGTTAAGAGCCACGTGACAGACGCTAAAGATCTCAGATAGCTCCCAGCCAGCTGGCCTGGGCGCAGAACGCAGTTCCTCTTCTAGCTCCCAGCCCCCCTGCCCTCCCCCTGCAGTGGGCCTTCAGCAAGAACAGGAGCCGTGGCCCTCTCCCGGCCAAGAATAACTGTCCAGATCTACCCCTTGGCTCAGGCCCAGGAGAGCTGAATTATCGGACCTTACAACAGGCCTGACCGCAAAGCAGGAGGGCTTTAGGATATATATGTGTATTTCCATGTGCGGGGAGGTACAAGGCGAAAGTCCACAAAGTATTTGTGTCTTAGCAACAGATATACACGGCATCAAAGCCCATCACAACATGACTCCCTCCCCCACCCCAGGCCTCCAGCAGTCATGTTGAAATCCAAGCAGTAAACACCCTGGCATGTCCTAGGAACCTCCCACTGCCCTGACAGTACATTTAGAGGTGGGTCCATGGTTCAAAACAGGGAAATGCTCCCAGCCCCCAATCCTAAGGCTGGACAATCCGGCCCATTCCCATCCATGAACAATGCCCTAAGACTTCCCTGCCCCACCCCCACTTTTCCCCCACCCCAGTCTGTCTGGTTCTTTACAGAGCTCCATGCCAGGACCAGAGTCCTTCAGGAACAGCCCACCCCCCAGCCCCAGGCCCCACCCACTCACCACAGGGCCACTAACCTCTTTGGTTAAGTCTCCACTGACTGGAGGGGCCACGGCCCCCAAATCCTCCAAATCTTCACTGAATCCCTGCTCCGTTTCGCTCTCTCGCACCCCGTTGTCTGGGCCTGTCACATCCTGGAGGCCACTGGAACTCTCGAGGGCGAGGCCTGCGCTGGGCTGGCTGCCAGAGACAGACCCCTCTGGGTCCCGGTGAACCAGCCAGGCGTTTACCTCAGTGGTTGGCACCTGGAACCTGTCCAGGGCCCTCACCTGACTGAGGAGCCGCCGGGCAGTGAAGTAATTGTCCAGGTCTATGCTCTTGGGGTGGATACCATAGCCATCCAAGGTATTCCTCAGGTTGTGGAACTGGGTCTGAGTATAGGCAGAACTGGGCCCCAGGATGATCTCCCGGAGCGGGGGAAGCTGCGAGGTCAGGTAAGTATCCACGTCCACCCGCACCCCAATCAGACTCAGCAGAATGGTGAACTGGAGAAGTCCTTCCGTTAAGTATTTCTTCAGAGAAAGCATTGCTGAAGGACCAGAATGTTTATGCTTTTTGGTTTTTAAATCTTCCAAAAGACAAATCAAGGCCACTGCTCTGGCGCTCCAGCCAGCAGGTCTCCCTCCTCAGGGCCAAACACTGCACCCCACCCTGGCAGGTCACCGGGGCTGAGCTCCCCGACGGCCGCAGAGGACAGCACAGCCCGTGGAGCCAAGGCCACACTCCAGACCACATTCACTTTTCCCTTCGTGCCACCTCACCTCTGAGAGCAAACGGCTCCTAACCCAGTCCAGGCCTCGGGGCCCACGCGACTTCCTCACTCACATCAGCCGGCCTCTCTGTAGACTCCACTGCACGCTGTTCTCAGCAACAGCTGATGGCCTTTTTTTTTTTTTTTTTCCTTCTGCCTCCTAAGGTTTATTTTCTTTGGCTGGAGCTACAGGCCTTTTGTCTTGGGTCAGAGTGTCCCGCCTCCGCCACACTTACCAGGGGGGTTTCCAGAGAAACCTGAAATGGGAATCAAGAGCAACAGGATGAGGCTCCGAACTTTTCACACCATCGCAGGGTAAGAGACTGCTCACGGGAAAGGCGGGCAACACATTAAGAAAAAGAACTTCCACAGGAAAACTTATCACTTGTGTTCTCGCAAAATAAAGAAAGAATAAAGCCACCTGTTAGAACGGCCACCAAAAAGGAGGGTACCGACCCAAAAGGATCTGTTCTAAGATATTAAATTTGAAATATCCTAAAAAGCGGCTTGCTTTGGAAAAGCAGGCGATGCCTGTGGCACCCAAATATCTCAAATATCATTCTTTGTCTAATATACCAACTCCCCCCACCCCCACCCCGGCACATTACAGCTTCTATTTTCAGCACGAGAAGACCATTTCCTATCTTAAAGGAAAGTTCTCCTCCCGGAGAGAAAACTGCCTACAACCTACAACCTCTGCCCTTCCAGTTCTAAAGGGGAGGGAGGTTATTAACAAGTGAGAGTGTGAGACACCGGACCACACTTGGGCCACCCCTTCACACCAAAGAACGTCTTTCATTTCCCAACTTAGAAATCCTATTTTTTTTCTATCAGCCTCCAATTATAAGGGGGGGGGGGGGCACCAGAATTTGGTATCCCGAGGCTGCACAGGCAGGTTTTATCTTTATTCCTATGACCTTCTGAGCCAAGCTGAGGATATGGCCAAGTCCTCACCCCAGACTGCCAAGTGGGGAGAAGGTTAAATCTGCCTTTCGGTTTCTGGTCTCCATTAATCTCATAAACCAAGACATCCCCCTCTCCTCTACCCCATCCACCCGCTTCACGCTGAAGGGGAGGCGAGAGCTACAGACACACACACAACACACGCCCCTCTCCGCTCAGAGTAAACACAACTGCGACCCAGAATCCCTGCTTACGCTACTCTCCCATTCGCACGCCATTTATCACTGAACTCTCCAAGGGGCCGATTAAGTTCCAGAAAGCGGGCAAAGTCCCTTAAAGATCTCGAGGGAGGGCCAGAGGCCCTGGCGAGAGTCCGGTCCCACCCTGTCCCGGGTACCCGAGTCCGGCGGGGACCAAGTCGCCATGCCCACTCTCGGCGCCTCGGCTTCGAGCCTTCTGGGGCGGCGAGCGAACAAGTGCTACTTTGCTGGCCTTGACCCACCCTTAAAGGAAAACCTCTCCCCGCCCTCCGGCCCTGTGGCCCCACCCCGCTCCCTACCCGGGCCTCACACCACGCCTTCTCGGGCCCTCGACCCTCCCTAGTCCATCCCACCCCAGAGCCGGCTTTCTCCTGGGCGCCGCGGCCCGTCCACGACAGGCCTAGGACCCCAGTCCCGCCAGACACCTGGCTCGGCCGCCCAGCTCCCGCCTCCTGCCCCTCAGCCACATCCCGCCGCCCCTCACCCCATAAGCCTCGGCCCCGGGGCGCTGTGCCCCTCCCTTCAGGGAAAGGAATGTGCCCGATACCCGCTGCTGAGTTCAGCGTCCGCCACAGCAGGCCCTCAGCCTGAGTCCGAGGCCGCCGCCACCGCCGGCCGGCCTACAGCTCCCCAGCCTCCGCTTCCCTCCCCGCCCCCTCCTTCCACCTCACTCGGAAGCCCGCCCGCCACGGCCATCAGAAACAGTTTCTCCAATCAACTAGCAGAGACCGCGGCCGCCGCCGGATGTTGCTCTGACTGACAGCAGAGAGGACCCAATAGTTGAATGGGTCTCCTCCTCTCTGGGCCCATTTTCCTAAGACTGACATGACCCACGGCCCAATGGATATCTAGGCCCGCCCCGCGTCCTGGGCCCACCAATGAGTGGAGCAAAGGCCGTAGGGTCCGGCGTTCTGGACTACCCCGCGGCGTTTGCTCGGCGGGTGGTGTTGCAAACTGTGCGCTTCTAGGGCATTCTGCGTTGAGGAACTGAGAGCCTGAGACAGGGGTCGGGAGGAAGTATCGCCACCCAGGCGCGGAATTTTTCCCCGCGAGGGTGCCCACGGTGACTTGCAAAAGTCCAGTGAGACCCGAGGGTGGTCGAGACGGGGCACGGAGCATGTGGTTCATATGGCGGCGACGCTCTTGCCGCCATCTTGAGTGCTGGCAGCGGAACCAGGTCGTCCGGCTCCCCTTCCGTGTAGGCCTGGGCTCAGCCACCTGGGCAGGCGGGATGGTGCGTTGTACCGCCCAGGCAAGGGTGCTGTGGGGACTGCCGGGGAGACCGGTGGTCTCCACCTTGGTGGAAAGAAGCGGTGGTGTAATAGCGATTTTTGTCATGATAGAAACATCTCAGAACTTAGTTTTGCTGCTCAAGAACTTTGTCCAATTTCCAGAGTTCTCCAGTGAAGTCTAGCCACATTTCAAAAACATGTTTGTGACTCCTCAACGTTGTTGTTGTTGTTTAATATTTATTTATTTATTTGAAAGAGGTACACAGAGAAAGAGAGGGAGAGAGGTCTTTCATGTGCTGGTTTACTCCCCAACTGACCACAATGCCTGGAGCTGAGCTGATCCGAAGCCAGAAGCCTGGAGCTTCCGCCAGGTGTCCCACGCAGGTGTAGGAGCCCCAGGACTTGGGCCATCTTCTGCTGTGGGATGCCAGAGCCACAGGCGGAGGCTTAGCCTACTGTGCCACAGCGCTGGCCCCGTTAATTTACAACCCCCCACATCAGCTTGCAAGTCCCAAGGCCTTTCTGGAGAGATTCTGATTTAACTGCGGTGGCTGCCTGGGTCCTGACACCCGGTTTAGGGAGTCACTGAGTGGCGGTTTTTACTGTTCGCTTCCGAAGCTCATGGATAGTGGGTATTATGAAAGGACCTTTCTGTGTATTTGAAAGGCAGAGGGAGCAAGAGAAAGAACTGCCATGTTGGCCGGCGCCGCGGCTCACTAGGCTAATCCTCCGCCTAGCGGCGCCGGCACACCGGGTTCTAGTCCCGGTCGGGGCGCCGGATTCTGTCCCGGTTGCCCCTCTTCCAGGCCAGCCCTCTGCTGTGGCCAGGGAGTGCAGTGGAGGATGGCCCAGGTGCTTGGGCCCTGCACCCCATGGGAGACCAGGAAAAGCACCTGACTCCTGGCTCCTGCCATCGGATCAGCACGGTGCGCCGGCCGCAGCGCGCCGGCCGCGGCGGCCATTGGAGGGTGAACCAACGGCAAAGGAAGACCTTTCTCTCTGTCTCTCTCTCTCACTGTCCACTCTGCCTGTCAAAAAAAAAAAAAAAAAAAGAACTGCCATGTAGGGGTTCGCTCCCCAGATGGCCTGCACTGGCCAGAGCTCCGCTAGGCGGAAGCCCAGGGTCTCCGATGTGGAGATCCTAATACTGAGCTCTCTTAGCAGGGGTCTGCTCAGGACCTGGGGCTGGGAATCTAACCGAGGTTCTCCAGTATGGGATATAGACATCTTAACCACCAGGGAAAGCACTTGTTCTGCCGTGACTTTTTTTTTTTTTTTTTTAAGAAGATTTATTTATTTGAAAGGCTGCATTACAGAGAGGAGGAGACAGAAATCTTCCACCTACTGGTTCACTCCCCAAATGGCTGCAGAGGCTGGAGCTGGGCTGGTCCAAAGCCAGGAGCTTCTTCTGGGTCCCCCTCGTGGGTGCAGGGACCCAAGGACTTGGACCATCCTCTGCTGCTTTCCCAGGCACATTAGGAGGTTGTCTTACCCGCTGCGGCGCAGTGCCGGCCCCTGCCATGAACTTTTTGAAGTACCCTGGTACACCAGTATGCATTCATTGAATCCTTACAAAACTACCCAGGCTGGTTTACTGTATGAAAGACTGGCTCAGGGCCCAGCGTTGTGGTGCAGCGAGTTTACCTGCCACCTGCAATGTCTGCATACCATGAGTGCCTGTGTCAGTCCCGGCTGCTCCACTTTTTTTTTTTTTTTTTTTTTTTTTTTTTTTTTTTTTTTGCAGGCAGAATTAGTGAGAGAGAAAGACAGAGAGAAAGGTCTTCCTTCCGTTGGTTCATCCCCAAAATGGCCGCCACGGCGGGTGTGCTGCGGCAATCCAGTGCCAGGAACCAGGTACTTCTCCTGGTCTCCCATGGGGTGCAGGGCCCAAGTACCTGGGCCATCCTCCACTGCCCTCCCTGGCCACAGCAGAGAACTGGACTGGAAGAGGAGCAACCGGGACAGAATCCGGCGCCCCAACCAGGACTAGAACCCGGGGTGCTGGCGCCACAGGCGGAGGATTGTCCCAGTGAGCCATGGCACCGGCCATCCACTTCTTTTTTCTTTTAGAGTTAGAGAGGAGAAGTTGGGGAAGGGGAGTCTTCCCTCCGGTGGTTCACTCCCCAGATGGCTGCATCTGCAGGAGCTGGGCCTAGCCAAAGCCAGGAGCCGGGAGCAGCTTCTGCATCTCCCATGAGGGTATAAGGGTCCAAGGACCTTGTGTGAGGAGTCAGGTGGGTTAATAGGGTGATCCCAGTGGAAATTTGGGGTGCTTTCCCCCAAAGGTTGTCTTTAGCAAGGTCAGAAGTACCTGCCTACCCACTCTTGGAATGCTTCCACTTTTACCATAAGAATAGCAAGGGAGTGGTGATTCTACCCTCCAGCGGCACAGCTCACTGTAAACCAATTAGGTAGCCCCCCCCCCCACTTTGGTTTTTTGTTTTATCTGAGCAAGCGAGATAGGGTAAAGGATTGTAAATTAGGTCTTGGTGGGCTTTGTCCCCACCTTGTAACTGAATGAAAATCTGATTGTCAAGATTTTTTTCCCAAAATTGTGCTTAAAAACCCAGCACTTTGGGTTTTGTTTTGTGTTGTTTTTTTTCTCTCTCTCTCTCTTGGAATCCCTCCTCCATGCCACTCTGGCTAGAGGGCTTTTACTCTAATAAATCTTGCTTTTTAAATCTCTGCTTGTCCGCTTGGAAATTCTTCCATGTGAGACAAAGAACCTAGGTAGTAATATGCTCTCCACCGCTGTTTTCCTGTAACACTTGGGCCATCGTTCACTGCTTTCCCAGGCCATAGCAGGGAACTGGATTAGAAGTGGAGCAGCTGGGACTGGAACCAGTACCCATATGGGATGCCGGCACTGCAGGCGGCAGCTTTTCCTGCTAAGCCACAGCACCAGCCCTAGGCTCCACTTCTGATCCCTCTAATTGGGCAGATCCCTGCTAGTGGGCCTGGAAAGCAGCAGAGATGGCCCAAGTGCTTGGGCCCCTGAACCCATGTGGGACACCCAGAAGCTCCTGTCCGCTGGCTTCAGACTGACTCTGCTCTGCCCGTTGCAGCCATTTGGGGAGTGAACCAGCAGATGGAAAATCTCTCTCTCTCTCTCTCTCTCTCCTCTCTCTCTCTTCTCTCTCTCTCTCTCTCTCTCTCTCTCTCTCTCTGTAACTCTACCTTTCATATAAATAAATATGTATTAAAAAAAAAGTGGTTCAGAGAGCACGTTTTACTTATCCATCTTACTGCTCTTCTCGCAGTACATATAGGAATATAAACTCCATGAGGACTAGAATTAAGTGCATTAGCGTTATGTATCCTTAAAACAGCAGTGAGTGAAATAGGCGCTCCCTAAATACTCACCAGTTGAAGGGGACTCAAGTAGACAGGCATGTGATTGGAAGTTCCTGTTAAAAGCAGAAATTCACTAGCCACACCTCGGAGCAGGGCTACCTTGCAGGACGTGGCATGCTGCAGTGAGCATTCAGCCCATGAGCGAATGAGGCCATGGAGGAAACTGTTGCTGATGGGTAAGAGAGAGGGAGAAGTTTAAGTGTGACCATTAACTCTCAGATCAGGGGAGTTAAGAAGAAAATACTAAAAGATACCAAGATACCAAGGCTCAACAGGAGTTACAGTCCTTAAGTACAAGACTTTTGGGGGATGGTAGGAGGACAGATAGCATAGTAAGAGCAGTTGGTGTTAAATAAACCTAATTATTAGTATTATTTGTATTTATTTATTTATTTTGAAAAACAGAGCTCACACGCACTGGTACACTCCCCAAATGCCCACAACAGTTAGGGCTGAGCCAGTGCCAGGAACTCAATCCCGATCTCCCACATGGGTAGCAGGGACCCAATTACTTGAGGCATTACTGCTGCTTCCCAGGGTCCACATTATCAGGAAGCTGGAGTCAGGACCTGGAGCCAGGAATTGAACTCTCCAATGTGGTATGAGGGTGTCTTAACTGCTAGGCTAAACATCCTTTCTGGTTGTTTGACATAGCAAGTATGGAATAATTTTTTTAAAGACTTATTTATTTGAAAGGAGGAACTAGATCTTCCATTTGCTATTCACTCCCCAAATGGCCACAAAGGTCGGGGGTGGGCCAGGCTGAAGCCAGGAGCCAGGAGCTTCATCTGGGTCTCCCACATGGGTAGCAGGGGATCAAGGACCTGGGCCGTCTTCCTCTGCTTTCCCAGGCCATCAGCAGGGAGCTGGATTGGAAGTAGAGCAGCTGCAGAACTCAAACCGGTGCCCACATGGGATGTCAGGCCTGCAGGCAGAGGCTTAACCTACTATGCTTCAGTGCTGGCCCCTGTTTGTGTTTCCTAAGCGGACCTGTTGCCTCAGATGAGAAAAGTCATATAGGGATGAAAGACTAACAAGAAAACATACATACACACTCACTAAAATGAAATGCTGCCGCTGTACACGGGGAGACCACACTGGGAAGATGAGGTGTGATTCTGTTACACTACTTCCAGAGCTTAAATCCATGCGGCACTTTTTTTTTTTTTAAAGATTTATTTATTTACTTGAAAGTCAGAGTTACACAGAGAGTGAGGAGAGGCAGAGGTCTTCTATCCAATGGTTCACTCCCCTGGCCGCAACGGCTAGAGCTGTGCCGATCCAAAGCCAGGAGCCAGGAACTTCTTCTGGATCTCCCAAGTGGGTGCAGGGGCCCAAGGACTTGGGCCATCTTCTACTGCTTTCCCAGGCATAGCAGAGAGCTGGATTGGAAGAGGAGCAGCCGGGTCTCGAACCGGCGCCCATACAGGATGCCAGTGCTTCAGGCCAGGGCATTCACCCACTACACCAGAGCACTGGCCCCCACTTGGCCACTTTTTAATGACCTATAAGCACGTTGGCTAGCTCTCTCCTGTCTCCTTTCCCTTCCACCTGGGGTCCTGGGTGTGGGTGGAGGGGCCCATGTTAGGAAGGCAGTAAGTTGAGTGGAGAGATCCGGTTTTGTCCACAGCTAACTTTCTTTTGGCTTCGTTTACAGTATATAAGTGTGTGTTGCCATTATTTGAATGTTGACTTGGAGGGAGATGGATCAGGAACTGTATTACTGTGTTAAAGGATGCCTGGGAAGTAGCTGGGGAAAGTTTCTGGTTCAGCCATTTCACCTGGTGAGGAGGAAAAGGGAGAGACCTAGTGGCAGGGCTGAGGAGCCCACAAGCAGAGACACTGCCTCCCTGGCAGCCGCGGGGGATTAGGCCTGGCAGGGAGTGGCGCCCACGATACTTAATGCTCCACGACAGAGTGTAGAGACCAAAAGGACTGCTTTCCACTGTCTCAAGGTCCAGATCAAGCCTGAGCAGCTGCAGACCTTCCCCAAACCTGCTGATTAACCTTGTAAAACCCAGGGCGTGTCCTTCTTCACCCAGGAAGCCACCTTCTCCCTGCCCCAGGCCCTCCCCCACTCCCTCTGCCTGGGACAGCTGTTAATAGGACAATTACCCAAGAAGCAAAAGAAAGATCCCATGCTGATGTGTCATCAGTCCCGGTATATCCATTAAATCAGACTGAGACCGCTGGAGAAAGTGAGCGCATGCGCTTGCTCCCCAAGGGTGAGGCTGACGGCCGGCTGTAAAACCAGACCTTGTCCTGGCGACTCCAGGCTGCCCAGGAGAGAGGAGAAGGCAGCGGGAAACCAGAAAGGGGGTTGGTTGAAACGCACAGGGACTGGGGGAGGGTCATAAAAAGACCCAGCAAGCTCTAACACACACACACACACACATGGATATCCTCACTCCTAGCGGGAATATCTGTGTCAACTCAGTGCCCACTATGGGAAAAGCTGCTGCTGCTGCCCCCAGCAGGCACGGCCACCGCCAGTCCTCCCTGGAGGGTGACATCTGCCAGGAAATCCTCAAAGAGCGGTGGGAGGGCAGCCGGGCTGGGCTCAGGTTTCTTCTGGACTAGCAGGAATTGCTTTCTCCCCTTAGGGGAAACCCAGTCTTTCTGCCATTCTGGTTGTCTTTTTTTTTTTTTTTTTAAATGGGTTTAAATGTTGCTCATCTATATCAGTATTTCTCACTCTCCAGCCCAGCTGATCCAAGGGACTGGATTAGCTGGCAGTTAGATTTCTTCGGAGCCCTTCTGAGAGATTCTAGGATTATGCCCCATCTAGACTAGATTTTGTTAGCACGTCTTGGGAGGAAATCCATCATTGTCCACGTAATCCAGACACGTGGCCCCTTTCCTAGGGGGCTAATACCACGTAGCCTTCACCACACAGCCTCTTCCCCATGCACCACTGCCACACTGTCACAGAAGACTGCTTTTTAAAAAGAGTTACTTATTTGGAAGAGTTACAGAGAGAGTTGGGGGCAGGGGTCTCACATCCGCTGGTTCACTCCCCAAAAGACCATAACAGCTGGAGCTGAGTCAATCCAAAGCCAGGAGCCAGGAGCCAGGAGCCAGGAGCTTCTTCCGGGTCTCCCACGCGGGTGCAGGGGCCCAAGGACTTGGGCCATCTTCTACTACTTTCCCAGGCCAGAGCAGAGAGCTGGATCGGAAGTGGAGCAGCCAGGGATGGAACCGGCGCCCACATGGGATGCTTCTGCTGCAGGTGATGGATTTGCCCACTTTGCCACAACATCGATCCTAGAAGATCGCTTTTCAACCTTGGCTACACATTCGAGCTTGTAAAAAAAATACCAATGCCCAGGTCCCCACCCCACACCAATTCCATCCTGTCTCCCACAGCAGAGTGGGAGCATCAGTTACTTGGTAAAAGCTCCTCAGGTGATTATCCTGTGCGGCCAGAGTAGAGAATCACTAGCTTGGAGCAAGCACTGGAGTAAGGGGCCAACACTGGTACAGTGGGGTAAGCTGCTGCCTGTGACGCTGGCATCCCCTATGGGCACTGGTTCAAGTCCTGACTGCTCCACTTCTGATCCAGCTCTCTGCTAATGTGCCTAGAAAAGCAGCAGAAGATGGCCCAAGCGCCTGGGCCCCTGCCACCCATGCAGGAGACCCAGATGGAGTTCCAGCCTGGCCCAGGCCCAGCCATTGCAACCATGTGGGAGTGAACAGGTGGATGGATGGAAGATCTTCCCCCTCTCTCTATAACTCTGCCTTGTAGATAAATAAATCCTGTTCTTTTTTTAATTAAAAACATTGCAGTTGACTGAACAAAAGAACAGCAGCAGGAAGGCATCGACCAGAATCATCTTCTGCTTTTTGGATGTGTGCTTTCTCAAACCGAAAATGCTCTCCGCCTCGACCCATCTGATTAAACGACCCATTGTTCGTTCATGTCTCCTTGTAACATTTTTTGAAGCTGAGTTCAGCTGTCCTTTGTGTCTTGCCATGTTGTTCCAAACAACATTGGGTAATTTTCTTTGTATAGCTCCCAGTGTGGCATGCCACAGTGAGGGAGGTGCCACAGCGAGGTGGGAAGAGTGGGTGTTTTGGACTCATAACCGGCTTCAAAAATCCAGCCCCGTCACTTCCTGGTCGGACTATCCTGAGCTCAATGGAGACAACAATATATGCATTCACAGATTTGAAAAATCAGACGGCCTGTAGAAAGCCACTTGTGCATGGGGGCAGAGCTGGTGTGAGCCCTTTCTTGGCCAACTCTCTCTCTCCACCCCCTCTACAACCTCAACCCAGAGAAAGCCAGAGGCAGTGAAGAAATGACAGCTGGCTGGGGAGTGGTCAGACCCATCCGGCGGGCAGGCAGAGCGCAGAGGCTGCCACCAGCACCGCCATCCACGCCTCGGATTCTACACACACCTCCCCCTCGTGACATTCTAGCAGGAAGGAGAGGGGCTGGTACCCAAGGGAGCTGTTTCTTCTTGGCACACAGGAACAGATGCTGAGATCCTAGGACAGACAGCGTGCAAATGTGGCAGCAGGAGGGTGAGTCAGAGGAAACCGAATGGTCTCCCCTCCAACACATCGCAAGGCCCACGGCAGAACGGGAGAAGCCCGTTTGAATCTCCTGGGCCACCACCGGGTCGCGTTCTTGGGGACCAGTTCTGGGTTCAGCTCCTCCACAGACTCCAGCCCCAGTGAGCCGCAGCCACCCTGAAGGGAGCAGAGGGTGGAGAAACAGGAGGGCCGAGTCCCTGCGCAGCCAGGTTTGGCCCCGCACTGGGAGGCCTCCAGCCGGTTCTCACTGCCGCACCTCCACGCTCCTCCAGCGCCGCCAGCTTGAACCCGAGTCCTCTTGCAGTGGTGCTCTGCAGAGGACCCGTCCCCTGTGCACACTCAGCTTGCGTTTGTGCGTGGAATCCCAGGAGAAGTGCCTCTCAGCCTGGAGAGGCCGCGGAGCGCAGAGTCCTGGGCTCACTTTCGAGGGAGCTTGAGGATGGTGAGGACTCTAAATTAACTTAGTTGTCACTACTGCACTGAAGACGCACAGAGATCCCGGTGAGCCTAAGGACAGCAGCAGCAGGGGCCAGCGCTGTGGCACAGTAGGCTGAGCCTCATCCTGTGGCATCGGCATCCCATATGGGCACCAGTTCTAGTCCCAGCTGCTCCTCTTCCTGTCCAGCTCTCTGATACGGCCTGGGAAAGCAGTGGAAGATGGCCCAAGTGCTTGGGCCTCCGCAACGGTATGCACAACCCGGTAGAAGCTCCTGGCTCCTGGCTTTGGATTAGCCCAGCTCCGGCTGTTGTGGCCACTGGGGAGTGAACCAGCGGATGGAAGACCTCTCTCTCTCTCTCTCTCTCTCTCTCTCTCTCTCTCTCTCTCTCCCTCTCTTGCTTTTCTTTCTTTACACTGAAAAGCACAGATAGAGACAGAGATCTTCCGACCCAAATAACAGCCCAGGGCTGGCCAGGCTGAAGCCAGGAGTTTGGAATTCAATCCAGATCTCCCACCTGAGTGGCAGGGACCCAAATACTTGAGCCATCATCTGCTGCTTCCCAGGGTATGATTAGCAGGAAGCTGGAATCAGAATTGGAGCCAGGACTCGAACCCAGGCACTCGATATGGGATGTGTGCATCCCAAGCAGTGCTGTGCCAAATGCCTGCCCCACATGTTGCTTTCTTGAGGGATTTCTCAGCCAACTCAAATGCAAATGACGTCCTTCGCTGCCTCTCCTGACCCTCACGTTCCCCATCCCCAGTCCTGTTCTATTTTTCATCACTGACTCACGTAACACCTTATTTGTGAATCCTCCATTTTTCACAGAAAAGTGTGCACACACATTCACACTTGATTAGTTCCATGAACTCAAGGTCTTATTTTGTCTATGAATAATTCTAGTCCTACGAAAGTACTCGTGCATGCTAACCATTCAATAAATACTTTTCAAGCACATTAAATATGATTTTATTGAGAGGTACACTATTATTTGTTTAAAATAGGTATTCCAGGGGCTGGCGTTGTGACATAGTGGGCACCCATAGAGGTGCCGGATCCAGTCCCAGCTGCTCCACTTCCGACCCATCTCCCTGCTAATGCTCCTGGGAAAGCAGCAGAAGGGGTCCTTGGACCCCTGCACCCACGTGGGAAACCAGAAAGAAGCTCCTGGCTCCTGGCTTCAGATCAGCCAAGCTCCAGCCATTGCAGCCATGTGGGGAGTGAACCAATAGGTGGAAGCTCTCTCTCTGTCTCTCTCTCACTGTGTAACTCTCCCTTTCAAATAAATAAATTTTTAAAATAGGAGTCCTGTGAATATTTGCACACGAGCTACCTCACCCTGGATTATTCATTTATTTATTCACTTACTCAACAAGTGTTTATTAAACCTCTCGGTGCCAACCCCTGTGAGTGGCACCAGGGATTCGGCCGTGAGTAAAACAGGCACATGATCTTGAAGGGCTCAAAGTCTAATGGGGAGAAGGCCCTTACACTTTGTAAAGAAAAAAAAATAGTAAGGGGCCAGTGCTGTGGCATAGTGGGTAAAGCTACTGCCTGCAGTGCCAGCATCCCATATGGGCACCAATTTAAGCTCCACTTCCAATCCAGCTCTCTGCTATGCCTGGGAAAGCAGTAGAAGATGGCCCAAGTCCTTGGGCCCCTGCACCCGCGTGGGAGACCCGGAAGAAGCTCCTGGCTCCTGGCTTCGGATCAGCACAGCTCTGGCCATTATGGTCATTTGGGGAGTGAACCAGTGGATATAAGATCCCCCAATTTCTGCCTCTCTGTAACTCTGCCTTTCAAATAAATAAGCAAATAAACTTTAAAAAATAATACAATGACATTTAGTGATTGCGAGAAGAACAAGGAAGATGTAAGTAGGGTGCGGAGATGGGGAATCTGCTGAGCTTGAACAGTGATTGTCATTGTCACAGTGGGCCTTTGGACGACAACATTTCATCCTAAACCTGAGGATGAGATGGTTTGAGGCAGTTGGTGGGAGAAAACCCCACTCCATAGCCATGAAGCATGAGTGAATGGGTTAACCACAGAACAGGCCTTGAGAAAAGAACAGAGAGGAAATGTCAAGTCCCAAATCCTGGATCCAGGGCCAGCATCTAGCGCAGTGTTTAAGACACCAGACAAAGCTGTGTCTCCTATCAGACAGGGTACCTGAGTTTGACACCCCACTCCAACCCCTGACTCCAGTTTCGTGGGAAGCGGCAGTGATGGCTCAAGTGCTTGGGTTGCTGACATGGACTGAGTTCCTGGCTCCCAGGTTTGGCCACAGCCCAATCCAAGCCACTGTGGGCACCTGGGGAGTGAGCCAGCAGGTGGGAGTGTGTTCTCCCTTCCCGCCCCCTCTCAAATAAATAAATTATTTATTTATTTTTCTTTAAATTAATTAAATTTAATAAATTTAAAATTTCTTTATTTTTATCTTAAAAATTTATTTAAAAAATAAATAAATCTTAAAAAGACCGTATACAGCTAATAAGTAGTTGTGTGGAAGAACCCAGGTTTCTTTTTTTCCTTTTAAGATTTATTTATTTATTTAAAAGATTTATTCTATTGGCTGGCCCCATGGCTCAATAGGCTAATCCTCTGCCTGCAGCGCCGGCACACTGGGTTCTAGTCCCGGTCGGGGCGCCGGATTCTGTCCCGGTTGCCCCTCTTCCAGGCCAGATCTCTGCTGTGGTCCCGGAGTGCAGTGGAGGATGGCCCAAATGCTTGGGCCCTGCACCTGCATGAGAGACCAGGAGAAGCACCTGGCTCCTGCCTTCGGATCAGTGCAGTGCGCCAGCTGCAGCGCACCGGCCGCGGCGGCCATTGGATGGTGAACCAATGGCAAAGGGCAAAGGAAGACCTTTCTCTCTGTCTCTCTCTCTCTCACTGTCCACTCTGCCTGTAAAAAAAAAAAAAAAAAAAAAAAAAAAGGTTTATTCTATTTATTTGAAAGGCAGAGTGACAGAGAGGGAGAGAGAAAAATCTTCCGTCTGCTGGTTCACTCTCCAAATTGCCACAACAGCCAGTGCTGGACCAGACTGAAGCCAGGAGCCAGGATCTTCTGGGTTTCCTACACCGGTGCAGGGGCCCAAGCACTTGGGCCATCTTCCGTTGTTTCCCCAGGGAGCCGGTCGGAAGTGGGGCAGCCAAGACTCAAACCGGTGCCCATTTGGGATGGTGGCATCACAGGCAGTGGCTTTACCCACTATACCACAGCGCCTGCCCCAAAATCAATTAGTTAATTAATTAATTATACAGAGAGAGGGAGAGACACACAGAGGTCTTCCATTGGCTAGTTCACTCCCCAGATGGCCTCAATGGCCAGGAGCAAGGAGCTTCTTCCAGGTCTCCCACATGGGTGGCAGGAGCTGAAGCACTTGGGCCATCTTCCACTGCTTTTCCCAGGACATTAGAAGGGAGCTGGGGGCCGACGCCGCAGCTCAATAGGCTAATCCTCCGCCTGCGGAGGTTCTAGTCCTGGTGGGGGCACCAGATTCTGTCCCTGTCGCTCCTCTTCCTGTCCAGCTCTCTGCTGTGGCCCAGGAGTGCAGTGGAGGATGGCCCAAGTGCTTGGGCCCTGCACCCACATGGGAGACCAGGGGAAGCACCTGACTCCTGGCTTCGGATCAGCGTGGTGCGCTGGCCGTAGCGGCCGTCGGAGGGTGAACCAACGGAAAAACAGGAAGACCTTTCTCTCTGTCTCTACCTCTCTCACTGTCCACTCTGCCTGTCAAAAAAAAAAAAAAAAAAAAAAAAAAAAAAAAAAAAAGAAGAAGAAGAAGGGAGCTGGATCACAAGTGGAGCAGGCAGGTAGGCCTTGAACCAGTGCTCACATGGGATGCTGGCGTCACAGGTGGTGGTCTATGTCACAGCGAGGGCCCCATATGCTGTTTTGAAAAGTCGCACGAAGTCCGAATTTCTGCGCTTAGAGTGGGGATGACAGTCCCTATCTCACCGTGTGGATTGTATTGCATAGTGCGTGTCAACCTGTTGGATGTGACGTGCACACATGGCATTGGCAGGGTACATGCCTAAATATCATGAACTCCGTCTCTCTGAAGCGTGACCTTGCCACAGGCCATAAGTGCGTGTCCTCTGGTGTCCCCAGATGGAAGAAGCCACACCTGACTGCAAAGCCTGGTGCTTTCTAGAAATTTCTGCACTGGGCATCCCGTCTGCTTCAGACCGAGCAGTGGCTTTTCTCGGGAAACATCTGGGGAGGTGTGCCTGGGGTCCTGGCTTCCCCGCCCCGGAAGCAGTGCGAGAGGAATGGGAGCGCCCCTTCCCCACGGAGGGGTCACCCAGAGCTGGCCCCATCGGCCACTGCCAGAAGCCGCCGTCCCTGAGACCCAGAGGGTGACCTGACGTTTGTCGCGAGGGGACCTACCAAGGTGAGTTTTGCTTCTGTTTCCTGCGGGCCCAGGACAGCCTGAGAAAGGCAGGAAGCCGCCAGAGGCCGGTCCTAGGACCACCTGACGGTGCAGCGAGCTTGGCGGGACTTTGGGGAGCGGAGGGAGAGAGCGAGAGACGAGAGGTGGGGCAGGGGCGCGCGGGTGTGGGCGCAGGGCCGAGAGGGCGCGAGGGGACGGCAGGAGGCCGAGCAGGAGGGAGGCAAGGACAGCCCCGCACGAGCCGCGGGCGGAGCGGAGGGCGCGGGCGGCGCCGGGGGCCGGGCGCGGAGGCGGAGCGGCGCGGCGGGCGGCGCTGTCAGTGCGAGGCGCGAGCGGAATGCAGCGGCCCGAGGCCTGGCCACGTCCGCACCCGGGGGAGGGGGCCGCGGCGGCCCAGACCGGGGGCGCGGCGCCGCCCGCGGGAGCCGGGGAGCCCTCGGGGCCGCGGGTAGGGAGCGCACGGGTGCGGGGTCCCGGGCAGCGGGAGCTGGGCGGGGAGCGGCCGCCAACTCACAACTCGCGCGCGCCGGCGCTGGGAACTTTGTGTCGCCGCCGGGCAGCCCCGGGGAGGGGGCCCAGGCCCAGGGTAGGGGACGGTAAGTTCGTGCAGCGGCGCGGGCCGGCCAGGCGGCCCGTCCTGGGCCAGCCGGAGTGGGGCTGAAGTTTGAGGTCAACTCGGAGCAGCGATGGGGATGGGGATGGGGATGACGAGGATGGGGGGCGGGGAACGAGCGTCCTCTGGGAGCCGGTAAGGAGTGGCCTTGGCGGCCGGGACTGGAGCGCCCACCCCCGGGGGGCTGACGCGCGTGCTTCTGGAGCCGGGGTCGCCGGCAAGCAGCAGGCTCTCGGCGCCGCTGTCCCCCGGCCCAGGTTCTGTGATACACTCCGACTCGGGCTCTGGAGCAGTCAGTGCATGACAGAACTTGGGCCCGGAAGGACCTTCTGCACCCAGCGGGCACGGCGCCCACCCGGGGCCTGCCGCGGAACATCCGCCGCCGCCGCGCAGTGGAGTGGCCCCTGCGGCGCAGGGTGGGGCGGGAACCAACGGTGCACCTTTGCTCGCTGGAGCCCGAGGAGGTGCCCCTAGGGCCGGCCCAGTCCATGGAGCCCACCACAGGGCGTCTGTCTGGGGCCAGGGGCCACATGGAGCTCTTCCCACCCCCTCCTGTCAGTTGCAGGAACCTTCCCTCTACACCATCAAGGCTGTTTTCATCCTAGACAATGATGGGCACCGGCTGCTGGCCAAGGTAACCCCCAACTCGACCCTGACCCCGACCCTGAGCCCCCAAGTGCCACAGACCCCAGAACACAGAGAAACCGCTGGGGTCTCTCAGGGCAGCTCAGCTGAGCCCCAGCAGGAGGTCCTTCTGACACCTTCCTCTCCTAACTCCTGCTGGCGCTGAAGGGGGGGGGTTTCTCCTTACTGCTACTCATCCTTGCACTGGCCAGCTGGTCCTTGGGCACAGGGAACCCCCCACCAAGGGCTGGGTGGGGTGTGCAGCCTGGGACCCAGGAGATCTGGTCCCTGAACTCCAACAAGCAACTTGCAGTCTGGTAAACACTAAGGGATTACTCTAAGGGGTCAGAGGACGTAGAAGCAGTTGTGACGTCAGAGACCCTCTGATCCCACTCTTTCGCATCACAGATGATGAACAGGAAGCACAGAGGAGCCACGTGCTCAGCCTGGGGTTACACGTGTTCACACCCTAGCAGCGCCTGGAGTCAGGCTCTGACTTGAAGGCCAGGGTGGTTTCCACTGCACCCCCATTCCGTGGCCTGGTGCTTGTGCTAGAGTGCGCGCGCACACACACACACACACACAGAGCACACCAGGCGGGGACCAGCCAAAGCCAGATTTCTGCCATGGACTCCCTCTGTAGGAGACCTTGAAACACTTACACAAGCGAGCATTGCATTCTGGAGATTTCACTTGTGTGTTTGGGGCTGAAGTTTTATTGCCTTCAGGACATTCAAATGAGTGTGTCCCCTGCAGCTGCGGCCGGCTGGGAGACTGCTAATTTGCCTGTGGATCGAGCACTGGGTGGCAAAATCCATGCTGAGAATTGCAAGCTGAGTGGACCACCCTTGCACCAGCAGGTGGTCAGAGGTGGACCAGCATTGCCCAACGGCACAGGGCCTCCTCCCTGCGGCACCCATCCGTGTTACAGATTAAGAAACTGAGTCGGAGAGCGAGGCTCACCAAACCCATAGTGGAACAAAAGCTGATTTTGGTTCTGGAATACGTGCCCAGAACTTGAGCTTCACCATAACCCCGTCTGCTGTCAAACTGTCCTCGGTGAACCCCAGCTCTGGTTCTGCCGACTGCGGGGGGCATTGCCTGACTCCGTCACACCCTTCTTCCCCTGTTGTCCTGGTAGTGGTTGCTTAGGAAGGACACCTGGCTGCATGGACTCAGGTGGCTGTCACACAGTGCCACCTGGTGACCCCCAGCCGTCCGCCCCTTGCACATCTGCAGAACACTTAGAATTTGTATATGGGGAAGTGGTGAGGGGACCGGCCTAGGAGGCAGTACAGGGGAGTCAGCGTGGCAGCAGGGTCCCGCTTGGCCAGCGCCCACTCCTTCCTGCCCTGCCGCCCATCCAGAGAGGAGCCAGGCCCTGTGTGATGGCCACGGCCCCGCCTCCTCCCCTTCCTCACAGTACTATGATGACACATTCCCCTCCGTGAAGGAGCAGGTGGTCTTCGAGAAAAATGTCTTCAACAAGACCAGCCGCACCGAGAGTAAGTGTTGGCCTCCTGCTGCCCCAGGATTCTCAGACACGCCCTGTCGCCTTCCCCATCCTGACACAGCTGTCCCTGTCGCCTTCCAAGCCCAGCCCTTCCCCTTCCTCCAGGGTCTCCTCCCCAGCTGTCCTCCACTCCCGTCCCCAGCCCTTCACCCCGCTGGGTGCCTCTCAACCCCCGCCCGCCCACCTGCAGGGCACCCCTCCCCGCACCCTCTGTGTGTGGCTCCCCCACTTGGGATCTGGCCCCATAGGGCACTGCATGTGTGTGTGTGGGGGGGTGGGGACAGGAGGCTGACCTTGAACTGCCGTTGTTGATTCAGAATGAGGCTGCCTAGAAATAGCGTGGCAGGTGGGGGGAAGGATGCGGAGACACCCAACAGTGGTGGCCCTACTGTGGGCTGAGAGCAGGGAGGCGACCGGCACCAGGCCGGGGAGGGGGCCAGAATTCAGAGCCCCTCTGCTCCTAGGTGAGATTGCGTTTCTCGGGGGCATGACCATCGTCTACAAAAGCAGCGTTGACCTCTTCCTGTACGTGGTGGGCTCATCGCAGGAGAATGAGGTGAATTCAGGGGGGCAGGGCCGCAGGAGGCAATGGCCTGGGGTCTGGGGTGGAGGCTGGGCCCTGGAAGCTCACCAGGGGCCCTCGGGGCTGGGGGGGGGGGCAGAACGGTTCCTTCTGGGATGATGCGTGTCCATGGCGTCACAAGTGAAGCCATCACCCCTCTGCAGGGAGCCTGTTTCTTTCTTAAACAAAACTGGGGTAGGAGACAGTCGGTGTCCCCACGTGGAGCAGGCCAGCGTGTCCCACCCTCTAGGGTCAAGCTGCCCTCCAGCCCCGACCCCTCTGACCAGGCACGCCCCACCCCCACCCCAAGGGGGGCTCTGAGGCCCCTTTGGCCTTCTCCACCCGAGCTCTCCTGTTTTCCCCTCCCGCACCTGCCCGTCGCAGCTGATGCTCATGGCCGTGCTCACCTGCCTGTTTGAGTCGCTGAGCCACATGTTAAGGTGAGTGAGGTTCTGTGCTCCCAAGGCCGATCGATCCCAGAGGTCCCTGCTGGACTGAGACTAGAACCTTCCGCCAAGACCCCTGTCCCTTCCCTGGTCACCAGGGGGTCACGCAGAGCACGGCAGTGCAGAGGGAACGGCCGGATGACAAGGTCTGAGGCAGCTGAGCAAGTCGCCGGAGACCACGCGTGTTAATATCGTAGCAGAGATCAGAGCGCCCACACTCGCACTCACGTTCTTGCCTTGACCCGCAGGCTGGTTCCCACTGGGTTGCCACTCAATTATCTGGCATCTGTCGCAGTGCCTGGGTCAAACCAAACTCGGATAATCCAAAAACAAAGGTCCACAGTTAACCTAATCACACGCAGGAGGACTGTAGCTTCTAAACTAGCCATGAGCTGCATGGAAGGGTCCGGTGGTGGGCACAGCCAAGGTGGGGGAGTCCAGGCAAAGGCGTGGGGGACTGAAGGCAGTGATCGGCCCTCTGCCCGGGAGCCCCTTGCACAGGCTCCGCCCCCCTTTCCACTTTCCTTCCTGGACCTGGTCCGGGAGGGGGTGGAGGAGGCGGTCTTTGCAGAGGGGGCGCCTGCCTCACCTCAGTGCGGGGAGGCTCACGTGCTTGTCTGCCCTCAGGAAGAACGTGGAGAAGCGCTGGTTGCTCGAGAACTTGGATGGAGCCTTCTTGGTGCTGGACGAGATTGTGGATGGCGGGTGAGGAGGGGTGGAGAGAAGCGGGGGCTGGGGCCCTCCCCTGCAGGGCCCTCAGCTCAGATGGCTCCCAGGGCACTGCTGGGCTCTCTCGGGCCAACTTCCCCACGGATTCCATCCCACGGATTCCATCCCACTGTGATGATAAGCACACGTCCATGTCAGCCAAAACCAAGCCACACAAGAGGGGACCGTGGACGTCACGGGGAAATCCAGTCTGACCTCCAGAGCCCAGGCGCTTGCTGTGCCTGGAAGGACCGCAGACCCTAACACCACTCAGATGTAGGACTCGGGCCAGGGACTAATTCTCCCTGAGCCTCACTTTGCCTGTTTTAAAATGGGGATGATAAGGGAACCACTTCAAAGGATTGTGGGGACTACATGAAGAACAGGCACGGGAAGCCTGGGGCTGCCAGGGAAGAGTTTGTCATTTCCCAGTGGTAATAATGATATTAATAACAACAAACAAAAACACTCGGCTTCTGCCTCGGAGGAGCCTCAGCGGCTGTCATCTGTACCAAACCCCACCCCATGTCAGGCCCTGTGCACCCCCACTGATGCCGCCCTGAGCACGCACTGGCTGAGACTAGTCTCGTATTGGGGTCTATCAAAAGGGATGGCAGAGTCTGGCTTTGGGAGTTCCATTTCTTCTGTGGATGGCCTGACCCCCGGCATAAACCAACACTGAAATAGGGCTCCCTTCCCTCCCTTCGGGGCCTCTGGGACTTGGCACAGAGCTTGCACCTTAGACCCAGAAAGCGAAGGGAACTTTGCAGGGCTCTGAGTCTGTGAGTCCCCACCCAGGGCAACCTGAACATTCTAGAAGGTTCAGCTTGTACCCCAGCTCACAGTTTTTGCCCAGCGATGATCAAGGGTGTGAAGTGTGGAAGAATCGGAGCTGGGGAGGGAGGAGTCTGAGCTGAGGAGGAGCCCTGGGAAAGCGCCTGAAGGGGTGGAGGCGTCCCAGGATACCCTGGACACAGGCGGGAGGCTTTGGCCGGAGGGCGTGGTTGGAATCGGCACCGACTGTGCTCCTGGTTTCCCCTCTTACAGGGTGATTCTGGAAAGTGACCCCCAGCAAGTGGTCCAGAAAGTGAACTTTAGGGTAAGGGTCTTCCCTGGCTCTCCCATCGGTTCCAGGGCGGCCAGGGCTGAGATGGCGGGAGCCCAGAGCCTCTGGCAGAAGCCAGCCCTTCCCTCCCCCACCCCCCAGGCACCACAGAAGGGTCTCAGGGGTCCTGGCCTCCCAGGACCTCCACTAACGTCATCCCCAGATTCCCCCCCCCCCCCACCTCTCCTAGCCAACGCTCTGGCACTGGCCCAAGCCCCCTCTTTGACTCTGCCCCTCCCCCCCAACAGGCTGATGACGGTGGGTTAACAGAACAGAGCGTGGCCCAGGTAAGTGCTCTGGGTCTGCCTTGGCCAGAAATGGAACAGAAAGACGAGGAGAGCAGAGTGTCCCCAGGGAGGCTGCCAAGGCGGAGGACTCGGGGTGCAGGAGGGAAGGGCTGGGGCTCTCCGAAAGTCGCCAAGTCGCCGCGAGCTTCCAGGTGTGGGGAGAGGGAGGGAAGCAAGTACTAAACAACAGATGGGCTTGTGTTACCACCAGCCGCCTAACCTCCTGCCAGGTTAAGTTGAATTCAGGATGAGTTGCCCTCTCTGGTGACAGCTGGGTCATTTGTCGTGCAAAGCAATCTGGGGGCCCAGACCCCCTAATGCTCCCCTTCCCTGGAAGACAGGTTTGCCTCAGACCCCTGCCCTCCCCATTTAGGCTGCACACTGGGATTTGCTAAGGGTCCCCTTAAACGCTCGAGGGGATCTAACTTTCCCCACTCACCACCTGGCCCAGTGCCACCTGGCTGTGGAAAAGCCCACGCCCACCGCTGCCCTGCAAGCTCCCTTGTCGGGCAGGGTGCGTGCCGAGGGCGGGGTGGGGCGGTGGACTCTGGCCTGATCCTTCCGCCGCTGCACGGACTTCCTGCGGGTCAGGCTGCCTGTCTTGCCCTGTTCTGTCTGCCCGCAGGTCTCTCTGCCTACACTAATCCTGCTTTTTTTGGAGCTTCCCACCCTGACACTAACTACCTCCTGCTGTGATGGCTTAGCCAAGACGGGGCTGTGCCATCCTTAGTGGCCAGGGAGCCCCACGTGTGGTGGCCACTTTCCCGGCTTGCCTTTGGCGCTCACTCTGCGTCGCCCTCCCCTCGGGGGCCCCTCCCATCCTGCTGAAATGGATGCAACTGCCAGCAATTTGCAGGGCGGAAAGGTGAGCGAGCGGGCACTGAGCAGAACAGGAAAGACCACGGGCATTGGTGTGCATCAGCCCAGGCTATACAGGTTCCACCTGAGCCCCGCGGGCTGCTCACCCAGAGAAAGTTACTCAGCCTCTGGGCGTCACAGAACACCAGGACCCTCCTTACAGAGTCATTAGGAGAACGAGATGAGCCAGCGCACGGACAGCTCTCGGGGAGCCCCTGGCAAATCATGCATTGTCAGTTACAAAACTATTACTATTTTTCCAAAAAGGGAAAGATGGAAGACAGCATTTATAGTAGAATTCTTGAGTCAAAACCCAGAATTGCAGGTGGCAGAGGACTGGTCAAATGAGGACAGAGTTAGATTCCAGC
This sequence comes from Oryctolagus cuniculus, assembly GCF_964237555.1. Taxonomy (NCBI): domain Eukaryota; kingdom Metazoa; phylum Chordata; class Mammalia; order Lagomorpha; family Leporidae; genus Oryctolagus; species Oryctolagus cuniculus. The sequence goes on along the minus strand of NC_091448.1, from coordinate 24,320,482 downwards.
TTGGAGATGCGGGGGTGTCCAGGCCAAGCTGTCCCTGAGACAGAGACTCTGCAGGGGGAGGGGCCTACGCAGCGTGGCAGCGTGGCACAGGTCTTCACCAGGAAATGTAGCTTTGTGGCTGGAGGGGCACAGGCGGGGCCCTGCTGGCTGGTACTGTGTGTGCATGGTGTGTGTGTGTGGGGGGGCGATTGTATCAACCCGGCCTGACACTTCTTCCTCCGCAGGGTGTGGAATGCCCAGACAGCCACCCTTCACCGGCTGTGCCACATCAGCAGGGGCGGGGGTGGGCTGGGGAGCTAGGGGTCCACTGAGGGATCAGGTGTCTGAGCACAGGAAGTGTCCAGTCTGGGCCCAGTCTCCTCCCCTAGGAGACACTGGGCAGGAAGTGGCCTGGCGTGGCATGGGGGAAGCAGGGGCGGCTGCCACACCCACAGCTGCTGGGGCAGGAAGCCCAGGGCTGGGCAGGCTCGGCCTGAGGCTGGAGCTGGCCGCCAGTCTGGCCTGCCTTTTGCTTTCCACTTCATGGCCATTTAAAGCAGGCAGGGAAGCTGCTGCCACCTAGTGATCAGGGGTCCCAGGGACCCGTGGGAATGGCCACAGACCTCCCCTCACTGCTAAGGCACTGGGCATCGCCTCCTCCGCACCCCCCCCCCATTCTTTCTCTAATGCACCCCCCCCCAGGTTCTTCAGTCTGCCAAGGAACAAATTAAATGGTCGCTATTAAAATGAAGGCTGCAGCGGATGCAAGCAAGCCCTCCTGCTCTTGGGACCCATCCTGGCACATGCCCAGCGACCCCAAGGGACCCGAGAGACCCCTCTGCCAATCCCAGGCCCTCCCAGCACTGACCGCAGGCTTCTCCGGACCGCGGCTCTGAAAACCAAAGGCTAGACCTGGGCACTGCCTTTGGGCCCTGGGAGCCAGCTGAGCCACCCTAACTCGCTCTTCAGGCATCCCTGGCCCCAGGGTCCTAATAAACCTGCCAAGGGTCTCCTCTCTTGGCCTGGGAAGCCTCTGTGTGTGTGTGCGCGCGCGCGTGGGGCCCTGCACAGCCTGTGGCACGTCTCGGGACACCCAGCATGGGTTCCGGGCATATCCCGCAGGAGTTATGGGAAGACGGGTGGGTCAGGGGATCGGGGACTAGTTAACGCCAGGAGGGGGTGCGGCACTGACCCAAGGGGCCCCGTGTGTGGGGAGGACAGCTGAGTATGCTCGTGCCACGTAAAAGGGGTGGAAATGGCGCTCGACTCCCCGCCATCGTGGGCACCCGAATTTTGCGCGCGCAGGATACACACGGGGGCTCCGCTGGGGACTCGGTCATTTTTTCCATTCCCAGTCTCCTCTGGGAGAGGAACGGCCTGACTGTTGTTCTTGGCACACTCGGGGCCGTGGAATTCCTACCCGGGCACTAGGGCCCTGCAGGCGCGCGAGGCGCGGCTCGGAGGCGGGAGGCGGCGGCACCCGGGGCGCGCCAGGTTGGAGACAAGTGGCCTTTCTGGGCGACCACGACTTCGCCTTGGCGTCCCCGTCCCAGAAGCTCCAGTTTCTCCCCGTGGCGCGGACGCTGCGCCCGGACTTCCCGCGCCTGTTTAACGCCGAGTCCCGGGACAGCCCCTTTCCCCCCACCCCGAACGCCCCGCAGCCTGGCCGCACGCCCCGCCCCAGTCCCGCCCCTCGGCCGCCTTGGGCGCCGCTGGAAGCCCCGCCCCAGGATGGCATCTGCGATCCTGTAGCGCCACCTGGAGGGCAGAGGCCGGAAGCTCGCTTTCGCTGGGCCCGTCCCCGGGACCGACTCCGCCCTTTAGGGCGGGACCAGCTCGGGCTGGTTGCCAACACCCGCCACGAAGCGTTGCCCTGGCAACCAGCACGCGCGTCCTGTCCGGCCAGTTCCCCGCCGGCGTGGGCACAGGGATTTCCGCCAGGCGCTGCAGCCGGAGAGCGGCTAGCCCTGGACGGTGATAGAGGCTGGTCCTGTGGTAATCACGCCCCACACCGCAGAACTCTCCAAGATTATTTTTCATGGGCTTGACCACTTCTGTCATTAGAGGAAATGACCAGGGTGTAGTGACGTAAACATAGGCTTGTAAGTGTGCATAACCGATTCCGGTAAATAATGCAAAAGGGCAACTCTGAACGGGGAGAAAAAAGAGCATGCAATTAAGTGGGTTCAGGGGCCAGCGTGGCGACGGGAAAGAAATCCCCTGGCAAATACGCGGCCACACCCGGCGCTCGGCTCCGGCCACACCGCTCCCAGGCGACCGCAGCCACTGCAGCGGCGATTCGCTTCCTGGCAACCCGGGCCCCGCGCAGGGACAGGACTGGGAAGGGGCGGGCGGGGCCGACGTCCACGCGCGCTGGGCCCCTCTCGCCACCGTCTGCCGAGGTTGGAGCGTTTTCCGACGGCTGCGGACAGGTGGCCCTCCACGCTCCCTGCCCGCGGGCTTGCGCGACCCCTCGCCCACACGGGCTCCGCGCCGAGTGACAGAGGGACCCCAGGGGACTCCGCGAGGCGGAGAGGCGACCCGCAAGCGGCCCCCTCCCGCTGCGTCCGCGGCCGAGCCGCCCCGCGCCCTGCCCGCTGGCACCGCTTCTCTCTGACGGCCTCATTAGCGCTGCCGCAGGCCGCAGCCGGCGGGCGCGGGTTTCGGGAAGGACGCCGGCCCTGCCTTCCCGCTCCTCCCGTCCCCTGGGTCCCTCCGCTCTCTCCACAGCCCCCGCCTGGCCGTGTCCTCGCGAGCGACCGAGGGTCCCGCGTACACGCGGGGAAGGGGGCCTGAGGGCGCCGGGGCCACGTCAGAAACCTGGGCCCAGTCAGCCACCGCGCACGGAGGTCCCGGCTCTGGGGAATCTGGCGCGAGACACGACCTCAACTATACTCAGACCCCGAGCCGAGGACACAAAAGATTACAGGAGTAGCGCCACCGGGCGCTCGGACCGCTTTTATTTGACCAGAACCGGTAGCCCCGCCCCCTCCGGCTGCGCGCGCTCCCCCGCCTTCCGGCCATTGGCTGGCTGGAGGACAAAGCTAGTGGGATTGGCTGGCGTCCAGACAGTGATGGATGGCTCCCCGCCGACTGGTCCGCGGCTGGGCTGGGGTCTTTGGAGGCGGGCACTGCGCGGCGGGGGCGGGGCCGGCAGGCCCGGGAGCTGGGTCGGGGCGAGCGGGAGGTTTTCCGTCCTCGCGACCTCCCTTTGAAACGCCCCGGGGAGCCAGGCCTTGCCTCTGAACTCCCAGTAGATACCCTCTTAACTCCGGAGCCTGCTGTAGACGATGTGAATAATTTACTCAGAGCAGGCTGGGCGCTGCCCCTAGGCCTCCGTTCCCTTCCAGCCTGGGCCTCCTTGTTGGTTGGTTGATTCATTCCAATATTGGAGTGTGTGCCACAAGGCAGGCCCTGGGGAGAGACGGCTGCGATGGGGTAGGGGTGGGGAGGAGGCGAGGTACCTCCAGAGCGGATAATGTTCTGTGTCTGGATCTGGGTAGTGACACGAATTCAGACGTCCTTAAGAAAAGACACCATATAATCAAGTGGCTGCCGAACTATGTTGCAGCGCGGTTTGCACGGCCCTCTTCTGTTTCCTTATCTCATCTTCGTCTCTGCCACCTTAAATGGGAATGTATGCTGCGTGATGGTCCAAAGACAGAATGATTTATTCATTTGTTTACTTGAAAGGCAGAGAGGGAGAGAGAGCGCTTCAGTCCGCTGGTTCACTCCCCAGGGCTCGGCCCAGGTGAAACCAGGCCCCCTCAAGGGAGCAGGGGCCCAAGCACCAGGGCCATCTTCTGCTGCTTTCCCAGGTGCCTTAGCAGAGTGCTGGGTCGGAAGCGGAGCAGCCGGGACTCGAACTGGTGCTCTAGGCGGCATCTTAACCCTCTGTGCCACAGCACTGGCTCCCACGAGACATTATGGGGAGAGTATAGCCTTTACACTGTCCGTGTCGAGGATGGCAGCCCCTCTGGCAAAAAGAAAAACAGCAGTGTTGGTGATAATAAAACCAGCTCCTGTTTAGGCAGGAGTTCTTTCTGGGGACCCTGACTGGCTGCCTGCTGGGAGCCAGGCACCTTGCTCGGGGCTGGCAGGCATTTGTTGGATGAACCAGGAGACAAGGTCCCTGCCCCAGAAGCTCACAAGACAGCACGGAACAGATCTGCGTCTGCAATAGAGGGAGCACACGCATTCCCGGAGGCCCTGGTGTCTTACGTCATTTGTAAAGAAAAAGCGGGGTGTGTGGGGGGCGGCTGGTGTTGTAGCCAGGGACACCTGCTGCCCGCTGGAGTGCTGGCTTCGGTTCCTGGAGACTGCGCTGCGATGCAGTTCCCTGCTGACGACCCCGGGGAGGCAGCGGCGATGGCCCAAGTCCTCGGGCACCTGCACCCACGTGGGAGACCCGCATGGAGTTCCTGGCTCCTGGCCTCAGCCTGGATCCACTCTGACTGTTGAGGCCATTTGGGGGGAGGAACCAGCAGGTGGACAAGATGTCCCTCTCTCCCCCCCCCCACTCTGCCTTTCAAATACATAAATCTATTTTTTCTTTTTTTTCCTTTTCTTTCTTTTTCTTTTCTTTTTTTTTTTTTTTTTTTTTGATAGGCAGAGTGGACGTGAGAGAGAGAGACAGAGAGAAAGGTCTTCCTTTGCCGTTGGTTCACCCTCCAATGGCCGCCATGGCTGGTGTGCTGCGGCTGGCGCACCGCGCTGATCCGATGGCAGGAGCCAGGTACTTATCCTGGTCTCCCATGGGGTGCAGGGCCCAAGGACTTGGGCCATCCTCTGTCGCTCCCCGTCTTTGTGGAGGAACGACACAGGACCCTGCGTTGTTCTTTCGTCTGCTCGGCCCTCCCCGGGTTTGCTGCTGGTTCTTCCCGGGTTGGCTGCTGGTCCTTCCTGGGTTGGCTACCGTCCCTTCCACCTCCGTGGAAGGGCGGTTCCCCCTGCCACATTCCCCACTTCCGCGGGGGAGCGGCACACCGCCGGCCGGCTCTCTCGGGGGCTGCACAGGTGTTCCTTCAGATAGATGTTCCTCTTAGATGTTCCTGGTGCATGTTGTCTCTCTCCTCCTTTATAGTCCTCCTCCGCCAATCCCAACTCGGCTGCCCACACGCCGAGTACGCTGCTCTCCTCCAATCAGGAGCAGGATCAGCTCCTGGAGGTCATCACTCAAGTTGGCAAGAGGCAGCTGCGTAGAAGCTGTTTTCTCCTCTCCCAGCGCCATATTGTGGGAGAGCAGATGCATAGAATAAGTCTTAATTCCAGTAACTCAGTCCAGTCCGGGTTGCTCCCCACAATCCTCCACTGCACTCCCGGGCCACAGCAGAGAGCTGGCCTGGAAGAGGGGCAACCAGGACTAGAACCCGGGGTGCCAGCACTGCAAGGTGGAGGATTAGCCTAGTGAGCCGCAGTGCTGGCCTAAATCTATTTTTTTTTTAAATGAATAACTTGGCAAAACTGTTTAATGAACAGTAGCTACATAAAAAAGAAGAAGAAACCGAAGGGAAGGGAAAGAGATTCTACAAAGGCAGCGACCACATAAGCAAACAGAGGCCTAGATCTCCCTAAGGACCTGCAGGAGGCAAACGTGGCGTGAACGGTGCGGGATCTGCGGGGAGAGTCCGCTCGGGGCGACTGGGAGCCGCACCTGCAGATTGCGAGCGTATGGCCATCTCTGAACACTGCTATCCACCGAGTTTACCGCTTGTCCTTAAAGCAACCCAACAAAGTCAAAGTTGTTCACCTTACTTTTACAGATGAGGGCTGAGGGCAGAGTGCTTTGCCTCAAGGCACGGTGCGGGGGGGGTTCAAATCCATGAGGACCAGCTACCCCGCTGGGCACGTGGATTAAAGACAGGGATAAGGGGGCCAGCACTGTGGCCTAGTGGGTAAAGCTGCCATCTGCAGTGCTGGCATCCCATAAGGGCACCGGTTCAAGACCTGGATGCTCCACTTCCAATCCAGCTCTCTGCTATGGCCTGGGAAAGCAGTAGAAGATGGCCCAAGTGCTTGGGCCCCTGCACCCACATGGGAGACTCGGAAGAAGCTCCTGACTCTTGGCTTCGGATCGATCCAGCTCTGGCTATTGCAGCCATCTGGGGAGTGAACCAGCAGATGGAAGACCTCTCTCTCTTTCTCTCTCTCTCAGCTGCTGCCTCTCTCTGACTCTGCCTTTCAAATAAATAAATCAATCTTTAAAAAAAAAAAACTTAAAAAGACAGGATAGGAATTCAGGGTCTGTTTATGACCCACAGAAGGAAATATTTATCTAAAACATCCAGCTTGGGGCCGTGCCATGGCACAGCGGGTTAAGCCTCCACCTATGACACTGGCATCCTATATGGGCTCCGGTTTGAGATCTGGCTGCTCTGCTTCCAATCCAGCTCCCTGCTAATGCACCTGGGAGAGCAGTGGAAGATGGCCCAAATATTTGGGCCCCTGCCACCCACATGGGTGACCCAGAAGAAGCTCCAGGCTCCTTGCTTCAGCCTGGCCCAGCCCTGGCCAGTTTGGGAAGTGAAGCAGCGGATGAAAGAGCTCACTCTCTCCGTCTCTCCTCCTCTCTCTGTAACTCCGCCTATCAAATAAACAATACATCTTTAAAATAAAATCCAGCTTGATTACTGATCTCCATCACGAAGCAGCTTACAAAAATCAAATCCACTCTTAGAGTTTGAAGAGCAGGGGCCAGCTTTGTGGCATGTTGGGTTAAGCTGCTGCCTGCGATGTCGGCATCCCATTTGTGCACTGGTTCGAGCCCCCGCTGCTCCGCTGGCAGTGGAAGATGGCCTAAATACTCGGACCGCTGCCACCACACAGGAGGTCCGGAAGGAGTTCCAGCCCCCTGGCTTCTGCCTGGCGCAGCCCTGGCTGTTGCAGCCATTTGGGGAGTGAACCAGGGATGGAAGATTCTCTCTCTGTGTCTCTCTGTCTCTCCTTCTTTCTGTGTGTAACTCTGCCTTTCAAATAAATAAGTCTTAAAAAAAAAAAAAAAAGCAAGTGCTTCACACGAATTGGAACAGCTGATTGTAGCCTTCCCAAAGGGACCGCTTTGTCAGGGACAATGACCTGGGTTCTGAAAAGTGCTTGAAAATAATTCATCTGTGTCGCATAGTGTCCTCTTATCACTATCAAAACCCACCTCTCTGAAAAGAGGCACACACACACATACACCCTAAGTGGAAAAATCTCTGAAAAGAGGCACACACACACCCTAAGTGGAAGAAACACAAGTAACAAGAGAGTGCTGGGGGCCAGTGCTGTGGCGTAGTGGGTAAAGCTGCCGCCTTCAGTGCCAAAATCCCATATGGGTGCTGGTTCCAGTCCTGGCTGCTCCACTTCCAATTCAGCTGTCTGCTGAATTGCCCCAAGTCCTTGGGCCCCTGCACCCGCGTGGGAGACCAGGAAGAGGCACTTGGCTCCTGGCTTCGGATCGGCGCTGCTCTGGCTGTTGCGGCCAATTGGGGAGTGAACTTGCAAATGGAAGACCTCTCTCTCTCTCTGCCTCTGCTTCTCTCTGTGTAACTCTGCCTTTCAAATAAACAAAATAAATCTTTTTTTAAATTATTTTTTTTACAGGCAGAGTGGACAGTGAGAGAGAGAGACAGAGAGAAAGGTCTTCCTTTTTGCCGTTGGTTCACCCTCCAATGGCTGCCACGGCCCGCACGCTGCGGCCGGTGCACCGCGCTGATCTAAAGGCAGGAGCCAGGTGCTTCTCCTGGTCTCCCATGGGGTGCAGGGTCCAAACACTTGGGCCATCCTCCACTGCCTTCCCGCGCGACAGCAGAGAGCTGGCCTGGAAGAGGGGCAACCGGGACAGAATCCGGCACCCCGACCAGGACTAGAACCCGGTGTGCCAGCGCCGCAGGCGGAGGGAAGATTAGCCTATTGAGCCGCAGCACTGGCTTATTTTATTCATTTTTAAGGATTTATTTATTTATTTGAAAATAAGAGTTACACAGAGAGAGGAGAGGCAGAAAGAGAGGTCTTCCATCCGCAAGGCGGAGGATTAACCTATTGAGCCACGGCGCCAGCCAACAAAATAAATCTTAAAAAGAGAGAGAGAGAGCGAGAGAGAGCGCGCTGATCAGAGACCCGGCTCTGTCCTCACTCAGACACCTGATTCTGAAGTCGTGCATATGGGGGCCAGCGTTGTGGCTCAGGGGTGAAGCTACTGCCTGCGATGCAGGTATCCCATACCAGAGAGCTGGCTTGAGTCCCCGCTGCTCTGCTTCCAATCCAGCTTCCTGCTAATGTGCCTGGGAAGGCAATGGAAGATGGTCCAAGTGCTTGGGTTCTCACCACCCACAGGAGAGGCCAGGAGGGTTCTAGCCCTTGGCTGTGTTGAGGATATTTGGAGAATGAACCAGTGGATGGAAAATCTGTGTGTGTGTGTAACTCTGCCTTTCAAATAAACACATAAATCTTCAATAAAACAAAACAAAACCTGTTGAGACCAAAAAATATCTCCTGGTTCTCAGGATGGGCAGCAAGAAGAGTCAGCTTTCCTAATTTGTCCAGAAGATGGCGCCATAGGACAAGCCCCACGCCCAGCCTCGGGCCTGACCCGGCTCCATCCTGGGACTGCTGAGTGGCTGTGGCACCCTGGCGGCAGGGGCGGCTCTAACGGCCTCGGGGCTGGGGTTTTCTTGCGGCACTGAGCGCTGGAGCCCAGTGCCAGAGCGGCGCTAGACCACAGAGGAGAATGTTGGTGGGAGTAGGGGAGGAGATTCCACATCAGAGCTCCCTGCACCCTGGTGGGCAGGAGATGGTGCGCAACTCCGGGAACTCAGGACAGCCAATGTGCAGGGAGAGCAGGGCCCTTGTCAAGAAACTGCCCAAGAAACCTTCTCTCCCAACTCCGGAGGCTTTTAAAAATATTTATTTATTTTTATTTATTCGAAAGGCAGAGGGACGGAGAGGGAGAGTTTGCATCTGCTGGCTCACTCCCCCAGATGCTCACAACCACCAGGGCTGGGCCAGGCTGCCTCCGGGAGCCTGGAGCTCCATCCCAGTCTCCTGTGTGGGTGGCAGGGTCCCATGGATTTGGGCAGTCCCTGCTGCCTCCCAGGGAGCTGGATCGGAGGCAGAGGGTTGCAAGCCCAGGCACTCGGATGTAGGATGCAGGGTCCCAAGCCGTGACTTAAACTGCTGCACCAGGACACCCATCCTGCAGCTCTGGAGTTGGAGCAGCACTTCCAGTGAGGTGGGAGGCTGGGCAGGGGGCTAGAGGCGGAGTTGAACGCTCACCTCCCACCCCCACCCCCCGCCGAGGGACGGCAAAGGTGAGTAGTTCTGGAAGTGCAAGCCAGAGGCCCCCAGATCTAAGCCGACGTCACACAGCTCCGAGTACAGACTGGCACGGGGGTGAGAGCCTCCTGGCGCCCGCTCACCGTGTGCCCCGTGTGCCCCGTGTGTCGTGCAGAGCATCAGGCGCTCATGGAAGTGGAATCCTCTCGGGAGAAGGGCTCTCCTGGGCAAGTTCTAAACATAAGCAGGGCAGCCTGTTCAAAACCCCAATTTGCATTTTCTTTGGGAGTTTTCAATCAGTATTTATTTATTTATTTTTAAAGATTTATTTATTTGAGGGGCCAGCGGCTGTGGTACAGCAGATTAAATACCCAGCCTGCAGCACCGGCATCCCATGTGGGCGCCGGTTCGAGTCCCGGTTGCTCCTCTTCTGATCCAGCTCTCTGCTATGGCCTGAGAAAGCAGTGGAGGATGGCCCAAGTGCTTGGGTCCCTGCACTCGCATGGGAGACCCGGAAGAAGCTCCTGGCTCCTGGCTTCAGATCAGCTCAGCTCTGGACGTTGTGGTCATTTGGGGAGTGAATCAGCTGATGGAAAACCTCTCTTTCTGGCTCTCCCTCTCTCTGTAACTCTTTCAAATAAATAAAAAGAAAAATAAAAAAGAAAAATATAAAAAAATAAATCCTATCATAATTTCATCTTTGAGATACCCTTCCAATTTAAAAAAAAATTTTTTTTGACAGGCAGAGTGGATAGTGAGAGAGAGAGACAGAGAGAAAGGTCTTCCTTTTTGCCATTGGTTCACCCTCCAATGGCTGCCACGGCCCGCATGCTGCGGCCGGCGCACTGCGCTGATCTGAAGGCAGGAGCCAGGTGCTTCTCCTGGTCTCCCATGGGGTGCAGGGCCCTAGCACTTGGGCCATCCTCCACTGCCTTCCTGGGCCACAGCAGAGAGCTGGCCTGGAAGAGGGGCAACCGGGAAAGAATTCAGCGCCCCGACTGGGACTAGAACCCGGTGTGCCGGCGCCGCTAGGTGGAGGATTAGCCTATTGAGCCGTGGTGCTGGCAAATATTTGTTTATTTGAAAGAGTTACAGAGAAGGAGAGGCAGAGGCAGAGAGGGAGAGAAAGAGAAATCTTCCAGGGCCAGCGCTGTGGTGCAGTGGGTAAAGCCGCCACCTGCTGGCATCCCATGTGGGTGCTGGTTCTCTGGAGTCCTGGCTGCTCCACTTCCGATCCAGCTCTCTGCTGTGGCCTGGGAAGCAGCAGAAGATGGCCCAGGTCCTTGGGCTCTTGCACCCACGTGGGAGACCCGGAAGAAGCTTCTGGCTCCTGGCTTTGGATTGGCACAACTCCAGCCATTGCGGCCAATTGGGGAGTGAACCATCGGATAGAAGACCTCTCTCTCTCTCTCTCTCTCTGTAACTCTCTCTCTCTCCCTCTGTCTTCTCCCTCTCTCTTCTCTCTCTGTGTAACTCAAATAAATAAATAAATCTTAAAAAAAAAAAAAAAAAAGAAAGGGAAATCTTCCAACCACAGGTTCACTCCTCAAATGGCTGCATTAATCAGGGCTGGGTCAATCCAAAGCCAGGAGCCAGGAGCCTCTTCCAGTTCTCCCACGTGGGTGCAGGGGCCTAAACACTTGGGCCATCCTCCACTGCTTTCCCAGGTGCTTTAGCAGAGAGCTGGATCAGAAGTGGAGCAGCCAGGAGCCGAATCAGTGCCCACATGGAATGCTAGCACTGCAGATAGCAGCCCAACCCACTATACCACAGCGCTGGCCCCAGTTGGCTTTAAATATTCATTCATTCATTCATTCATTCATTCATTTGAAAGGCAGCATTACACAGAGAGAGGGACGGACAGAGACAGCAACAGAGAAAGGGTGTGATCCTCCATCTTAACCCGCTGCGCCGGCCTCTCGCAGTTCTTTTGGTAGGATAGGCACAGCTTCCCCTCCACATCATGGGGGGAGACTGAGGCCGCTGCCTGGTCCTTGGAGTGGGGGCAGGAGGCCCAGGCTGCATGTGCAAGAGCCGTCCCCCGTCTGCACAGGAGCAGCCCTGGGCCAGGCAGGCCTGCCCTGCCTGTCGGCTCCCTGGTGACCCAGGATGTTGGCTAGGGCCCGAAGGATAGAGCATCGAGACTGCCCAGGTGGCTGGGATGGGGCTAGCGGGTGGGCAGTGGGCAGGCGGGTGGACGAAGGAGGAGGGGGCAGTCACGCTCCCAGACTCCAGGAGACACACAGCCTCCCCGCCCCCAGGGAGGAGGAGGAGGAGGAGGAGGAGGAGGAGGCAGGCAGCCTGCTTTCACGCCAGGGACCAACGCATCGTGCACAGGAGCTGGAGAAGCAGGCCAGGCTGCCAGGCCAGGGCCCGAGACTGGCACCGCTCTGTGCTGAAAACTGGCGAGGAAGACAAAGCAGAAGCTGGGGCTCCCACCCTGCAGCCTCCTTTGTTCTGGGGGTGCATCTGGAATCTCCTTAAGTTCTGTGTGAACCGATGCAGGGGAGCTAAGGTGCAGCAGATGGGGAAGAGACAAAGGGACTGGGATGACAAGGAGGGGGGGAGGAGCTCAGGGCTTAGCGGGCTCTGGCCTCCCCCCCCCCCCCCCGCCATGCTTACACAAGCAACTCCCTCCAAGACGGGACCCTCCAGGGGCTGCTCAGGCCCTGGGCAGCAGCAGGGAGGAGGGGACGGGAGGAGGGGGAGGTCCCAGGGCAGACCGCCTTAAGGGACCTATTTGTAGAGACAGAGGCCCAGAGGCGGCGGTGTGCAGGCTGCTTAGAGCTCTGGGTCACAGGAGAAATAAAGCAGCATCTTTCTCCTCCTCCTCTTTCTGACGGTCTTCTTCCTTCCGCTCTCCTTAAACCTGCTAAATCCCTTAGGCAGCTGGGATCAACATAAGCTGGAGACTGATGCGTGTACAAGGGAAATAGGGGGGCCTAGAAACAGCAGAACCTGGGAGAGGTACCCGTGTACAGGGCAAATGAGGGGAGCCTGAAAACCGCTGAATCTGGGGAGATGCAACTGCCTAGTGAGAGAGTAAGGGGGTTCTGGAAACTGCCGAACCCAGGGAGGCCAATTTGTGTACGGGGCAATACGGGGGAACCTGGAAACAGCAGGATCTGGGGAGACAGTCCGTGTACAGGGGGGCAGAGAGAAAGGGAGAAGTCTGAAAACAGTTGCATCTGGGGAGGGAGAGTCGTGTGCAGGGGGTACAAGGGGAGACTGGAAACAGCACGGTCTGGGGAGCTGGTCTGGGGAGATGAGTCAGGGGCATAGCAAAAGCTGCAGCCGTGGTGGGAAAACGGGCTGGAGGGGGCTGGATCTGCATGGGATTGCGGGGGGCGGGGGGGAGCCTGGGGAATGTGATGAGGCAGGCAGGGGCAGGGAACACAGGCAAGCCCAGGAGTGCAGTCAGATGCTGGTGGCAGGGGTGGGTATGCAGTGGGGCCCCCTCCCAGTTCTCCCTCCGCCAACAGGGCAGGGGGAGGGGGCAGCTCGCCAAGGATTCCCCATGGCCAGGAGAGAAGGGTAGTTGCTGCTCTCATCCTAAAATGAGCAAAGCGTGGGACTCCCCAGGGGAGGCAGCCCAGGAGCTGGGAGAGGAGGGAGCCGTGGGGGTGGGAGGGGCTCTGTGCACCTCTCCCGCCTCTTCCCAGCCCCTCTGTGACAAGGCCGGGCCTCTTTCTCCGTTTCTGCTGACCAGCCTGACCTCTCCCCACGGCGATTCCCTTCTGAGTGACACACAGACAAAGACAGAGCCACAGACAATCGACTGAGGGAGGCCCCCGCAAAAGCTCCCTCCCCTGCCCCAGGGCCAGGCAGGGCCAAAGGAGCTGTCACTCCAGTGGAGCCGCCTCCAGGGGACAGGCTAAGGGAGACAGGGTGGCGAGGGGCTCCGAAGGCCTGAGATGCTTGGGATTCTGTGTGTGCTTCCTGGAAACAGTTTCCCGCCAGCTGCCTCTGAGCCAAGAAAGGGCACGGCACCCGTGGCCACCACGGAGAAAAGCAAAACCGAGTGCCACCCGAGGCCGGCTATGGGGCGGGGGGAGGCTTGGACCAGCTGCAATCTCTCCCTGGGTCTCCATTTTGTCATCCACAAAGGGAAGGGTCTGGTCTAGACCCCTAAAGCCCCTTACAGCTCTGCTGCGAGGATTCTCAGTGGACCCCAGAGGGAGCTGGGAGTGGCAATTCTTCTCATTCGCTGATCCGGCGCGCCCTGGGGGGAGGCTGGCGTCTGGGGCGTTGTGGAAGCAAGCCTTCCCTGGCACAGAGACTCTGGGATGTGTGTGTTTCTACTTTCCATCGCTCAGAGTGGTCTCTCCCCTCTAGCAGAATTGCTTATTTACTCCAACCACCTGGGGCTTCCTGGTTTGTGGTTTAGGCTCTGCACCCCCAAGTCTCCTCTCCTGGGCCCGCCCGCTCTGCCCTGAGTCCCCGCTGCCCGTCTGTGTGGCGTCCCTGTGACTTCTGTTATGATCCACTTTCTCCTGAGCTGGGGATGTTTGCAAAGGGGGCTTAGGTTCGGGGTCCTGTTACCCAGGCCTCAGGGAAAAAGAGGCACAAGGTGTCACCCCTGCCAAGGCCCGAGTGGGTCCACAGTACACACCTGCAGAGCTGGCGCCCGGCATCTGAACCGTCCACCAACAACCCACAGTTCAGCCCAGGAGCAGGAGGGGCCACAGCCGCCAGGGGCCTCGCTCAGGCTGGGCCTGCAGCGTTTGAGCTCCCAACCTGCGCTTGGCTGCTCTGAGAACCCGCTGGGTTTAGCAGAAGAGATGTAGCCGGGGCTCATGGTTCCAGAAGCCCCGCCAGCTCCGGTCTGGACAGAAGACACACTTCCCCACACTTTCAGAACCAAACCAGCAGAGGCCTGCCCTGCCTCTCTGGGGGACCCGCCTCAACATAGTCAGAAAAAAGGGGCAGGAGATGGTGTCTCCAGGGAGCTGGACACACCCCTGCCGGGACAGCCTGCGAGACACAGAACCTCCTCCACCCACCGCGCACGGGATGCGTGCAGGGCGCCTCTGCCGCTCTCCCTGCCTGGCACCTCCAGGGGTGCCCGGGGCGGTTCGTAGTGAGTCCCAAGGATGTGGGAGCCGAGGGGTCGTGGGCCGGGCGGAGGAGGGGCGGGGGAGGGGATCTGATTAGAATCCGGGCCGTCTGGCGAGCGCCGCGGAGATGGAGCGGGCGAGACAGCGGGCGAGACAGCCCGCCCGGCGACAGCAGGCGGCCCGGCCGTCGCCATGGCAACCGCGGCCTCCGGGGCGCGCGGCGCGGCGCAGCTCCGCGGCCGCGGCCGAACATCTGCTCGGCGCGGGGCTGCCGGGAGCCGGGGGGCGCGGGCGCGGCGGCGGCCCCCACCGCGAGCAAAAGAAACAAATTAGGCCGACTGTCCAATGAGGGGCCGCAAATGTATTTATTAATGCGAGGGAAAGGTTGTTCCAGAGCGCAGTTTGATTAATGTTTGAGTCTTCAGCTTGTCAGTCTGGTTTTGTCTCCCGCGAAAGGGGGAGGGGGCGGGGCTGGGCGGGGGAGGGGGGGGCGACAACAAAGCGGGCGGGGATGTTAATGGCCAAATAGGCTCTTTTTCATGTTGCGCTCAGCCTGCCACCCTTGATGGATGGCTCCGACAGACACTGGGGCGCATCAGGGAGAGATGGGGAGTGGGGGAGAGGGGCCGCCGCAGCCTGGCTGGGGCCCGTGGGGAGCGGACCCCCGAGGGCTACCAGGCAAGGAAGGGCCCTGGGACACTGGTGCCTCCTGGGGAGGCCAGGGGCAAGTCACACTCAGGGTGCACGGGTGTCCTTTCTCCTCCTGTCCACCCATCTGGGCCCCGGAGGCTGCGGGGGGTCGCCGGGTGGGGGTCTCCTCCTCTGGATTCTAGGGAGGGGTGAGAGGCTCTCACTGGTGGGTTAGATCTGGGAAAGGGAGGCGGGTCGGAATTCTCCCCTTTGCTCGCTCTCAAGCCACTGCCAATCCCAGCTTGGCTGTTTGCTGGTCTTCTGTCCTTTCTCTTTGTCTTCTATTGTTTCTGTCACCCCCCACCCCCCACCCTTGGTGACATCAGCTGGCAGCGGTAAGAACCGCCTTGCTGGGATGTCCGCCCTGGACACTGAACTCATGGAGTGCTTGTATTTCCTCCATCTTCTTTTCTAGGGTCTGGGGGGGAGCTGAGGGTCCCACCGGAACCCCAACCTTCACCCAGTTTCTGAGAAAAGACATGCCTGCTCCTTTTCTGTCCTCCCTGGAAAATCCTCCTCATCCCCAGGCCGCAGGGTCTGTGGGGCAGAAGCTAAAGCTTAGGAGTTTGTGAGGGGCAGGGCATCGTGGCATTGTAGGTTAGGCCACTGCCTGTGACGCCACAACCCCGTGTGGGCACTGGTCCTGTCCTGGTTGCTCCACTTCCGATCCAGCTTCCTGCTAACGTGCCTGGGAGAGCAGTAGAGGATGGCCCAAGTGCTTGGTCCCTTGCATCCACTTGAGAGACCTGGAAGCAGCTCCTGGCTCCTGGCTTTGGATCAGCCCAGCTCCAGCCACTGCGGCCACTGCGTCGGAAAATGATTCCAGTGCTTGGGTCCCTGCACCAACATGGGAAACCCAGAGGAGGCTCCTGGCTCCTGGCTTAGGATCTGTGCAGCTTGGGCCATTGCAGCCACCTGGGGCGTGAGCCCGCGGATGGAAGATTTCTCTCTCTCTCCTCTCTATATAACTCTGCCTTTCAAATAAAGAAAAAAAAATTTTTTTTAAAGGCAAGATCTCTGGGAGACATGAGGTTCAGAACCAGAGTAGACCCCTCTGAGGTTAGCGCTTCCTTTCTACCGTCCCTTGCCCAAAATATTAATAAAAAGAAGAAGAGGAGGAGAGCAGTGCTTTACAGCCCAGGTCAGGGGCTGGTGTTTTGTGCAGTGAATAAGACCTGGTTGGGACACCTTCTTCCCATGTCGGAGTGGCTGGGGTCCAGTCCCAGCTCCGCTGATGCGCACATGGCAGCAGTGGTTGGCTCCCCTCCAGCTACGTGGGAGGTGTGGACTGAGTTTCGGGCTCCTGGCTTTGGCCTGGCCCAGCCTTGGCTATTGCTGGCTTTTGGGGGATGAACCATAGCGGATGGAAGATGTATGTCTAATGTCTCTGTCTGCCTTTCAAGTTAATTAATTAACTAATTACAATTTCTTTTAAAGTCCAGGCCAAATTCTGACATGATTCTGCAGCTTATGTTACCTTATGGAAGAGAGGATTGGAGTTAGAGATCTGAAGAGTCTTGCGAGAGTACAGTTATGAAATGCGACAACAGCTGCTCAGGCAGAGCTCAGCCCCTCTTTGTTGAAAGTTTGTATTTACTATCTTGAGTATCACAGTTAATATTATTTAGAGTCTTAGGGTGGAGGGATGAGCCTCCTCAGATAGGGCCTGCCCTGCTGGTTAAGAACAGTGGCTTTGGAGCTGACCCTGACTTCTGCACTCACCGGGGGATGTCTGTGAGCAAAGTGCCAGCCTCCTTAAGCCTCAGTCTCCCCATCAGTAAAATGGGAATTATACTTGTCTCTGGCTTACTTGATTGTGGAAGGGATAAATGAGAATCCACGTAGTGTGCAAAGCACTGTGTCTGATGTTGCTGTGTGTGCACTACCTACTGTTGTTATCAACGGGCTCTCGACCCTCTTCAAACCAGCTCCATGATGACGAGCCACGATTACACAGAACTGCCGTAAGTACAAAGTGAAAAGAAATGTAAACTCAGCCCCTGTTTTTGGAGGGTTGGTCTTATGATAAAGAGTAGATCCTGGGCTGGTGCTGAGCCTGCATCCCGTGTGAGTGCCAGTTTGAGTTCCGGCTGCTCCACTTCTGCTCAAGCTCCCTGCTAATCCACCTGGGAAAGCAGTGGAAGATGGCCCAAGTGCTTGGGCCCCTGCACCGGTGTGGGAGAGCTGGAAGAATCTGCGGGCTCTGGCTTTGGCTCAGCCCAGCCCTGGTTGTTGTGGCCATTTGGGGAATGAACCAGCAGATGGAAGATTCTCTCTCCCTCTCTCTCTCTCTCTCTCTCTCTCTCTCTCTCTCTCTTGTTTTGCCTTCTTTCTCTGAAAAAATAAAATGAAAATAAAAAGAGTAGGGGCCAGCACTGTAGTGTAGTAGGCTAAGCCTCTGCCTTTGGTGCCTGAATCCCTTTGGGTGATGGTTCGTGTCCCTGCTGCTCCTCTTCCGATCCGGCTCTCAGCTATGGCCTGGGAAAGCAGTAGAAGATGGCTCCAGTGCTTGGGCCCCTGCACCCACATGAGGGACCCAGATGGAGATCCTGTCTCCTGGCGTTGGTCTGGCCCAGCCCTGACCATCACGAATGGCAAGTGAACAGACAGATGGAAGGTATTTCTCTCTTTCTCTCTCTCCATCTCTCCCTATCACTCTACCTTTCAAATAAGTAAATAAATAAATCTTTTTAAAAATGATTTTTTAAATAACATTGTCAAACATGTAAAAATGTGTGTGTGGGGGGCTGGCGCTGTGGCATAGTGGGCTAAGCCTCCGTCTGCCGTGCCAGCATCCCATATGGGCGCTGGTTCCAGCCCTGGATGCTCCTCTTCTGATCCAGCTCTCTGCTAATGGCTTGGGAAAGCAGAAGAAGATGGCCCAGCTTCTTGGGCCTCTGCACCTACGGGGGAGGCCCAGAAGAAGCTCCTGGCTCCTGGCTTCAGGTCAGCCCAACTCTGGCCTGGACTTTGGGGAGTGAGCCAACGGATGGAAGACCTCTCTGTTTCTCCCTCTCTCTGTAACTTTGCATCTCAGATAAGAAATACATATTTAAAAAAATGTGTGTATGTGGGTATATGTGTGTACATATATATTCATATATATATATATTTAAAGACAAGTTAAGGGGCTGGTGCTGTGGCACACTGGGTTAAGCCATCACCTACACCTCCAGCATCCCATATGGGCACTGGATCAAGTTCCTGCTTCTCCACTACTGATCCAGCTCCCTGCTAATGTGCCCAGGAAAGCAATGGGGGATGGCACAAGTCCTTTCCCCTGCCACCCATGTAGGAGGCTCAGAGGAAGCTCCTGGCTCCTGGCTTTGGCCTGACCCAGACCTGGCCATTGCGGTCATTTGAGGAGTGAACCAGCGGATGGGAAATCTCTCTCTTGCTCTCTCGCTCTCGCTCTTTCTCTCTCTCCCCCTCTCTTTGTAGCTCTGACTTTCAAGTGAATACATAAATAAAGAGATGAATCTAGTGGTGGTGCATAGAATGAACCACCAGTAGGGAGAGACTGGAGATCAAGAAAATAGTAAAGGAGGAACTGAACCAAAATGGCGAGGAAAGAAGAAATGTAAAAGATATGAGAAAGTCTGGTGTTGGAGTGGGTGTTAGGCGGAGAGCTAGGAGAACAACAGGCACAGCTTCGGACCTGGGTACCGGGAGGACAGCTACAGAAACCCTGCCTGGTCATTCCCACCCTGAGTCCTGGGTGGTGCCCGAGCTGCCCTGGTTAGCACGCCACCGTGAGGCCTGCTGCCACAGGCTTGTCGGTGTGGCTTCATATTTACTGGATGTCCACTGTGGGGCAGGCATGGGGGAGTCACCGGCCTCCAGTGCCCCTCAGTGTGACCTGTGTTTTGAGTTGTTAGGAACTGATTATCCCAAACATCTTTGCCCTCCTCCGTCCCCCATAATTGAGCTCGAAGGTTAAGGGTTCACCCTGTGGGGACTTAATGTGAGGCTCAGCTCTGTCCACCAAATACTTTTTCTCCTCTTTTTTTCTTTTAAAGATTTATTTATTTGAAAGGCAGAATGACAGTGAGATCCAGAGAGAGAGAGAGAGAGATCGTCTATCAGCTAGCACTCCCCACATGCCTGCAATAGCCCAGGACTCCCTCTGGGTCTGCCACCCATAGCACTTGGGTCCTCGTCCACTGCCTTCCCAGGCACATTAGCAGGAAGCTGGGTCAGAAGTAGCAGGACTTGAACCAGTGTTCTGATATGGGTTGCCAGATTTGCAAGTGGTGGCTAAACCCACTGCAACACAAGGCCAGCCCCATGCCCCATACTTTAACAAATGAGCCAAGAAGAATGCACCCAGCACGACATAGGCGCTGTCCTCTGGGACCCGGATGTCTAAGATGGTGTGCAGTTTGACTACCAAGTAATGAGGCCAATTTATAGGCAGATGCTCCAGGAGTCATTCGTCTCTTGGAGGTTTTTCCCTTCAAAGCGCCTCCCCAGGAGGCTGTACTCGTTCCAAACGCTTCCTTTGCTTAAACCATTCGGGAAGGGTCCTTGGCCCTTTTGTTTCATTCTCCTTAGAGGTGCCACATCTTCCTCCTTGGGAGGTGGGATGGTTTGACAGTTTTTCCAAAATCTGACTGCTTTTCCAAAAAATTTCCAGATGGCTTTCAGCAACAGCAACGTGTTGAAATAGGACCATGGGCTCCTACCTGGTAGCCGTGACAACTGAATGCCACTCACAATCCTGGGTTGGTCCTGCCCTGGGGGTGGGCTTGGAGGTTGGAGGGTGGGCATAGCCATAAAGGCCTTACTGGGACTGTCAGAAAATACTCTTGCAACACTAAATTTCTTGATTTTGATGCTGCTGCTGAGGGTGTTCACGTAAAAGAATGTAAATTGTTCTTAGGAAATAATACTGAGGTACTGAGGGGTAAAGGGACACTGTCAATGGCTCCGACTTTCTCTCAGTAAGTTTAGAAATGGGCAGGTGTGGTGGCACAGGGGGTTAAGCTGCTGCTTGGGGCACCTGCAGCCCATATCAGAGTGCCTGGAATCGAGTCCCACCTCTGCTTCTGATCCAGCTTCCTGCCAATGCACCTAGGAGACAGCAGATGATGGCCCAAGTACTTAGGTCCCTGCCACCCACATGGGAGACCCTGATGGAGGCTTCAGCCTGGCCCAGCCCCGGCTGTTGTGGCCATTTGGGGAGTGAACCAGCAGATGGAAGAGCTCTCTCTCTCTCTTTGAAAAATATGCATTTAGAGAAGGACGAAGCAAACAAAGTGTGTGTGGGGGGTGAGTGTGAATGATTGATGGATTTGAGGAAAGGGCATAGAGGAATTCTTTGTACTATTTTTTACATTCTTCTATAAGATTAAGATTTATCAAAATAAAAAGTAGCAAAGAGCGGACAGAATGAACCAAGCATAGCCCCCACTGGAAGGAGAGAGACCCATTTAGATGTTGATCCTGTCAAAGGCCTTTTCCTGGGGGCCGGCGCCGTGGCTCACTTGGTTAATCTTCCGCCTGCGGTGCCGGCATCCCATATGGGCACCGGGTTCTAGTCCCGGTTGCTCCTCTTCCAATCCAGCTCTCTGATGTGGCCTGGGAGGGCAGTGGAGGATGGCCCAAGTGCTTGGGCGCCTGCACCCGCATGGGAGACCAGGAAGAAGCACCTGGCTCCTGGCTTTGGATCAGCACAGCGCCTGCCATAGTGGCCATTTGGGGGGTAAACCAACAGAAGGAAGACCTTTCTCTCTGTCTCTATCTCTCTGTCTCTGTCTCTCTCTCACTGTCTATCTCTATCTGTCAAAAAAAAAAAAAAAAAAAAAAAGCCTTCTCTCGGGACTCGCTTTTATCCGGGATTGGATGAGAGCTTTGAGAACGAACTCGGTTGGCCTCCAGGGTGACGCAGAGCTGGAAGAATGAGGAACAGGGAAGGTAACAGAGAAGCTTTTGCTCTCAGGGGAGCTGTTGGCTACCTTCTAGACGTTTGTGTGGCCTCTGAACTGGGGATGAAGCATTGCACACTCTCCGTTGGTTTACAAGTAGAAAACGAGACAGCTGGGCGGGCATTGCTGGGAGAGTTTCCAGGTTATACAGGAGTGAGAATTTTCTGAATATGAGGGAAAAGGTCACCTGGTGAGAGTGAGTTCCTGACCTTGCAAATGTCAAGGAAGGATAGTGTCAGGGCTGCTCACTAAGAGTCCTTGCAGCCCGGAGCACCCGGGCTCAGACTGGCCTCTGCTCTCTTGAACTCTGCAATTCTAGGTAATTTCTGTTTAGGAAAAAGCCGCCCAGCGGCCTCCTTCTCTGCGGTCTACCTTACGTAATGTTTACGGACACTGTGTACGAACCCGCAGGCCATATAGAGCTTGGGAAGCCTGCGCTTCATTCTGAATTCCCTGCTTGCCTACTCCATGTCTTCTGCAGTCTCCCATCCTCCCCTTGGGTGCCTCCGCCCAGAACATTCCATGTCTCCCTGCAGACTGAGGAATCCAGGGGAGGCCCCAGCCCCCTCCCAGGGCTGACCCTGGCCCACGCCCTGGCACTGGCTCTCAGAGCACGGGACCTGCTCTGGAGGACTTTCAGTTGGGGTCTGGGTACTCTGGGGGCGGGGGCGTGGCTAGGGGTACACGTGAGTGGCCAACCCCAACTGAAACGCACCTCTGAGGATGGACTGCGCGTCTCAACAGCACAGGAGAATAGAGAACAGAGATAAGAGGCAGGCGCCCCTCCTCCCTCGCGGTCTTGCCCAGTTCTTCTCTGTTTTAAACTCAGGAAGAATGATTAGTCAGCCATGGAAGGACGGGGGAAGAAAGCAGATGAGTTTTTATCTGGCTGGGGTCTGCCTGAGCTGCAGCCATGTGACTGCTGGCGGACCTGGGGTCTCCATCATGTCCCTGCCTGTCCACAAGACGGGTCAGCCTCCCCTCTGCACCTCCCACCCCTCCAGTCCAGGAGGAGGCTGCCAGGATAGTCACATCCACTTCTCTCTCTCTCTCTCTCTGACTCCTTTGGGTCCTGGACATTTTCTACTTTCTCAGGGGACTAAGAAACTTCTTTAACGCTATGATAAGCTAGAATCTGGGAGGTTCCATCCAGCAGAGATACAACAGTACTTCAAAAAGTTCGTGGAAAACAGAATCAAAAGATAAGGTTATGACGGCACAAACATTTTTCAATTTTTATTTTGCTTATTTGAAAGGCAGAGTGACAGAGAGAGAGAGGAGACACTCACACACACACACACACACACACACACACATTTTTCAGCCACTGGTTCATTCCCAAATGACCCCAGTGGCCGGGACTGGGCCAGGTCAAAATCAGCAGCCAGGAATTCCTTCCAGGTTTCCCACATGGGTGCAGGAGCCCGAGCCCCTGGTCCATCTTCCACTGTTTCCTCAGGTGCATCAGCAGGGAGCTTGACTGGAAGCGGAGTATCCGGGACTCCAACCAGCACTCCAATACAGAACGCCGGCCTCAAAAGCGGCAGCTTAACCCGCTGCTCCATGACTCTGGCCTCCGCAAAAAACATTTTGGAATCTTTGTATGTGAAGGGGTCTTCGAAAAAGCCCTAGGAAAGTGCATATTATAGGGGAAAAGGAAACAGGCAATTTTTGGTTTGATTTTTATTTGAAAAGCAGAGACAGAGAGACAGATGAAGAGATCTTCCACTCTCTAGTTCACTCCCTCGGATGCCCGCAGCCACCCGACTGCGCCATCCTGCAGCCGGAAGCCTGGTTTCCATGTGGGTGTCAGGACCCAGCTGGCTGAGCCATCAAACTTATCTTTCAAGTTCAATTTTCCACAATCCGCTTGAAGCCCCTTGTGGTGCGATTAACGTCTCCAAAGTTGTGCTTTGCTTTTGCCCAGCTCTGTGCCCACCTGCCCCGAGATACCCGCCGGGAGCTGTTGCTTTGCCCTTCACTGCCCCACATACCCAGGCCCTCTCTGGCATCCCCGGAGCTGCCCCTCTCATAACAAGCGGGCTCCCTTGCTCGAGACTGGAGTGAACAGACCTGGGTTTGCAAGCCCCGTGACCCTGGGCAAGTTGTAAAAATCTCTCAGAGCATTCCTCATTCCTTCTGGAAAGTGGGAAGAGTTACACCTACTTTGCAGAATTTTGTAAACACTCAGCAAAATAATGGACGGACAGCACTGAGCCCTCGCTGCTCAAAAGGTCGTTCTGGCTCTTCGGGCTCACACGTGCCTGTGCTGGGTGGATGACACCAAGGGACATGGCCAGGGTGAGGGAAAGGAGCTGGAGAGGAGACCTACAGGAGAGATGCCCAAAGGAGAGGCACTCTGGAAACCTGGGGCGGGCGGCCGAGCTGGAGCAAGAAGACCGGGAGAAGCAGAGGCCCAGGAGGACCTGGACACTGGACGCTGGCCTGGCAGAGAAAGCAAGCTAGAATGGACAGAAGGAAACAGAGCCAGCAGAGGGATGGACAGACAGCAGATGGGAAAGGAAGACAGGACAAAGACTAGGGTGAAACCCAGCAGGTGCGAGACAGAAGGGAAAGGGAAAACCAAGGGGTGACGGGGTCAAGACGAGCTGGGGGCATCCGGGCAGGACAGACAGACTGAGAGCGATCCGGGAAAGCATAAGACGGACAGACAGATGGCAGGGACAAGAGGGGGCCCTGGGTTGCCTGCATTCTGCTGTGTTTACCAGCTAATTGAGTTAAATTGTTGTCAGAGATGTAATTAAAGGGTAGAGAGAGCTCTCTGGCAGGCCCGAAACAGATGGAGGGGGCTTTAATTGGTAATTAAATTCTTCCCTGGCAGCTGAGGAAGGAGCTCATGCTGAAGCCTCGCAAGGCCACGGGTGGCCTTCCCCCCACTCCCAGCCCCTCTCGGGGGCTCTTTGGGGAGGGGGCCGGGCTCTGCACACCAGCAGCAGGCGGGGAGGCCTGGTGACTGCAGGAGAACAGACGCCAAAGTCGCCCTTCTTCCCTGTCGGGGCTGGCTCAGCTCCCACGGGCTGATCCAAGCAAACCCAGCCCCAGGCCTGGCCCTTCCTGGCCTCCTCACTCCCCACCCCACCACCACCACCAAAGAAGCCTTGACCAAGGAACCCCTGCATGGCCCCTGTTGTTGCAGGGAAGAAGGGGGCTTAGCCAGGGACCCCAGCAGGCCCTGCTGCCAGCATCGCTCCCATGAGCCCCTCTGACTCTGCCCTGCCCGGCTGACTCTGCAGCCCCGCGAGCCCACCCCGCAGCAGCCCCTACTGCAGGGAAGGGATGGGTGGCCCTGATGGGTGGGGAGATCAGTTGTCTCTAAGACGCAGGTATTTAGTCTTGTGAGCTCGCCGTTCACTGGAAAAACACCCTTGCAATGGCCGATTTCCCTGAAGCCCACGTGTTCTCGTCCTGTCCCACATCCAAGAAAGAGATAAAGCAAAGACAGAGCAGAGAGGAAAGGCTTTTAAAATGACAGCTGCAAGGGATGTGTGGACGGAGAGAAAACCCAGGCCAGACGCCGTGGGAGGGCGGCGGCGAAACGCATGGGTGCCCGTGGGTCAGCCCTGCAGAGCCCTCCCCAGAGGCCAGCTCCGCGCTGGGCTGGATGTGGACCAAGGGACCCAGTGCCATTCTCCTTCCACCCCAGCTAATGGCATACAAGTTCTTTGCCTGGCTCTGGGCTCTGTGGAGCCACGAGCGGTTTCCGGGAAGGGCTGTGGGTGTGACAGACGGCTGCATGGGGTCCGCTCGGTCGGCTGAGCCCCATGCGTGCAGAACGATGCTCCCAGCCCCCTACCCCGACCCCCTGCTACTTATCCCCCACCACAGTCTTACCTTGTCTCCTCCTGTTGCCACCCCTCCCACCTCTTCCCAGCAGCCCAACCCCTCTTATTTAATGTGCTGTTCTCTCTCAAGGCTGCAAGTTCAAAGGCCAAGAGTTGCCTCTTTTCACTCACTGCCCTCTGGCAGGGAGTAGGTGCTGACTTAAGGTTTGTTGAATGACTAAGTCCAGAACAGCCAGGGTGAAGGAGGCACGTTCTGAAAGTTATCACACATCTGAGGGCGCTGGAGACACAGCAGAGGGACAGGCCAGCTCCAGGGAGGAGTTTTTCACAAATATCTTTCTGTACTTGTTACGGGGGAAGGAGGACAAAGTCCTACTGCTGGCCAGGCCAGTTGTCACCCTCGGCCCCCAGCGCACACAGCCAGGAGAGTGGATGTGACAGTTCCCAAACCCCAGGCCCCCGCCCCACTGGAAATTTTCTTTCTTTTCCTTTCCTTCCTTTCTTTCTTTCTTTCTCTCTTTCTTTTTTCAAGACTTGTTTATTTTATTTGAAAGGCAGAGTTAGAGAGAAAGAGCTTCCCTCTGCTGTTTACTCCCCAAATGGCCACAACAGCCAGGGTTGAGCCAGACCAAAGCCAGGAGCCAGGAGCTTCATCTGGGCCTCCCACGGGGGTCAGGAACCCAAGCACTTAGGCCATCTTCTGCTGCTTTCCCAGGTGCATTAGCAGGGAGCTGGATCAGAAACGGAGCAACTGGGACTCGAACCGGCGCCCATGAGGGATGCTGGCACTGCAGGCGGCAGCTTGACCTGCTACAGCACCAGCCCCTGAGATTTCCTTTTAAAGATTTATTTCTTTGAAAGGCAGAGTGACAGAGAGGGAGAGGCAGAGAGACCTTCCATCTGCTGGTTCCCTCCCCAAATAGCATCAACAGCCAGAGCTAGGCCAGGCCAAAGTCAGGAGCCTGGAACCCCATTTGGGTCTCTCACATGGGTGGCAGGGGCCCAAGAACTTGGGCCATCATCGGCTGCCTCCCGGTGCATTGGCAGGGAGCTGGATTGGAAGTGAAGGCAGGACTTGACTTCAGGAAGTCAGATGCGGGATGAGGGGCCCCCAAGCGGCAGCTTCATGCACTGCACCACAATGCCTACCTCTGGAGATATTTAATCCAGGGAGGACAAGGAATTGTATTTTAAATAATATTCCAGGTGGCGCTGGCTGTTCTTGTACCTGAGGGACCCAAATATCACATCACTTCTCTCCCCTGAGGCAGGCAGGGGGACAGATGTGGGAGGTGAGGCCAGGAAGCGGAGACGGCACCCCGAGAACCATTCTCCTGCCTCCCATGGAGAGATCCCCTAGTGAGAGGCTCTGCTGGGGACCCCTCTGACTTCTGAGACCTTGGGACCTTCAGGGTTGAGCAACTCTCCGAGCGGCTGCCTGGATCACCAAGTTGCCCAGGCCAAGCTTTGATCAGCCAAATAAAATTGCAAAACCCAAGCCTCTTTGTTCCCCGTTCTTCTTCTTGGCTGTTACCTTGACTCCCAGGGTTTCGAGCTGGAATGGATCTCAGACTTCTGCTGTGAGAGCCGTCAAGTGCTGGGTTTGGGCAAAGCCTGCGGGGGAGAGGGGACGCCTCTGTTGGAACCGAAACTGTTCTGCTTTTCCGTTTGTCTACGTGTTGGGGCTCCGGTCAGGGATGTGTCAGCAGCTCTCTACCTGGGGTCGGGGGGTGCAGAAGCCCTCATCTGTAGCACCCCCTGATCTCAGTGGCGCCCATCCTCCCACCACAGCCTGGTTCAAGCTAGCACGTGCGCGCCCCAGAGCCAAGGTAGGGAGTGTCTGGACCGCTGGAGTGCTCTCAGGACTGGGGCAGGTGGGCTGCCGTCCCTGCACAAGAAGGGTGGGGACAGGTGTTCGGTGGAGCAGTTAGGCTGCCTGCTCAGAAGCCCCCAGGGCCTTGTCGGAGTGCCTGGTGCAAGTCCCTGACACTCTGCTTCTGATCCCACTTCCTGCAGGTGTACATCTGGGCTTGGGACCCTGCCAACTGTGTGGGAGACCCAGACTGAGTTCCAAGCCTTGGCTGTCGCGAGCATCTGGGGAGTGAACCAGCAGATGGATGATGCCTCTGTCTCTCTGCCTTTCAAATAAAATAGAAACAAAACAAACAAACAAACAAACAAACCACTGTCTGGTACTACTTTCAAAGACAAGGCAGCTGAGGCCCACAAAGAGGAAAAAAAGGTTACCGAGGGCTTCACAGCTCACCAGGACCAAGACTCCAAGGCTTCTGACCCCCAAACCCACACACTGCAGATCCTGTTACAGGCAGCGGGGGGAGGGGTAGAGGGTGCAGGCGGCACCAAGGCGGGAGCTCTGGGGATGGCCTACTCGCGGCCAGTATCAAAATAAGTGACCAAAGGCTCTGGTGGTCAGTGTTTGCTGGGTACCCACTTAGTGCATCTTGTTACTCTTTAATGGGGCACAAAAAGAAAAGGAAAGGAAAGAAAAGAAAGCAAAACCCTGAAGCTCTAAGAGCCCTATTTTCAACCTCATTCCCATCTTCGGCGAATAAATCATCCCCCATCCCAGGCCAGCACCAAACAGGAAGCCTCCTCGTCCCTCTCCGCCATCTTAGTGTCCATCTCCTAAACCCACTGAAAATCCTCAGGCGATGCCTTGTGTGCAGGGAAAGCACCAGCCTTTCAGACCAGCGCAGGAGTGATGGTGTTAGCAGGTGTTACGTTTTCTCCCTGGGAGTGTGGAGCGGCACTGAGGAGAGGGCCAGGGTTCTGGGGCCTGGGCTCTGGTGCCGGCTCCGCCTCTCCTTTGGGTGGGTCCCTTCCCCTCTTCCCCTCTTCCCCTCTTCCCCTCTTCCCCTCTTCCCCTCTTCCCCTCTTCCCCTCTTCCCCTCTTCCCCTCTCTCAGCATCTGTTTCCCCATCTGTACAACAAAGGCTAGAACTGATGCTTTACAGAATCTCTTTGTTTTAAAACTCCAAGATTCAGGGCGGACATTCAGCTAGTGGTTAGGACACCCACGTCCCACATGGTGGGGGAGTGCCCGGGTTCCAGACCCAGCTCCGACTTCGGACCCCAGCTTCCTGCTAATGCAGCCCCTGGGGGGCGGTGGTGATGGCTCAAGCAGTTGGGCTCCAGTAACGCGGGTGCGAGACCTGGATTGAGGCTGCGTTGCTGACTTTGGCCCACTCCAGCCTCAGCTACTGCAGGCATTTGGGGACTGAACCAGCAGACGGGTGCATGTGCTATCTCACTCTTTCAAATAAATAAACAAATATTTTTAAAAATTAATACAAATCCATGAATCACCATGAGGACAGAGTAGAGAGAGAATGCATAGCAATATCGGTCTCTGCGTCCCACTCTCCCACCTCCTGCAGCAGGGACCTGTTCCCTGCAGCTCTGAAGATGCTTCCCCTCTGAAGAAACGTGCCCCCCACCCCACCGTGGCTCCTTCCCTCCCCGTCCTGCGCTGTGCACCTGGCAGGAGACACATGGAGTCTCCCAGGGCTGACGTGGGGCTGCCCCAGCCAGGCAGCAAGTTCTTTGTGTCTGAGGTCAGTGCCAAGGAGAAGGAACCGGGGCTGGGGGGTGGGTCAATCCCCCCCGCCCCAGCTTCTGCCCATCGCCCCCCAGTCTGGTTTCCCAATGGAGTTTCTCCATTCTTTGGTGGCCCAAGAATCCCGTGACTCCCACAGCTGTCCTCGGCGTCTCATGTGACTGTCGTCTTCCACACAGAAAGAAAATGGTCACGCTCAACAAGGCCCCGCGTTATCACCAACCTGGCCCTGCTGCCGCCTGATACAGCCCAGCCCTCCCCCGCCAGATCTCATTAAGGGGTCGCCACTTGTGCTTCCCAGCCGCCCGCCATCCATCTTGGGCCACGGATGACAGACTGGGCCCGGGGGCTGGTGTCCAGCAGGTGACAGGGTTAATGGCAGAAGAGGGCAGAGGGCAGAGGGCAGCCGACTCACAGGGGTGGGAGGGCAGCCTGGGGACGCCCTGGATCCATTCCAGTTGGGCAGCCCCTCAAATTACAGCACCTGGGGGAGGGATGAGTCCCAGGCCCATGCAAACCCAGGAAAGCAAGGTGGGCAGAGGGTGTGAGGAGGATGTGCCGGCCTGGGAAGAAGAAAGAAGCAGAGTGGGGAAGACCCGGCCAGCTGCTCCTCCACTGCCGGGGGCTACGTGCCCATAAACTCACAGTGGGAGGAGCAGACGCACACAAAAAACGCATTCACCACACCTCACCCACGCACATCCCAGACGAGCACACACTGCGCCATGGAGTCCTGGCTGGTCACCCTTGGGAGCTGCGCCAGCTGCCGCTGCCCAGCGTCACAGGAGAACAGCAGGCTTCGGATCGTCAGCCCAGGAAAAGACCCAAATTCTCAAGTCCTAGCACAGCGTCTGCGGAGTGTGCGGCGCGTGGTTGTTGATGTTGCAAAGTCCAATAGTCTCTTCAGCCGTCCTAACTTAGGGACCATCTGCATGTGTGGGCTCAGGGAAGACATTGCCTCTTGGGTGCTTGGATGCTGGGTGGCAGCCTGGGTGAGGATTCTTCAGACAGTTTGTACAGGGCCTGCGCTTGGCCTAGCAGTTGCTAGGGGTCCCACATGGGAGTGCCTGGGTTCGAGTCCTGGCCCCCCCCCCCCCCCCAATTCCAACTTCCTGCTAACACTGAGCCTGGGAGGCAGATGTGATGGCTCAAGTGATTGGGTTCCTGCCACCCATGTGGGAGGCCTGGCTTGTGTTCCTGGCTCCTGGCTATGGCTTGAACCAGCTTCAGCTGCTGCAAACATTTGGGCAGTGAACCAGGGGATGAGGGAGTCATCTCTCTCTCCTCCTCACTTTAAAATAAACAGAATAAATGAATTTAAAGTTCACAGAAAATGAAATTGAGAGAGAATTTTATTTTGGTGTAAAAAAATTTTTCAGCTGGTACCGCGGCTCACTAGGCTAATCCTCCGCCTAGCGGCGCCGGCACACCAGGTTCTAGTCCCGGTCGGGGCGCCGGATTCTGTCCCGGTTGCCCCTCTTCCAGGCCAACTCTCTGCTGTGGCCAGGGAGTGCAGTGGAGGATGGCCCAGGTGCTTGGGCCCTGCACCCCATGGGAGACCAGGAAAAGCACCTGGCTCCTGGCTCCTGCCATCGGATCAGCGCGGTGCGCCGGCCGCAGCGGCCATTGGAGGGTGAACCAACGGCAAAGGAAGACCTTTCTCTCTGTCTCTTTCTCTCACTGTCCACTCTGCCTGTCAAAAAAAAATTTTTTTTTCAAAGTCCATGCACAAAGTTTTCATAATACACATTTTCCACAAACTTTTTGAAGATCCCCTCATACACGCGGATTTCAAAAAATTTTCTGCACCAACATAAACTAATCTTTCAATTCCATTTTGCATGATCTTAAAAAAGGAATTATTTCATAGGCAGGGAGAGAGAGAGAGAGAGAGAGAGAGGACTCTCATCTGAGAGAGCCTCCAATCGCTAAAAGCAGGAGCCCCATTCCAGGGACCCGTCCTATGAGCATCAGGGACCCAACTACTGAAGCCACCACCAATGCCTCCCAGGGTCCACACGAACAGGAAACTGGAGTCAGGAATGGGAGCTGGGGATTCAATGAACCCAGGCACTCTGAGGGGGGTGCAGGCATTGTAACCGCTAGGCTAAATGCCCTCCCGCGCAGGTGTGCGTGAAGTCAGAGTGAATGTTTTGGAGATGGGGGCCCATGGCACATTCTGTTTCCTCCCACCCCCAGCTACCTCATACAATGACCCAGCACTGTGGTGAGGAGAAGGTTCCAGAACAAAACAGTGTGGATCTCAATCCTGTTCAGATCCTGGCCCTGTGACCCTGGGTACACTGCTGAACCTCTCTGGGCGGGATCTATCCCAACATCCATGTGGCTGTGTCGGCAGCTGCAACCTGGGACAAAGTGAGGTTTCTGGAAGCCTCTGCAGCTCCGGGGCCACAGCACCACCATTCCCGCCACCGCGGTCCCCTCGGCTGCCTCTCCCGACCCCAAGCCTTCTCCAGGCCTCCTGCCCCAGGACTTCCCTCCTCTGACCTCCTGCGTGCCCAGCAGGGCCTGCTGGCCTGCTCCGTTCAGCCCCAGGGGGCCACTCAATGCTGCTTGCCAGGGGCAGCTGCCGGAGGGGAGGCCCCACAGCGGCAAGGGTTAGTCCTTCTGGGCCTTTGAAGCCCAGGGAGGGTGGGGGAGGGCTGCCCCGGGCTCCTGACCTGGTGGGGGGCGAGGCTCACCCTCCCACCGTGGGAGGGCATCTGAGGAACAATGGGCAGCCAGAGCTGGCTCCAGAGCCAGGCAGCTGGTAGGCAGGCGAGGGGTGGGGGAGGGGTGGGAGCATCCCCTCCCCAAAGCCAGCAGCAAGCTCCCAGAAAAGAGCCGGCAGTGCCTGGAGTCGCCCCACAGGGGCCCTGAGCTTCGACGTGTCCTGCGGAGGGTGGGGGGGGGGGACTGTCGCGTGGCCTCCTGGACTGGAGAGCCCAGAGCCCTCCTAGAGGGCGCACCGAGAGCTCCCCCTCGGTTCCCAGGACCCCTCAAGTGCACCCCAGTCTCAGGCGGGGCAAAGGCAGCCGCAGGCGCTGCTCTGCCCTCCTCCTCCGCAGCCTGGGTGGGGCTGCTCCCCCGGGGGGCGGATGGCCTTCATTAGGTCCTCAGTCTTGCGAGGGTAACGCCTCGCCCAGGCAGGGCTGCGGGAGGCGGCCGCGGGCGGGCTGGGGAGCCGGCGGGCAGAGCATCGCGGTCCTGAGCAGAATACCAAGCAGCCTGGTCAGCCCGGTCCGGAGGCCGCAGCCCCTCACCGCTGCAGCAAACTCAGACACGGCCAAGAGAGGCATGGGGGCGGGGCAGACGGGGTGCCGTCCCGCTCTGTGACTCCCGCCAGCTCCACCGGCTCCCGACGGCCTTCGGCTGTGCTCACCCGGGCTTCTCTTGCCCAGAGCGCATGAGTGACAGGGACCCAACTGGGTGGTGCCAGGGGTTGGGGTGCCAGGACCCGGCAGCCGCCTCCAAGCTGACTGGACCAGAGCCCCACTCTTCTCTCAGAGCCTCTGAGCAGGGCGAGCGAGCTCAGCCCAGACGGCAGCCTTGATGGAGGTGGGGCACAGGGTGTTTCCGCCGCGGTCGCCGTCTCTCCGCCGTGCCATGGTCCGCTGAGAGAATGCTTCCTCTAAAGTGAGGGTTGCCAAGCAGTGACCTGCTCCTGGCTGAATTCAGGCCCCTTGGGGAGCCGCTCAACGCAAGGGGCTCAGGCTGCCTTGCCTTGTTTCGGGAGAGCTCTGACGCCGCCCCCCCTCCTTCCCGCACCCCTGCGCACAGACACAGCCCTGCACTCCCGCATAGGCTCATCCGGCTCCAACCTGCCAGGTAGCACGCCAGGTGCTACTGCCCTGGAAGGCAGTGTAGCCTGCTAGGTAGGGCCCTGGGCCCTGGAGCCAAGTCCAGGTTGTACATCAGTGGCCCTGCTCACCAGCTGTGCCTGGCCTTGGGCAAATTTTTTAATTTCTCGGAGCTTAGTGCCAGAGTAAGCTGGGGTCTCCCACAGTGGTTGTGAGAGCCTGTTAAACGATGCGGTGCTAACATAAGGCATTATGTGTTTAGTAGCATGCTTAAAAATGGCAAGGGGAGAAAAGGTTTGTTTTTAAAGATTTATTTACGTTAGGTCTGCGCCATGGCTCACTAGGCTAATCCTCCGCCTTGCGGCGCCAGTACACCGGGTTCTAGTCCCGGTCAGGGCGCCAGATTCTGTCCTGGTTGCCCCTCTTCCAGGCCAGCTCTCTGCTGTGGCCCGGGAGTGCAGTGGAGGATGGCCCAAGTCCTTGGGCCCTGTACCCCATGGGAAACCAGGATAAGCACCTGGCTCCTGCCATCGGATCAGCGCAGTGCGCTGGCCACAGCGGCCATTGGAGGGTGAACCAACGGCAAAGGAAGACCTTTCTCTCTGTCTCTCTCTCTCACTGTCCACACTGCCTGGCAAAAAAAAAAAAAAAAAAAAAAATTATTTATGTTTATTTGAAAGGCAGAGTCAGAGCTCTCCATTCACTGGTTCACTCTCCAAATGACTGCAATAGCCAGGGCTGGGCCAGGCAGATACGAGGAGCCAAGAGCTTCATCCGGGTCTCCCACATGGGTGGTAGGGGCCCAAGGACTTGGGTCATCTTCCGTTGCTTATCCAAGGCCACTAGCAATGAGCTGGATCGAAAGTGCAACAGCTGGGACTCAAACCAGTGCCCCACTAGGATGCCAGTGTCATAGGTGGTGGCTTGATAACACAATACCAGTCCCGAGAAAATGTGTTAAAAATTCCCATGTTATAGGTGAAAAAACGTAAGATCCAGGAAGGGGAGAGGTGGGTCTGGATCACAGAGCCAGGAGCTGGGCCCAGGCAGGGTCCTCTCCATTTGCCGCTTGTCCCCAGGGTCTCCCTTCCTGCCTCCTGCTCGCCTCTGTGTTTCCCCAGATTCTGCGGCTCAGAGGGCAGGCAGGCCCCTGCTGCAGCCCCTGCATGAAGTCCTCTGCCCAGGTCAGGAGCAGGCGGAAGGGCTGGCAGGATGGGGACAGCGGTCAGAATCCGAGGCCCATCATGCACCAGGGATTGGATGGAGGAGAGGTACCAGGACACTGCAAGTAACAACCAGGACATCAAAAACAAGCAAGTGATATTCCCATGAAGCACGCAGGGCAGGGAGCGGGCTGTTTGTTTGTTTGTTTATTTTTTTGCCCTCCAGGAGCGAGCAGGGCCACAGATGGAAAACATGAAACTATCTCCCAAAACGGTTCCGGAAATGAGTGGGGCAGGTGAGGAGAGCCGTGGGCAGCTCCCACCGGCCCTCCTTTGACCTCCCTGAACTGCTGTCTCTCACTTGGCTTTGTCTGATACGGGGCCATGAGTCAGCCACGTCCCCCGCGTAGAGCTGCTATCTATACCGGCAAAAAATGTGTTTTTTCCCATCAGTCAAGCAAGAGCGATCATCTCATACTTTTTTTTTTTTTTTTTAAACCAGAAACCAGAATGTGCTTTGTGACATGGAAAAGAGAAGGGACTTGCAGGGCCAGTGGCTTTGAAGATTTTCAAAATAAGCACTCTTCTGAAAAATTGGGCCCACAGAGACCCCACAATAAAAAAAATCAATAATAATAAAATCTAATTCTGGCATGGTGTGGACAATGAGGCAGGCACCTGTGCTGACGCATCTGCCCGGCACAGTGAAGCTTTGCAGGAGGTGGATGATGGTGATGGTGGTGGTGGTGGTGGTGGTGGGATCCTATCCTACACAGGGGAGAGTGAATCCCCACAGCTCTCCCAGCGGGGGGGGGGGGGGGGGCTGGGATGCAGTTCCAGTCATCGACTCCCTAGCCTGGGTCTCCACCCACAGATATTCTTCCCTGGGGTAGCTAGCATCTTCTCTCTCTTTAACCGTCTGAGCTGAGTATGGGGGCGCTCTGGCCTGAGCTCACTGGAAGATTCCTGACACCGGGGACCACCTTCCTTCTGTGGGAGGAGCTATGAGCCCCTGAGCAGCTCCTGCAAGCCAAGCACATGCTAGGGGACATGTAGGTGCAGGATCGCACAGAGCCGTGATCGCCCCACTCTGAGCACAGCAAGCCACACATAAGCAAGCAAATACCACCTGCAAGGTCTCCCAGGCTCTGTTGCCTGCGGGTTCTCCCGCTGTCCACGCCGGGATTTTGTGATTCTAATCCTCTGGGCTCAGGACTGACCAAGCCTCAGTGCCAGGATTTCAACCCACTTCTAGGATGCCCGGATTCCCAAGGGTAGGGTCCTAAGCCAGGCGGCCCAGCCTGAGACAGGCAGCCAGGGAGGCACAGGGAGTCATTTAATTTTACATTAAGAGAGGGCCCCTCCCCCACTCCCTCCCCCTCTCCCCTGCCCCTGCTCCCTTCCAATCACAGCAGAGACCCCAGAGGGGGCTTGACCTCTGTCCTCGGGGGAGGTCAGCCGGGGTGACCCTGCCTCTGTGCAGGATCCCGTGAGAGAGGCCCAGCTGCAGGCCCTGGAGGGCTGGAAGCACACCCGGAAACGGCCGGGGGTCACCGGGGGCTGCCCAGGCTGAGGGAGGGGCTTCCAAGCCCTTTGTGAGCTCTCTGGCAGGGGGAGATTTGTTCCACGGGCAGCCCCTGTGTCTCCAGAGAAAGGGGCCATTATGGAGCCACTAAAAATACAGTGCACAGCCCACCCCTCCCCTTTTATCACCATGGAGATGAGGGAGGGCTCTGGGAGGGAGAAGAAAGGCAGGTGAAATGGGGAGGGGCAGCAGGGGGAGGAGGGGAGCGGGAGCCCAGCCTGCCTCTCTCAGCCAGAGCAGCCTTGGGGTGGGGGTGTATTTCAAAGTTATCTCCTCCTGTTCCCTCTCTGTGTCTGCTCCCAGACACTGCCTGGGGCCAAGGCGCATTTGCCCACTACCCTGCATCTGGTCCTTTGACCTCTGAGGGTGAGGAGCATGGCCATCTGGGACTGAGCAGCAAGATGGCCACACGGCCGGAGGGCAGCTGGCACACAACTGCTGGGCGTCGTCCAGCCTCTGGACTCACCAGGAGCCCCAAATCCCTGACGCAACCTCCCACCCTCTGCCGTGTCCTGCCAGGGCTGTCCCCCACCCCACCCCAGCCCGGGACTGCGCCAGGGTCTGCAGTGAGGAGCCGGCCTACCTGGGCCCCGTGGATACCGTTGCTTGTCCGAAGGGGCGTATTTACAGCAGGTGGAGACTGGCGCCTTCCACCTCCTCCGCAAGGGTTTGCACAGTGGAGTAAGACAGGCATTTGCCTTTTCAGAAAGAACAGTAATGAGTCGGCCGGTTCTGAAGCCCAGGAAGGGAACTCCGGGGACAGGTGGTGTGTGCCGTGGGTGAAGTCTCGGCATCCCGTGGAGAGTGCTGGTCTGAGTCCTGGCTGCTATGCTTCCTATCTGTTTTCCTGCTAATGTGTACCCCGAGAGGCAGCAGACTGTCTCAAGGACCTGGGTCCCTCCCTGCCACCCAAGCGGGAGACTCAGATGGTGTTCTAGGCTCCCTCCTTTGGCCTGACTTAGCTATTGCAAGCATCGGGGAGTGACCCAGCAAATGGAAAATCAATCTCTCTCTCTCTCTGTCTCTCTCTCTCTCTCTCTGTGTCTCTCTCTCTGGGCCTTTTAAATAGATGAAAGAAGAGAGAAAGAATTAGGAAGGAAGGAAGGAAGGAAGGAAGGAAGGAAGGAAGGAAGGAAGGAAGGAAGGAAGGAAGGAAGGATTTTTACAAAGGTAACTTTGTTGCAAAGAACATAGGCTTTGTTTTTAAAAAATATACACAATTAAATGAAGGGACCGGAACGGGAGGTGATTCTAGCCACTAGATCATCGAGAGATGCCGGGGTCCTGGGTGCCACCCTCATGTCAACACAGAAGTTCACGGACAGGGCCTTTGCTACGTTTCAGTAAACTAGGCATTAGGTGACTACCCTGGCCACAGAGAGCTGGAACCCTGAGCTAGAATTCGCTGGGGACCGTGGCAGTCTGTGGCCACGAGCCTCAGCATCCCTGCTGCAGGCTGGAGAGATGCTCTCCCTGGCAATGGGATGCTCCTGTGGAGGGGCCAGCTCCCAGCAAGGAGCCAGAGTCCCTGTGTTCAGGAGTCGGCAGTTCCCCGGCTGAAAGAGCTGTGATTCCATGGTTTGCAGAGATCCAAGGGTTCAGAATGGACTGGGCTTTGCAAGGCTGGTGAGCCTGGGGGCTGTTGCCATGGTACAGCAGGTTAAGCTGTCACTTGGGGTGCCCACATCCCATTCGGAGTCCCAGTGTGAATCCCAGCTCCTCTCTTGTAATACAGCTCCCTGCTAATGGGCCTGGGAAAGCAGTGGAAGATGGCCCAAATATCTGGGTTCTTGTCACCCATGTGGGAGATCCAGACAGAGTTACAGGCTCCTGGCTTTGTCCTGGCCCAGGCCTAACTGATGCAAACATTTTGGGAGTAAACCAGCAAATAGAAGACTCTCTCTCTTTCTCTCTCTCTTTCTCCCTCCCTCTATATTGCTCTGCTTTTCAAATATAAAATACATAAATATTTTTATTATTATTTTTTGGATAGGCAGAGTTAGACAGTGAGAGAGAGAGAGAGAGAGACAGAGAGAAAGGTCTTCCTCTTCCGTTGGTTCACCCCCCAAATGGCTGCTACAGCTGGTGCACTGCGCCGATCCGAAGCCAAGAGCCAGGTGCTTCCTCCTGGTCTCTCATGCAGGTGCAGGGCCCAAGCACTTGGGCCATCCTCCACTGCCTTCCCGGGCCACAGCAGAGAGCTGGCCTGGAAGAGGGGCAACCAGGACAGAATCCAGTGCTCCAACCAGGACTAGAACCCGGTGTGCCGGCGCCGCAGGCGGAGGATTAGCCAAGTGAGCCTCAAGAACTCAGGTCCTTAACATCCACGTGGAAGACCCAGACTGAGTTCCCAGCTCCTGACTTTGATGCCTGGCCCAGCTTCAGCTGTTATGGGAAGTCAATCAGCAGGTGGAAGATCTCTTTCTGCCTTTCAAAGAAATTTTTTAAAAAAGAAAAACCTTTATATATATATATTTAATAAAATGTACAAGGCAAACATCATAATTAAGAAAAAATTTGAGCTCTGGCTACCTTTTAGTATGACTACCCCACCACTGTGCTCCCACCACCCAGGGAGGCCTGGAAGCAGACCCTTAAGGCCAAGATCAGAACAGGTGTGGCCTAGGTGGGAGAGGTGGCAGAGGATTCGCTGAGCTGTGACTGCACTGACGGAGGCTGTATTCTAGGCTCAGGAGCAGTCACGTCAAAATGCCAGGCGCCAGCAGATGTTGAAGACGACTCTGAGTCTTGAGAGAGAGAGTGGGGGTGGGGTGGGGAGAGAAGGGTGAGTCCAAGGCTCCCTGTTTGAACAGTGCTAATGCCGGGCTGTCAGGGAAGGCAGGTGCACCTGCTGTTGCCTCTTCTATCCGACGCCGGGGCGCCTGCCCAAACGCAAGTGTCCAGATTGTATTTATGACTGTTTTAAGAAGGAGTGACAGAGCCTTTTAATATCCCTGACAGCCCAGGATGTTTTAATAGATGGTGGAGCTGGGTTTCGGGAGTTGAGGAAAGAGAGCAGAGTTGCAGAGGGAGCTGTCAGGCCTGGTTTCCATGACAGACCTACTGATCGGCACGGCGACAAAATAAAATACGAGGCCGTGTCTCTCCTCGGCCGCGTCAGGCTGACAGACAGCCTGTCACCCTCGCACGTCATCGTTCACCTCCTAATCACTCAGGCTTAGGGGAAACCTGTGTTCAACAGGGAGTCCCGACAGGATTTCCACCCAACGCTGCAAAGCTGCCGCCAGGATCTTAGCAGCCGGCCAGGGCTCCAGGCTTTTCTGGATTCCACCAGAAGTCATCTGTCGTTAGAGCCCTGCCTAAGTCATTGCTGCTTGTACCAGATCATTCTAGATCTCCCAGGACGGCCCAGAATCTTTCAAACACACCCTGGCTGCTGGTGATGCGGGCACAAGGTGTCACTAAATTGTATCCTGAGAAAGGGTGAAAAGGACGCGTGTGATTATGTAGATATTTCCATGGAAACAAAACCAAAACCCCAAAGCCGCCGGGAGAGGAAGAGAAAGAGAAGGATGTTTGGGCTCTTTGATTGCTTTTAACATCTGTGTTCTGCCGAGAATGCCCACAACCCACGGAACCCGTGGCCAGTCCCGTGCCTGTCCCCACGCCAGCACTCGCCGCTGCCCCGGCCTCCTGGCCTGGCTCCCTGGGCTGCTCCCTGGGCAGTTTACTCTTTTCTGGAGGTGATCATCCTTATGGGCCTTCTCAGCACCAGGTTTGGGGCTGGTCCGACCAGCTATCCAGCTCCTGGCTGAAGCCACTCTGGCCACACCTTTGGCATATTCTGAAAGGTGAGGTGTAAGGGACTTTCTCTCTCTCTCTCTTTGTTTGGGGGGGTGGGTGAAGAAACGAGGCAGCAAATCCTGGGACCACCAACCTCATTCTTTCTTGACTGACCGAAAGAAACCCCAAGTCCTAGCTCCCTTCCCCTTAGAGTGAGGATCTCTGGCTGGGCGCTCCCCTCCCTCTTACCCTTCCCTGAGGCTCCGGGCCCCCAGCGCTGCCCACACAAGTCCAGAGGAGGCGCCTCCCCCAGCACCACCGTCCAGGGCCCCTGCGTTCAAGTCCACTGCCAGGAGAGAGTTAAGGGCCCGGGTTTAATTTGCCCGTTAATCACAGTTAAAAGAAGTAATGAGCGTCTCCCCAAAGCCTGGGTGTTTCTCTGCAGATTAAGCAGCAATTTGCATAGCCCCTTTATTCATTCCTACCTCCCCCTGGGGGGCGGCCGGCGGCGGCCGCGCTGTGACAAATGGCTGTGCCCAGCGCCCGCCCGCCATTTGGGCAAGAGGGGGGAGGGGAAGGCTGGGAGAGAGAGGGCAGCTCCCGACAGTAATGGATAGCCAGGGCGTTAATAGTGCAGAACTTTTTATTAGACACACAGGAGAAGTTTAAATATTCAAACGGGTTTTCTTTGAAGCCCGGGGAAGGAGAGGAGGGTGGCAGTTTACTCAGAGAGACCCTGGCCCTCACCAGAGCGGAAGGGCATCTGGAGGACACAGGCGGATCCGGGTCAGCTGGTGCTCCCCCACTACTGCCGCAGCCTGGACGCCCCCCTGCTGGGTCCTGGCTCTGCCAGCCGGGAGGCAGCTCCTGGAGCCTGACCTCCCGGGTAGCGGGAGCAGTTTGCTCCAAGCCCAGCACATGGGCAGCATTCAGCCCTGGGGCGGAGGCCCGGGCTTTGGGGGCAAACTGGGGTCTGGGACTCGATGACGTCTCCAGGACGAGCCACAGAGGGGGAAAGAGGCGGAGACAGGAGGGGTCTCTCCCCAGGCAGCTGGCGGAAGGATTGTAGTCTAACCGACAGACCGCTTTTTCTAAGCTTTTCTTTTCTTTTTCTTTTTTTTTTTTTAAAGATTTGTTTATTTATTTGAGACACAGAGTTACAGCGAGAGAGAGGGAGAGATCTTCCATCTGCTGATTCACTCCCGAACGGCCACTGTTAGTAATGGCGCAGTCTTAT
Organism: Oryctolagus cuniculus; assembly: GCF_964237555.1. NCBI lineage: Eukaryota > Metazoa > Chordata > Mammalia > Lagomorpha > Leporidae > Oryctolagus > Oryctolagus cuniculus. The sequence continues at coordinate 24,280,665 of NC_091448.1, read as the reverse complement.
GTGTGGCGTGATCTATGCCCCGACACCATCCTAGGATCTAGTCCCCGCCGCCATTGCTGGCAGCCAGAAAAACAGATGGCCAACTGCAGGTGTCAGCTCCACCCCTACCCTAACGGGATTCCTTGCTTCTACATCTCTGCCCACCCCCTCCCCTCCAGCAAAGCTGTAACAAGACCTGCTTCCAGCAGAGGTGCACAGTCTCCTGATCTCTCTGGGCCCCTTTCTCTCTCCTTCATCCTTTCCCTCTAGCCTGTTGGATTTCCCCATCAGTAAGCCCTTTCTCTTAACTCCAGTCTTTGGTGTTTTGTGGTGGCCTTACAGCCGCAATAGCTAGAGCTGGGCTGATCTGAGGTCAGGAGCCAGAAGCCTCTTCCGGGTCTCCCACCTGGTTGCAGGGACCCAAGCACTCAGGCCATCTTCTGCAGCTTTCCCATTAATAGGGAGCTGGATCAGAAATGGAACAGCTGGGACACGAACCGGCTCCCATGTGAGATGCTGACATCACAGACGGCTTTATCCACTATGCCACAGTGCTGGCCGCCCTCTAAGCTACTTTTTTTTGGGGGGGGGGATGCCAGCATCTTTAAAAATTATTTTATTCATTTAAAAAATTTTTATTTAATTTTATTTTTGACAGGCAGAGTGGACAGTGAGAGAGAGAGAGAGACAGAAAGGTCTTCCTTTACCGTTGGTTCACCCTCCAATGGCCGCTGCGGCTGGCGCGCTGCGGCCGGCGCACCGCACTGATCCGAAGGCAGGAGCCAGGTGCTTCTCCTGGTCTCCCATGGAGTGCAGGGCCCAAGGACTTGGGCCATCCTCCACTGCACTCCCAGGCCACAGCAGAGAGCTGGACTGGAAGAGGAGCAACTGGGACAGGATCCGGTGCCCCAACCAGGACTAGAACCCAGTGTGCCAGCGCCGCAGGCAGAGGGAGGATTAGCCTACTGAGCGCAGCACTGGCTTATTTTATTCATTTTTAAGGATTTATTTATTTATTTGAAAATCAGAGTTACACAGAGAGAGGAGAGGCAGAGAGAGAGAGGTCTTCCATCCACTGGTTCACTCCCCAGTTGGCCACAATGCAGGAGCTAAGCTGATCCAAAGGCAGGAGCCAGGAGCCAGGAGCCAGGAGCTTCTTCCAGGTCTTCCATGTGGGTGCAGGGGCCCAAGGACTTGGGCCATCTTCTACTGCTTTCCCAGGCCATAGCAGAGAGCTGGATCTGAAGTGGAGCAGCCAGGACTCTAACCAGTGCCCATATGGGATACCGGCACTGCAGACAGCGGCCCTACCCACTATGCCACAGGGCCGGCCTCCTAAGCATTTTTAAAAAATGTTTTTATTTGAGAGAGAGAGAGAGAGGCAGAGATATCTTGCATCTTTTGGTTCACTCTCCAAAATGCCCTCAACAGCTAGGGCTGGGCCAGGCTGAACCCAGCAGCCCGAAGTCCTTCCAGGTCTCTCACATGGGTAGAAGGGACCCAAGTACCTGAGCCGTCTCCCTGCGTGTGCATTAGCAGGAAGCCGGAGTCCAGGCGCTCCAGGAAAGGTTGCAGGTGTCCCAAGAGGAGGCTTCACCGCTGGGCCAAACGCCCGCCCCTAATGACCAGGCCACTGGAAAAGCCGACTAACGCCGTTCGTGGGACTCTTCCTATTAGGCAGGAAGTTAGAAATCAGCCTGTGTGTGTGCGAGGGCCTGAGGAGACAGCCCTGCAGAGCTCACCTGGGAAGAGCCCAGTGTTTACACTCCAAGGTCCTGCCCGCACCCCAGCAACCTCCCAGGTGGTCTCTGCTCCCCCCAGGGGAAGCTCCCCAGAAGCCTCTCTCAGCACCCGTGGGTACCCGGCCTGGAAACACTGAGCAGTGCAGCCTTCGCCTCCTTCCTCCACGGCGGGCGCCCTGGGGGAGGCTCTGCCCGGTGCAGGGGCGCCCAGTCTGACCGCACTGAGCAGTGGACCCTTGGGGGGAACTTGACCTGATTCACACCCAGCAAACTCTGTCCTGGAGGAGCGGGGGGAGGGGAAGGAGAAATGGTGGGAAGAACTGGACCCCTTCTGCTTAGAAGCCCCGGTCTGAGGACGGACTGTGCGCTCAGTACCAGCTCTGCTGAGCTCCCCGCCTGGCCAGCCAGGTGTATTCTGTCCACTTAACCATGCAACCTTGCTTGCCCCAGTCTGAGCGACTGGGCGCTCTCTCTCTCTCGGATTCTGTCCCATCCGTTCTGACAGATGCCCTTCCCTATTAAACCTTGCCGCCTTGCTTAACCACTGTTCTCTGTCTCACATCTGAATTCTTTCTTGCGTGAAGACAAGAACCCACACCATCCATCTCTGCTAACATTACTTTTTGCTAACTTGTGATCCATGTGATCAGAATATCTTAGAGAGAGATCGTTAAACATGATGAAATCCAGAGAAGTTAAGACTGGGATTCCAAGGGGGTACAAACGGCACAAGTCCCTGCCCTCAAACTGCTTGGTTTGGGCGGGACTCTTGGGAAAGGTGTTATAATGCCATCAGCAAGAGCTCCCAGGACAGCTGGCTGCTGGAATGAGGATGCTGCACTGGGACCGGAGCCCTGTGCTGGGGCCGAGCCTGTTCGGAGCAAGGCCAGGGAGGAAAGGGGGAGGGGCTTTGGATGACATCACAGGTGGTGGCCCAGGCTGGAAGGCAGGGGGAGGGCCAGCGATCCAGGGCTGACCTGTGACACAGAGGAATGGGGAGCTAAGGAAGCAACAGTTTCTTTCTTTTTTTTCTCTTTCTTTCTTTCTTTCTTTCTTTCTTTCTTTCTTTCTTTCTTTCTTTCTTTTTTTTTTTGACAGGCAGAGTGGACAGTGAGAAAGAGAGACAGAGAGAAAGGTCTTCTTTTGCCGTTGGTTCACCCTCCAATGGCCACCGCGGCTGGCGCGCTGCGGCTGGCGTGCTGCAGCTGGCACACAGCGCTGATCCGATGGCAGGAGCCAGGTACTTATCCTGGTCTCCCATGGGGTGCAGGGCCCAAGTACTTGGGCCATCCTCCTGTGGGGAGCAATCCGGACTAGACTAAGTTACTCGAATTAGGACTTATTCTATGCATCTGCTCTCCCACAATATGGCGCTGGGAGAGAAGTAAACAGCTTCCGCACAGCTGCCTCCAGTTCAACCAATTAACTGTAGGACTTGCTCCTGATTGGAGAGCAGCGTACTCAGCCGAGTTGGGATTGGCGGAGGAGGACTATAAAGGAGGAGAGAGACGGCATGCACCAGGAACATCTATGGGGAACATCTAAGGGAACCCGTGCAGCCCCCGAGAGAACCGGCCGGCGGGGTGCCGCTCCCCTGCGGAAGTGGGGAATGCGGCCAGGGGGAACTGCCCTTCCACGGAGGTGGAAGGGATAGTAGCCAACCCGGGAAGAACCAGCAGCAAACCCGGGGAGGGCCGAGCAGACGAAAGAACAGCGCAGGGTCCTGTGTCGTTCCTCCACGAAGAGGGGGAGCGACATAATGGTGCCGTGACTCGGATATGAAGCCTAGGCAGGGCTTAGTGTCGTTCCTCCACGAAGAGGGGGAGCGACATAATGGTGCCGTGACTCGGATAGGAAACCTGACTCGGATAGAAAACCTAGGACGGATAGGAAACTTAGGACGGATAGGAAACCTAGGAGGGAAGAAACGGGAAGAACTGGGAAAATATCGGAGAGAGAGACTAGCAAACAGCCTAGGGAAAAGCCGGACGAAAAAGGAGCCGGAAGAAGCTATTGAAAGCCTAGGCATAGACTCGGATTCGGACTACGGGGGGAAGCTGGGAGAAATCTCTAAGGTCGAAAGCGAAAGTGAAAGCTAGAACAAACAGACTCGGACGCGGACTGTGGGGAGAGGCCAGGAGAAATGAGGGAGGAATATCGTTGGAGGAAAGTTTGGGGAAACATACCGGGTAGAGAAAAATGTTAGGGAAATTGAAGCCGCAGGGGGCAGGCCGAGGCGGAGACGAAAGCCACTTTGGGGTTCTCAAGTTAGCCCGGGAATAGGAGGCGAAAAGTTGAAGCCAGAAGCTGAGACGTAAGCCAGATTGGGATCCGTCTGATTAGCCCGGGGAGCAAAGGACGGGAAGCCAAATCGTGGGGCGGAGACGTACGCTGGGTTGAATTCGCCAGGCTAGCCCGGGGAACTTAGATTGAATCCTAGTGGCGGAGACGCAAGCTACGCTGTGTTACTCGCGGAAGCCGCCGCGTGCAGAGAGAGCACGGGGCGTGAATAGATAGGGAACGCTGGCGTAGGCCGTGGTTCAGACGCGAAAGGGTTAAGCGTGGAGACCGCGGACCGCGCAAAGCCGGGAAGCCGCGCAGAGAGGCGCGCGGGCTGAAGCGGCGCAGAGCCGGGAACCCGCCGGCGGGGCGAGGTGCCGGAAAGCCGCAGGGATAAGAGAAACAGAAGTTTGGAAGTGAAGTAAAAGAGAAATGGGAATGCTGGAAGATAGAAGTGAAATGGGAGAGGTAGGAATGCCCGGAGATAGAGAAATAGAGAAAAATAAGGCCTCCCCTCAACATGCCAATTAGAAGGCTTGGATTCGGTCTGCCTGATTTAAGGCGGTAAGCGCCAGCAAAGCTCGACCAGAGTATGAGCTGCAGGTCACCGAAGATAGGCACGAACCAACACTAATAAGTCTCCCCCACAATAAGGCAATGAGAAGGCTTGGATTCGGTTTGCCTGATAGGTCTTGTAAGTCCCCTGCGGGCAGAGCAGAGCATGCGCTGCAGGGCACCGAACACAGGCATGCATCAGCGCCTAAAAACCTCCTCACAATGGCGAAGAGAGGACCCGGATTCGGTTTTCCTGATTGATAGGACTTGTAAGAGCCTGTGGCAACTCTAGCAAGTAGAGCAGAGTGTGTTCCGCGGGACACCGAAGACAGGCGCGTATCAACGCTAAAAAATAAAAAGAAAGGGGGATCTGTGGGGAGCAATCCGGACTAGACTAAGTTACTCGAATTAGGACTTATTCTATGCATCTGCTCTCCCACAATATGGCGCTGGGAGAGAAGTAAACAGCTTCCGCACAGCTGCCTCCAGTTCAACCAATTAACTGTAGGACTTGCTCCTGATTGGAGAGCAGCGTACTCAGCCGAGTTGGGATTGGCGGAGGAGGACTATAAAGGAGGAGAGAGACGGCATGCACCAGGAACATCTATGGGGAACATCTAAGGGAACCCGTGCAGCCCCCGAGAGAACCGGCCGGCGGGGTGCCGCTCCCCTGCGGAAGTGGGGAATGCGGCCAGGGGGAACTGCCCTTCCACGGAGGTGGAAGGGATAGTAGCCAACCCGGGAAGAACCAGCAGCAAACCCGGGGAGGGCCGAGCAGACGAAAGAACAGCGCAGGGTCCTGTGTCGTTCCTCCACGAAGAGGGGGAGCGACATAATGGTGCCGTGACTCGGATATGAAGCCTAGGCAGGGCTTAGTGTCGTTCCTCCACGAAGAGGGGGAGCGACACCTCCACTGCATTCCCTGGCCACAGCAGAGAGCTGGCCTGGAAGAGGGGCAACAGGACAGAATCCGGCGCCCTGACCGGGACTAGAACCCGGTGTGCTGGCGCCGCTAGGCGGCCGGAAGCAACAGTTTCTAAGCAGGGGAACAATGAGGGCCAGCAGCAGAGTGTAAAGGTGGATTAAGAGGGGAGGCAGTTGGGGCCAGTGCTGTGGCATAGCTGGTAAAGCCGCTGCCTGCAGCGCCGGCATCCCATATGGGCGCTGGTTTGTGTCCCGGCTGCTCCTTTCCTGATCCAGCTCCCTGCTATGGGAAAACAGTGGAGGATGGCCCAAGTCCTTGGGCCCCTGCACCCGCCTGGGAGACCCAGAAGAAGCTCCTGGCTCCTGGCTTCGGATTGGCGCAGCTCCGGCTATTGCAGCCATTTGGAGAGTGAACCAGCGGATGGAAGACCTCTCTCTGCCTCTCTCTAACTGCCTTTAAATAAATAAATTAAAAAAAAAAAACCTGTCAGTACAGTTATATATATGTATATATATTAAAAGATTTACTTTATTTATTTGAAAGACGGAGTTAGAGAGAGAGAGGTAGAGGCAGAGAGAGAGGTCTTCCATCATCTGGTTCACTCCCCAGATGGCCGCAACAGCCAGAGCTGCACCAATCCGAAGCCAGGAGCCAGGAGCTTCTACCGGGCCTCCTATGTGGGCGTGGGGGCCCAAGGACTTGCGGCTTCTTCCACTGCTTTCCCAGGCCATAGCAGAGAGCTGGATTGGAAGTGGAGCAGCCGGGACTAGAATCGGCACCCATATGGGATGGCAGTGCTTCTTGCCAGGGTATTAACCCACTGCGCCACAGCACCAGCCCCAGTACAGTTATATATTAAAAAAAAAAAGGGGGGGGGGGATAGCAGGACTGGTGTGTTGTGGGGCAGTGGGTTAAGCTGTTGCCTGTGACACCAGCATCCCATATCAGAGCACCCGTTTGAGTCCCAGCTGCTCGGTTTCCCATCCAGCTCCCTACTAACGAGCCTGGGAAAGCAATAGATGGCTCAAGTTGCTTGGGCCTCTGCACCCACACGGGAAGCCTGGATGGAGATCCTGGCTCCTGGCTTTGGCCTGGACCACTCCAGACCAGTGCAGCCATTAGGGGAGTAAACCAGCAGATGGAAGATGTCTCTCTCTTTCCGCTCTTCAAATAAACAAATTTTTAAGAGCGCGCGCGCGAGAGAGAGAGGGAGGGAGGGAGGGAGAGACTGGGAGACTATCGCTGGAACAGAGAGAGACAAGAAATCAGAGGCGGAGCGTGGATGGGAATGACAAGAGGTGTGACTGGGAGCCTGCTGGGGTCCTGGGACTTCTGGGTCAGGACCAGGTCACAGGATTTGAGCCTCAGCCCAGGACATTTCCACCTACTGGCCTTTCATGACAGCTAACAGCTGAGTCTCTCTCGGCTAGGCCTGGCTCTGAGGTTGTGGGATCTTTGTCCTCATTCTACAGGTGAAGGAAACGGGGCACGAAGAGGTGCGGGACTCCACGAGGACCACACAGGGAGCAAGCAGAGCCAGGATTTGACCCACGTGGCCCAGATCTCGAGAACACACCACGGCCACCACATCCCGTGGCTTGTTGGTCAACTACGGCCATTAGAGTTTGGGTGTGCACATACAGGAGCCGGGAGGCAGAATAAACAAGTGGCAATGAAAAGACCAATCGTACGTCTGTAACGGGCCGGGTCGGGGGGAGCGAGGCCTAGGTTCCTGGGGGGAAGCCTTGAGGAACAACTAGAGAATTACCAAGGTGGTGCAGAGGCGAGCCAGGCCCTGCATGGCCCCAGCCACAGGGCACTCCGGCGGGCCTGGGAGGGGGTTCCTCCATCCTCGGATCCCGACGGTTCTCTGAGCAGGTGGTTCCCTCCCCACACCGCGAGGGCAGAGCAAGTCCTGCCAGAACCCAGAGAGACCCCCAGCGCTCGCTTGGCCCACGTCCACGTCAGCTCAGGCGCCACGGGCTGTGGTGCACAGGGATCCTGCTCTCTGCACGGTCACGAGAACCCGGGGCAGCTGATGCAGGCAGAAGGGCTGCTCTGCGCACGAAGCCAGCGCGCGGGTCCGGGGCAGGGGGAGAGGATGCCGGGAAGGCGACCAGGTGCTGAATGACAGGCATGGCCCTAAATCCTGAGGCAGTCAGCCTGCCGGTGGAAGGGGCCGCTGTGGTGGTGCAGCAGGTTAAGCCGTGGCCCTCGGCGCCAGCATCCCACATGCTCCCTTTCCAATCCGGCTCCCTGCTGATGCACCTGGAAAAGCCAGAGGATGGCCCAAGGGCCTGGGTGCCTGTAACCTCGTGGGAGACCAAGAGTTTCTGGCTCCTGGAAGATCTCTTTCTCTCTGTTGCTCTACCTTTCAAATAAGTAAATTTTTTTAAAGTATAATGCTCTCTTGCAACAAGCTAAAGATTCTGAGGGTATAATTTTTTTTTCATCAGAAATGGGATGGCAGCATCACAGGTAGCAGCTTAACCGGCTGCGCCACAATGCTGGCCCCGAGGGTGTCACCTTGGCCATCACCTGCCGTGGGAATTCGGGTTAGGCCAGGATGGGGTGTCCTTGTCACAGCCGCAAGGACTCAAACCACGAGCGCACATCAGCCACGTATCAGGCACCCAGCCAACAGCTCTGCTCCTCTGACTCATTCAACTCTCACAGCAACCTTGGGGGCAATTCTGAGACACAACAGGCACTAAATGCAACCAGAGTGGAGCTAAGCAGAACCTGTAGCCGACACAGAGCTGCCCTGGCTGGCCGGGTAGGGACAAGCGCGCTGTGTGGGGTCTTTCCATCTCCCCCAGCCCGGGGTCAGGGTGGGCTTCAAGTCACCCGACCAGCAGTAACGTGGGCCTAACGCTTGGCTGCCCAGAAGCCTTTCTGTGTAAATGCCACGGCCACAGCACGCACACGTCCCCCGCAGGCCCCAGGTGGGGCAGGGAAGGCGGCCAGGTGCTCACCTGCAGGGCAGCAGTGGGAGCTTCGGAGCCAGCCGAGGTCACATGACCCACAGGGTGTTCCCTACAGCTCCAGCCCAGTAAGCAGCGGAGCCTGGAGAGCAGCTGGGGACTGGGCCAGAGGCGTCACAGTGCAGGGTGGCGAGCCTCCATGAGCTAACGGCTGCCGGAGCAGGTGGGCCAGCCGGCTGACGGAGCCTGCAGCTGGATGGGGGAGGCGGGGGCTGCAGGGCACAGGCCATCAGAGGGAACGGCACCCAGGGCAGCTGCCAGCCCCCTAGGCCGAGGGCCTCCCGGGGCGGAGCGCAGAGCGCGGGCCACCCAGGCTCCTTTGTGCCCTTCTGTGGGAAGGACAGCACTGCCTCCGCATCCGACCCCGCTAATTCTCCTTTTTCAATTCTTGGACTCCTTAACTTCAGCCCGACTCCCCCAAAAGGAGGTGACCAGGCAGAGGTTGGGGGGAGCGATGGGTTGACGTTAATTGATAGGAGCGGCTCCGAGCAGTTCATGCTGCCTTATCGCGCTCTCCTCTGGACGGCGTGTGTCCGCCCGAGTCCGCGGGGTCGGTGATTAATAGGGGCCATCACTCACTGTCCGGGCCGGCTGAAAGGCAGCGGGGAGGGGGCGGCCCTCCCCAGAACTGAGATAACAAGCAGCAGGAATAATGAGTGGTGTCACTCCACTTTTCATTTTGATGGAAAGTCATTACGGGAGTCAACGCCAGCGACAAAGAGCCATGAATCAACTGCTCTGCTATGAAATTAAAATCGAATTGCCGGCCACCCCCAGCCCCTTCCCTTCCTGGGAAATGGGGCTGGCGAGAGGGGTGCTATCCTAGGGTGGGCTCTGTCCAATCACACAGCAGGCAGACAGGGACAGGCAGCTGGCGAAGGTGACAACTCCTGTCTCCACCTTGTTTGTCAGACCTGTACCCCAAACCGCATTTTCCCTCTGCCCGGAGGTGAGCTGTGATTAAAAGGAAAATGCGGCTATGCAGGCTCCAACAGGGCTGCCAACTGACTGCCCCCAACTCGAGGCTACAGGCCCGGGTGTGGCTACAGACAGGAAGGGGCCCAGCTGACTCAGCTGTCCCAGAGCCCCTCGCTGAGCCATTTGTACCTCCTGGTCTGGGGGCCCCCAGACCTGGGGCTCCACAGCAACCGCAGATGGCCCAGGGAAAGACCCCCAGGAAGACAGGTGCGCGGCCCCGGCTCCAGGCTCAGAGAAGCAGCAAGAGTAACTGTCAGTAGGCAAGCGTCTGTCCTCTTTTATTAAGTCCGACTAGACAAACAGCAGGAGGAGCTGTGGTTGGAGGCTGGGGCACAGGACCAATCAGGACAGCTCCTGGCAGAGCGCCGGGCCACCAGCTGGGCCCTTCCGTCCTCCCCTGGGCCTGATGTCTAGCCCGGAAGGACCTTGCAACATCAACCCTGGCTGTCCCAACACCACTGGAGCCTGGGTAGACGGGCGGGCGGAGGCGGGGCGTCACAGCGAGGTGCCCATCAGGTTCACGGGGCGCCCGCCGTACCTCTTGGAGATGTCAGCTTCAATCTGTAAGACAGCGTATGATGCGGGCGCAGGGGCCTGGGTCTGCACAGCCAGTGCCCCACCACGGCCCTGGCCGCCTCGTCTCACCAGCTTCTGCAGCTCCTTGGTCTTCTCCAGCAGCAGGTCCAGCTTGGGCTCCAGAGCCGCCTGCTCCTGCAGCGCCTCCCGCTGCTTCTGCACCATCAGCTCCTTCTTCAGCGCCAGCAGCTGGGACTGCTTCAGCTTCTGCTGCAGGAATTCAGTCACTCGGTCCACATACCTGGGCGGGGCACTCAGGTGAGCGTTGGTGCGTCCCCGCCCAATGGCCGGGCTCAGTAAGGCTCGCTTGGGAAACCAAATCCCTAACTGTTCTCCCACCCTGACAGCCTTAAATCCTTTTGGTAAGAAATACCCATTCCTGGTTCCCTGGTCTTACTCGGGAGTGTGCACGCACTGAACCACCCCACTCCGTCCCAGAGAGAAGCCCCATCCTGGCTGAAGGTGAGGGCACAGGAGGCAGGGAGGGAGCCCCAGGGGCCACGGAAGAAGAGGAGGAATGCAAGGAGGCAGAGCTGGTCCAGACGACACAGCCTTGCGTCCAGGGACGGCCAGACCTGGGTGAGGCCAGGATCATAAACAGGTGCTGCATTCGAAGGTTGGTGAGCCGGCCTATCAGATCCTGCAGTGTGGCCACCATGGTCACCATCTGCTCTTTGGTCTGGCCCTGCAGGATGGCGGGAGCCAGCTGGAACTGGCTCACGGACAGGATGTCCGCCTCCTCGCTCATCTCCACTGCTCTCTGGGACAAGAAAATCTCGAGCTGAGGACAGAAGAGGAAACGGTTCGAGTCGAGGTCGCTCAGGATGCTCAAGCCGCAGGAATGATGGGAGGGCTAGGCGCTGCGTGAACAGGGGTCAGTCCAACGCTTCTCTTGCTAGAAGCCAACTGCGAAGTGAGGGCCTGTCCATTCCCACCCGCCCCAGGCCTGCCTAGCCCTGGGCCTCTCTCCCTGCTCATCCTGCGGACCAGGTTAACTATGAACACGGGGGTCCCAGGGGTCTCTCCACCCTACCGAAGGGGCTTATTTCCTCTCCGTGAGGGCCAGGGATAGGACTCCCCGCTGGAGAAGCCCTTTCCATGAAGAGACGGTGACCAAGAGCAGGAGGAGCGGCGGCACAGCCCGTCACTCACCCTGCCATGGGAGCCCTGCACCTGCTGTCCCCTCTCCCCGATGCCCGAAGGAGCCTCTTTGGGGAGAGAAGCAGGACCTGGGTGAGGACTGGGAGCTCGCAGGAGGCACTCCCCAGCCTGGGAGGGAACACGCCCAGAGGCTCACGAGGCAGGCTTCCACCTTCCCAGTTACAGAGGAGGGTCAAAGAACACTGGCTTCGAACTCTGGGCTGCCCCACACAGTCCTTGTGGGGATAAGACTGAAACAAACCTCCAGCAGGGGCGGCCCTGGTGGTGCGGCGGGGTAAGAGGTCACTTGGGGAGTGTGCATCTCCATACGAATGCTAGGATCCAGGCCTAGCTACTCAGCTTCCGATCCGCCTTCCTGCTAATGTGCCTGGGAAGGCAGTGGAAGGTGGCTCGCCACCCACCAGGGAGAGACCAGATGGAAGTTCCTAGCTCCTGGCCTTGGCCTGTCCCAGCTTTGGACATTGTGGGCGTTTGGGGAGTGAACCAGTGGATGCAAGATTTCTCTCTCCCTCTCTCTCTGTCACTCTGCCTTTCAAACAGATAAATCAATCTCTAAAAGAACACACCCCCTCCAAGAGTCCCCGGGTTTACTCAGAGTCAGAGCCGCGGTTCCGCTTCTCTTCTCCCCTCCCTCAGCTCAGCCACAGGCGAGGCTCACCCCTTCCCTGGCACCTCCACGTGGCCCCGCGCTGCCTGTGAGTCGTCACTCGGTCGTCTCCCAGCGAGGACCCTGCAGCACTCGCCACGGCTATCACACTGAACGCATCACTTACCCTCGGGGACGCCTGCCTTTCTCACTAGCACATAAGCTCTGTGATGTCAGGGACGCGGGCCGCCTTGCCTGTGACTCAGTCTCTGGCGCCTAGGACGTGCCAGGCACTCAGGTGGCCCGCGGTAAGGAAGAGGTGAACGAGTGCATCGGGCTCCTGCTTCGGGACATGGAAAGCCGTCGGCACCCTTCACCGGAACAGGCGGGGTCAGGCCAGGGCCGGAGTGAGACAGTACCTCCATGAGCTCATCTATGAACTGATTCCGGGTCTCTGGGTACTCAAGCAGTGTCAGGGCGTCCGGGCCCCGAGCAACACCTTCTGGAGCTGCCGGGAAGAGACAGACGTGAGAAAGGATCTGAGGGCCAGAGGAGGAGAAGATCCTCAAGTCTGAGAAGCCGGGGTAGATTAATACGGACACAGGCTCACTGCACTGCAGCCACTTCCTGTCCCAGCCCAAGGTCAAGGGTACCCTTTCCCACAAGTTTCAGCCCCAATCAGGCACCACCAGCAGCCTGCTGCCTGCCAGGACCTCCAGAGCTGGGTTCAGGGCAGCTCTCAGCTCTGCTGGCAGCGGGAGGTAAAATCTCAGCCTGCACTGCCCCCTAGTGGCTCAATCGCTGCTGCCTCCCTCTGCGGCTGGGGATGGCAGTCTGGTCACCCCGGGAAACGGCTCATCCACATCGGATCCCCAAAACTGAGTTTGCAGACTTAAACTTTTTTTTTTTTTTGCAGACTTAATTTTCAGGACTTCTATGTTCCCTCTACTCCATTCCCCCTCAAGCCTTTGAGGCAGTTAAACATGCAAGAAGGCCAATCTCTGCAATGCGCTGCTTCCAGAGCCGTCTGCCGGGGCCGCGGGGATGTGCACCTACCCTGGGTTCCTGCTTCCAGCACTGTGATCTGCAAGGTGGAGGCGTCGTCTCCCCAGTCTATGCCGTCACCCGCAGCGTCCTGCATGGAGAGACAGAACCCAGCGATGCAGGAACCTTCCCAAGCAAACGGAGCCGGAATGCACCAGAGATGCACAGCTCCAGTGTACTAAGGACAGGCAGCCTGACATGGGTGGCAAAATAGTAGCATGGGCCCGTTACGCCACCACTCTTTTTTTTTTTTCTTTTTGACAGGCAGAGTAGACAGTGAGAGAGAGAGAGAGAGAGAGAGAGAGAGAGAGAGAGAGAGAAAGGTCTTCCTTTTGCCGTTGGTTCACCCTCCAATGGTCGCCACAGCCGGCGCATCGCGCTGATCCGATGGCAAGAGCCAGGTACTTATCCTGGTCTCCCATGGGGTGCAGGGCCCAAGCACCTGGGCCATCCTCCACTGCACTCCCTGGCTACAGCAGAGAGCTGGCCTGGAAGAGGGGCAACCGGGACAGAATCCAGCGCCCCGACCTGGACTAGAACCCGGTGTGCCGGTACCGCAGGCAGAGGATTAGCCTACTGAGCTGAGGCACCGGCCCACCACCACTCTCATCCCTGCTTTATGACAGACACTACCACCTGCCCAGACCCCAGTGCCACGCCCCCAACACCATGTCCCCAACATTGTGCCTCCCTCTGAACACCCGGTCTTAGAGCCGTGAACTCCAAGCAATGCTGTTATGTACACGGCGTTGCTTTTAAGGTGGAAGCAGCCATCGCAGGAGTCCTCGGGGACAGGAACCAGGAGGGAGTCCTCACCTTTGGGTCCGACTCCAGGGAGATGCCCCAGTCGATTCCAGCAGCCTCAGCGGAGATGCCGGAGTCAGCGCCCTGGGGAACTGGCTCCACCCCAAAGTCGCCCCAGTCGATCTAAGAGGGGAAAGGAGCGTTAGCTTGAGGAGGGGTAAAAACGGGGGGCTCCTGCCCCACAGCCTCCACCACTTCTGCACACGCAGCAGGCTGCAAGCTGTCCGGAAGGAAGCCACCTTCAGAGAGCTCTGAGCCTGATCCTCCCGTCAGCGCCAGCCAGCCTGCCAGGCCCTTCACCCCAAGTCTCCACATCAACACCACTCCTCCTCCTGGGGCTCTGAAATCAGGCCGTGGGGTGCAGGCTGGGGAGCGGCTGTCACTCAGCTCCCGTTCCCGCGGGGGTGGGCGGCCCCTAACGAGGCTGTCTCACCGCGTCCTCTTCCACCTGCTCGGCGGGCTCCTCCTGGCGCGGCCGCTCCACCACGGAGGGCTCCGTCCCTGTCCTCCACTCGTACACCGTGGAGTTCCCCCGCTCCTGCACGTGGCGCAGCATCGGCAGCACCTGCTCTGTGGGGCTGCAACAGGGCGCAGAGTGACTCCTGCTGACCCGCACCAAGCCACCACAGGCTCGGCTTGGCCCTCAGGGTCAGATGAGCAAGACTCCCAGGAGAGAAGAGCCAGGGACAGCGGGCAGTGGCTCCGTGCCGGAGCAGCACACACACACCCCCTTTACCTTTCACACACGAAGCCCACGCAGGCCTGGTACAGGTCAATGGCCTGCCCCAGCGACTGGGCCGCTGCCCCAATCTCGGCCAGCTGCCCTGGCAGGTCCTTCACGAGGGCCAGCAGCTCTCTCCGCACATTGTCTCCCTGGAGAGGGCACCAGAGGAGGGCGACGGATCAAGGAAAGCATCCGAGGAGAGGCGGCCGGCGAGGCCCTGGCCTGGGGCTCACGCACCGTGATTCCGTACTGCTTGCACGAGTGGTGGAACTGCTCCCGCAGCTCGGCGGCCCCCGCCTGGCCCTCCTCCTCCTTGCGGCTGTATTCCTGCTGCAGCTGCTGGCACTTGGCGATCTGCTTCTTCAGCGAGGGGATCTCATAGTTGACGTTCCGAACCAGGAGGCTAGAGAGCTCCACTGCGGAGAGCCCAGGAAATGCACCCTGGCACACCCACAGACACACCCTAGAGGGGTGCTGAAGAGCAAGTGCGGGGTTGGCCCCCAGCCTCTCCCCTCCCAGCTCTGGATGCCAAGATGCAAGGTACACAACCTCTCTGATCCAGCCCCAGGTGTGGCACAAACACGGTGGTATGTGGACGAAAGAGAGAACCCGCGTAAGACACCCAGCGCGATCCCTTCCACTGCTAGGTGCTCAGTAAAGTACTCGCTATCATCGCGATGGTGCAGACCACGCGCAGACACAGCCCCCGCTGCAGCCGGCCCTTGGTCTCCCTCTCAGGCCCCCGTGTGTCTCCCAGGAAGACCCAAGCCTCTGCGCCTGGCACAGCCAGGGCTGCACAGCGGCTGAGGCACCTTCCACCCCACCCAGACCTGCAAATGGCTGCAAGCCTGACTGCAAATGCCCACACCTGCCTGACCCTCCCCTCGCTGCACGCTGTGCAATTGCTTTTTCCACCCACAAACGGGAAACTTCTATACTCTGGCCTCTTCCCACAGGCTACTGTGCCTCCTTTAGGCCTGGGGTCTCCGCACGTGGGAGTGGGCTTCCCATGAACGCCAGTACTCCAGGGCTGGGCCCCTTTACCTAAGTAGGTGTTGTCTTTCTCATAGAGGGCTACGATCTCCTGCCAATCCTGCACACGAACAGACAGAAAGAGCAAGCGAGTGAGAGGCGCGCTCAGCAGCCACGTCCCAGCTCCGCCCCCGAACAGGGAAGCCCTCCCAGCCTGTACTTCCCATCAAACACAGACTTCTCACCCTCTTCCACTTACAATGTTGGCCTCCCGCCCACTTCTTTATTCCAAAAGCAGAGTTACAGAGAGAGGGAGACAGAAAGAAAGACAGGGAGAGAGATCTTCCACCTGCTGGTTCACTCCCCAAACAGCTGCAACGGCCAGGGCTATGCTAGGCTGAAGCCGGGAGCCAGGAGCTTCCCCTAGGTCTCCCACATGAATGGTAGTGGCCCAAACACTTGGGCAATCTTTCGCTGCTTTCCCAGGCTATCAGTAGGGAGTTGGATTAAAAATGGAGCAGCTGGGACACAATCCGCCACCCATATGGCATGCCAGCGACACAGGTAGTGATTTTACCTGCTATGCCACAACACTGGCTCCTGGACCACCCACTTAACAGTGCGGGCCCAGCAATCCCCACAGCAGGGGTCTGAAAATGGAAACCCACGGGTACGATCCACTTTTGGCATATGCTATAGGGACAGGGAGAAAGTTCAGGAAATAGTCAATACAGATATCTCCACAGGATCCTGGGAGACCAGGCAGGCTCTGACCCGTGGCCTGGACACCCCCAGGGCTGCGTTAGCAGCCCGCGGCCCCTGACTTGCCTTCATCCGCTGTGAAGAGTACCGGCCAAAAATATTTTTTGTGGAAGCCTCGGTGCGTTTGAGAAGATCCACGATTCTTAGACAGTGGAAATAGTGAATGTCTGGAAAGCAAGGAGGTGGGCAAGGACTTAGAACGACAGTGTGCACCTCGCCTCCTCCGGTCACTGCAGGTGGCTGACTCATGGACTGCCAGGAGTTTCTTTTTTTTTTAAAGATTTATTTATTTATGTAATTGACAGGGTTACAGAGAGAGCCAGCCAAAGGCAGGAGCCTGGAACTCCATCCATGTCTTATGGATGCAGGGCCCCAAGGGCTTGAACCATCTTCCACTGCTTTCCCAGGTACACTGGCAGGGAGCTGGATCGAAAGTGGAGCAGCCGGGACTTGAACCGGTGCCCACATGGGATGCCAGCACTGTAGGCAGAGGCTTAACCTACTGTGCCACAAAGCCAGCCCCTTGCCAGTAATTTTGGCACATAGCTCTCTCCTTCAGCATACTGTGTTGGAAGAAACCCAAAATAAAATATCCCAAATAACAATCTCTCTCTGGAGTCAGTCCTGGGAGCTGCTCAGCTGGCAAAGTGCACTCCAGGAAGGCAGAGACAAAGCCCCGGGCACTCACAGGATCCCGAGAGCAGCTGGGCGATCTCCTCGTTCTCTGGCATGTCCTGGATGGCGGCGTTGATCTTCTCCCGGATCGTCAGCACCAGGCTCTGCCATTTCAGGTTGCAGTGCCTTCTGTCCACCAGCCAGTCTGCAGGGAAAACACCCACGTCACAGCCTTGCAACACTCCCCACCACCACCACCTTCACGCACAAGTTCAAGTGTCATACCCAAGAGACGGGCTAAAGTCGGCTCTCTGTTGGTTCAGGTACGGGGGGCTGTGGAACACAGACAGGGGGGTGGGAACAAAGGCCCAAGCAGATGCTAAACAGACTCTGGCCACCTGACTTCGAAGGCAGGGGGATTCTCACGGCGTGCCTGGCTCCCCAGGGACACGGAGAAACTGCAATTGGTCCTGACATAGAAGTGCCACCTGCGACCACGCTAAATTCTCCACAGCATTTCTGCGCTTTCCTGGGTAATCAGCTCTTTCCTGCTGACACAGAGGGATTAACCGTGAGTGGGGAAAACCCAAGGTGGGCTCTGCCAGCTAGTGGATGAAGGAGCAGTCACAATGCCACTAACACCCACAGCGCCCAGAGGACCAGTGACCTTGAGTCCCCGGGGACTGACCTGCCATGGCCCGGGCCTGGCCTTGTGGTTCTGAGTTCTGACGAGCAGGTTTCTTGGGCAAGACCCTCTATCTGTCTCAGCCTCAGTTTCCCTCCATGTGAAATGGGGATAAGCCCACACTGAGTTCAAGAGGGAATGGAGGGAGTACTAAGCTCATAGGGCCTGAACACATCTTCGTAACTCTTACTTTTATAATGTCAACTGTTTTTAACCATACCTGGGATACAGCAAGCTCTTAAATGAATGCTTTCCTGGTCCTTTTCGTGACCAAAGACAAGTTCACAAAAACATACGGGCTGAAGAGCCAGGGCAAATCCAAAGTGGAACTAAAGAAGCCCCCGGGCCGGCGCTGTGGCACAGCAGGGTAAGCATCCCATATGGGCACCTGTTCCAGACCGGGCTGCTCCACTTCTCATCCAGCTCCCTGCCAATGAGCCTGGGAAAGAGCTTGGGCCCCTGCCACCCATGTGGGAGACCTGGAATTCCAGGCTCCTGGCTTCAGTTAGGCCCAGCTCCGGCCACCGCGGAAGCTCTCTTTTTCTCAATTTCTCTGTAACTCTGTCTTTCAAATAAATAAATAAATCTTAAAAAGAAAAAGAAGCCGGCAACGCGGCTCAGTAGGCTAATCCTACACCTAGCGGCGCCGGCACACTGGGTTCTAGTCCCGGTCCGGGCGCCAGATTCTGTCCCAGTTGCCCCTCTTCCAGGCCAGCTCTCTGCTGTGGCCTAGGAGTGCAGTGGAGGATGGCCCAAGTGCTTGGGCCCTGCACTCCATGGGAGACCAGGAGAAGCACCTGGCTCCTGCCTTCAGATCAGCGCAGTGCACCGGCTGCAGCGCGCCAGCTGTGGCGGCCATTGGAGGGTGAACCAACAGCAAAAGGAAGACCTTTCTCTCTGTCTCTCTCTCTCACTGTCCCCTCTGCCTGTCAAAAAAAAAAAAAGAAAAAAAAAAAAAAAAAAAAGGGGTAGGGAGATGCCTGCGTCCCACAATAGCGTGCCTGGGTTTGATCCCTTGCTCCAGCTCCGTGCCAAGGTGCATCATGGGAGGCAGTGGTGGCAGCTCAACTAATTAGGTCCCTGCCACCCACGTGGAAGACCTGGACTGTGTTCCGGCTCCTGTTGCCAGTCCTGACATTTGGGGAGTGAACCAGCAGATGGGAGCTCTATCAAATAAATTATTTTTAAAAAATTTTAAAGCGGGGGAAGTTTCTGGTATAATGCAAAAAAAAAAAGCACAGACGCTGCGCCAGACTTAAGAACCTATTCGGATCTACCACTTAGTAGCTGACTGTCTTTAAGGCATATCCTTCCCTGGGTGACATGATTTGACAACGCACGTTATCAATGTTAAACGCAGCAGAAAACGCGGGGCAGGTGTGGCCAGGGGCGGGGGTCGGTGGGCGACAGGGGCAGAGAACAGGCCCCACCCCGGCGGCCGGCTGCGCAGCGCGCCCCGTCCTACCGAGCAGCTTGCTGGTCTGGATGTCGATGGGCACGTGCTGATGCTCCTGGAGGGAAACACGGCGGGCAGCGGGGCGTGAGCGCGGGACGCGCCGCGCCACCCGCGCGCTCACCTCTCGGTCCCAACCGCCACCCTGGGGGCCGGGGAGAGACGGCGGCCGAGGACCCGGCTCAGGGGTCCCCGGCCCGGTCCCCTCGTCCCCCTATCTCCACACCTGCATCTTTCTCCCACTTCCGCTTCCGGCCGGAGACCTAGGCCCGCCCCGCCCCACCGCCAATCCAGAGCCTGTGCGGTTGAGTTTGAGTTTAGGCACAAACGGGCCTCCTTCGGCCACGTCGCCGCTTTCCGCAGAGCCAATCGGGACGCACGCTCCACCCCCGCCTCAAGCCCCACCCACCAAGAGAATCCGAATGGCGGAGCCCCGAGGGGCGGGAAAAGAGGGGACAGCCAATGAGAGACGTGAGGCGGGATTAGGCCAGGGGAGAGGCGGGGCGGACTGGAAGGGCTGCAGCGGCGGTGCGGTCGCGGCAGGCGGCGACCGAGAGCCGGTCCCAGGCGCCTACCTCCCCAGGCGGGCGGGAAGCCCTCTCCGCTAAGCGGGCAGTCGTGGCACCTGCTAGGCCCGGGTTCTTCCGAGCCGGTTGAAAATGCCTTCTTCCCGCCTTGCCTCGCTTTCCGGTGTGCAGCAGTGTGCAGATCTCTTGTCACACTCTGCCTGCATTCAGTGTCGGGCAGACGTGCTGAGCGCCTGCTTCGTGCTGTGTAGTTAGGGCAGGGGAAGGGAAGGGAGGAGCAGCAGGAAGAGGGGTGATGTGGGGAAGGGTGTTCCGGAGGGCTGCGGGGCCCAGGGAGTAGCAGGCGGGCAGGACTGGCAGCATATTCTGGGGTTCAATGCAAAGGGGACTTGCAGGGTCTTTCATAGGTCGCTGCCTATGTCTCACGCCCCGACCAGTGCTTTAGATAGTTTGAGGCAAGAAGTGGTGGGAGTTTCTTTTCTTTTTTAAAAAAATATTTATTTATTTGAAAGAGTTACACAGAGAGAGAAGGAGAGGCAGAGAGAGAGAGGTTGTCCCTCCACTGGTTCACTCCCCAACTGGCCACAATGGCTGGAGCTGTGCCAATCCGAAGCCAGGAGCCAGGAGCTTCTTCCGGGTCTCCCACGTGGGTGCAGGGGCCCAAGGACTTGGGCCATCTTCCACTGCTTTCCCAGACCATAGCAGAGAGCTGGATCTGAAGGGGAGCATCAGGGACTTGAACCGGCGCCCATATAGAATGCCGGCTTTTCCTGCTACACCACAGTGTTGGGGGGGGGGGGTTCTAAAAAGGTGAGAGGGTGGTGGGAAAGAGAGCCTCAAGGGAAACTTGGAGTTCACCCCTGCAGATAGAGGAACCACGGAAGGTCAGCAGGGCTTGAGGCAGGGAGGGGCATGTGCAGAGCGGCTGCAAGGGAGCATGCGTTAGAGGGAGGGAGGTAGGACTGGAGACAGGGAGACGGGAAGGAGACAGGAAGGAGGTTCTTGTCCAGAGGTCAGGGCCGGACTGGGGACAAGGGGTGTGGAGGAGGGAAAAGGCTGGGTTGGAGATGTCTGGGAGGAAGACAGCCAGGACTTGGCAACCGATTGGCCGAGTGTGGGGGAGAGAGACGTGAAGGCTGACACCTGGCTGGCTGGATGGGAGCGCCACCACCTGAGGCAGGGATGCAGGTGTCAGGAGGAAGTAGATCTCAGCTTCGAACTTGTGGGGTCTGCAATGCTAGGAAATGCCCTGGTGGAAAATGTGCAGAAAGCACTTGGGTCTGTAACTTAGGCGTTCAGGGGAGTCGCTGGGTCTGGCCACGCAACTTGGAGGGCCACTAGCTGGCCGGCCTGTTGTCCAGAGGAGGACTTGAGTCCTGGCAGGAAGTGGGGAGAGCGGGGAGAGTGGGTAGAGGGGATGGGCTGAGCACAGATTCCCAGGGGTCTCACCATTTCTCTTTCTAAAAATTATTTATTTTATCATGTGAAAGGCAGAGAGAGAAAGAGACTCCTCACCCACCGCCCATGCCCGTAACAGCTGGGGCTGGGTTAGGCCAAAGCCAGGAGCCAGGAACTCAGTCCCAGCGGGGCCCCAACTACTAGAGCCATGGCCTGCTGCCTCCCAGGGGTAGCATTAGCAGGAAGTCAGGACTGGAAGCAGAACCAGGACTTGAACCCAGGCACTCTGGTATGGGATGCAGGCTCCAAACTCCTGCCCCCTCTTTCTAAATACTGACCCCCACACCCCCCAGCTCAGCACATGGGTCTCTGTGACGGAGTCCACAGTGGGAAGACTCCGAGTTCCCTGACCCGTGGGATCCTGGACTCTTTCTGCAACCTCTCTGATACCCACAGTTTCCTCAACAGGGAGATAACACCTATCCTATCTCAGGCATTTCAGGCTTACATAGATAAACACACACTAGACGTACTAGCGCTTTACAGCATGCTTTAGGTTTATTTTCTCATGCTTTGTAAGCCACGATAAAACAGTAGGTGTCCTCATTGTTGCTGCGCATGCGTCTAGAGACCTCCTTGCAAACGGAGGCTCCCAGGGCTGAGACACAGGGCTCCTGGGGCTCGCTGGCAGGAATCGGCTCCCAGCTCCCCGTCCTGACTCAGCCTGTAGGAATTGCTCCAGCTCCCCCACGATTAAACAAACACTTGCTGGACTCCAACTATGCTCTCAGGCTCTCGGGACGTCCCAAGGAGCACAACAGGGCCCCACCCTCAAGGTGTAGCTCTCCCTCCTCCTTAGACCAACAGGCTGGGTGGGGCAGAGAAGGGTGGGGGTGGGAGACCCAGCACAGTCTCCCTCCCCCCATGAATCAGTGGAAGCAGAGACCCCAGGCGCTTCACCCCTACCTGCAGCTCTGCAGGTGACTCAACGAGGAACAGAGAGGTATCAGAGCAGTTCTGCCAGCTGTTGGCCTGGGACAAGCTACCCCGGAGCCTAGGCCTTGGGCAGCATTCCGTGGGGAACTTCAGGGCCTGTAGGCAGGTCAGTGGATCTGGCGTCCAGGTCCAGGGGGGACTTTGTTCATCGCCGGCATCTGGAAGGAGGCAGGGAGAGCCTGGGGGAGGCTTCTGACCCCAGCGTCTCAGGGCTCTGCCGACTTGGCAGGGGGGGCACAGGGGAGGGGGCACACAGCCAGGCTCCTGTCAGCTTTGCACGGGGAAGCTCAGTGCCCGCAGCTGCTTCGCCATCTTTTGTTGTTGTTGTTGCTGGATTCCTTAGTGAGATAACGCTGACCTGCGTGCCAGGGTAGATCTAACTGTTTTATAAACCTTATCTGATTTGATCCTTCAAACAACTTTATGATGTAGGTACTATTATTAGCCATATTTTAAAGGTAAGGGAGGCAACACTAAGACAGTTAAGTAACTTGTCCAAGATCATGGTTGGAAGGGCTGGGATTCAAACCTGGGTCTGTCCACTCCCAGCCTGTGTTCTTGTTTTCTGCCTTTGGTTCACCTCCGCCCCACCTGCCCCCTTGGCTCAGCCACAGCAGCCCCAGGCCTCCTCCTTCCTCTTCCCCATCCTGATTCCCACTTTCTCCCCAGCTGCTGGGCCAGGCACTCAGAACTCCCACCCCTGCGGTTCATGCCCTTGCCAAAGTTCCTTCTTGCCACACCCCATTCTGGGCAAGAGCACCCATTGCTTATCCTCCTACAAGCCATAAAAAGAAAGATTACCCTGGCCATTCAAATACCCATTTCTTTCATTCGCCATCTGTTTATGACTTTATGGTCTGTGTGTTTGTTCATGGTCACACTGACTGTGGGAGGGGTGTGTGTGTGTGTGTGTGTGTGTGGTGTGTCTACCTGCTGGGCTGGAAGCCCTGGAAACAGCAGCCTGGTGAGGCCTCTGGCTGTTAGAGGTGTAACTTCTCTCTTCAGCTTGTCTGTGAGCACCCTGGGGGCAGGGAGTACAGACTTACTGGCCCCTGACACCTGCCATTGAAGTGTCAAGTGCTTAATGATGCTTGCACAGGAAAGAATGAGGGGAGGTGGGGCGGGGTCAGGAAGGCAGTTAGTGGTGGTGGTGGTGGCCATCGTTGTCATGAGTGGGGGGACCGTGATCACCGGTCTTGGGGGAAGGGTTGTGAGCTCCCACTCCTTTCCTTATTCCTTCCTGCACAGCTCAGAACTTGGAGTCAACACCTCCCCCTCCCCGAACCTCCTGGGAGTGGAGAGAGAAAACCAGTGGGGAGAGATGAGGGCTAAGTTAAGCCCAGGCCAACGCGGGCCCTGATGGTGTCACCTGAGCTGTCCTGTGGGCCACTGCTTACACCCTGACCCTTGGCCAGCCACGCCTTCCCTGACCCCTCACCTTCGTTAATCACATGGGGTCGTGAAATGAGTCCCACATGTCATTTCTTAAGGATGCCACTGCACTGATTCTGCCCTCATCAGGGCAGGGAGGGACTGCCAAGGGGAGGAAAGCCAAGTCCACTCCCAAACCACCGTCTTCCAGCCTCCCTTCCCCCGCGCCCCAGCGCCCTGTCTCTTCTGCTTGCCCAGCACTCTTTGCTGCGCTGCTGGGGACCCTACACAAAGACACAGTCCCCGGCCGGTGCCAGAGCTCACTAGGCTAATCCTCCACCTGTGGCGCCAGCACCCCAGGTTCTAGTTCCGGTTGGGGCACCGGATTCTGTCAGGTTGCTCCTCTTCCAGTCCAGCTCTCTGCTGTGGCCCGGGAAGGCAGTGGAGGATGGCCCAAGTCCTTGGGTCTCCCGCATGGGAGACCAGGAGGAGGCACTTGGCTCCTGGCTTTGGATTGGCCATTTGGGGGTTGGACCAACGGAAGGAAGACCTTTCTCTGTGTCTCTCTCTCACTGTCTAACTCTGCAAAACAAACAAACAAACAAACAAACAAATAAGTAAAAAATAAAGACATAGTCCCGGCCCTCACAGAAAGTGGTGGTGTGTTGTGCCAGGGGCCCAGCACCTTCTGAACCCCACGAAAGCACCCCCAAAGCCTAGCACTACTCACGTGTCGCAGGGGCTTCAAAAGCCCTGTACAAACCAAGCAGGAGGTGTGCGCAGAGTGCATGCTGCTGGACGGAAGGGAGCACCCTGCTCCGCTCGGGGGCAAGACCGTAGCGCGGGCAGGGCTCTTGCGAGAAGGAATGGGAGCGAGTCTCGAGTCTCACAGGATGGGCGTGAATTGCGGCAGCGATGGGTGTCATTCAGGGAGGAGAAAGCCCCCGGGTAAGAGCTTTGAGGCTGGAGAGTCTGGTGAGGGGAGGTGGTGGGGAACACATCAGCAGAGACCCTGTTTCCTAATAAGGTCACGCTCTGGGCTTCTGGGTGGTCCTGGCGTTTGGAGGAGCCGTTGATGCTAATGCAGTAGAGAAATACGAGAAGGAGGCAACATCTGAAATGACTGCGAGAAGGAGGCAACATCTGAAATGACTGCGCCCCAGGTTGTGTTCTGCAGGAACATTTTGGGGCCAGGATGCTTGTTAGGGGTCACTTCCTGTGAGGAGACCCAGACGGCAGTAGCACCGGGCAAAGGCAGAAACCCAGCTGCACTGCGGGCCTGACGAAGCTTGAGTCCGTTTGGTGGGGGGCCCTGCAGTGAAGGTGCCCCCCCCCCGCCCCAGTGTCTTCACAGGGCTGAAATCGCAACACTTTTATTTCACTAGCAATGGGCTGCCTGGACCAGCATGCCTTCGGCAGAGGCGCTTCTGTAGCTGACATGGACCCGGAAGGACCTGACAGCTGGTGGCCCATGGCCGGCCGCACGCCTGGTCCATCCTCCAAAGGAGGACCTGAGAGGCACCTGGCTGCACCGCGGCCCCTGAGCAAAGCCGCTGTGGCGTCCCCAGAACCTGTGAGGGTGGACTGTGTTTGCTAAGACGGTCTATTTACAGATACAATGATGTCAAGGTTCTGGATTTGAGATCATCCCGTCCAAATGCCACCCCCGGTGTTCCTGTAAGGTAGAGGCTGCAGCTCGCTGGCCCAGAACCTCAAGCAGGCCAGGGGCAGAGTCTCCCTGGCACCTTCAGAGGGAACCCAGCCCTGCGACACTCAGGCTCGGCCTTGTGACAGATGTTGGAGATGTGCCCTCCAGGACTGAGAGAGAATAGGTGGCTGCTAGGCTGGTTTTTTTTTTTTTTTTTTTTTTTTTTTTTTTTTTTGACAGGCACAGTGGACAGTGAGAGAGAGAGACAGAGAGAAAGGTCTTCCTTTGCCGTTGGTTCACCCTCCAATGGCCACTGCGGCTGGTGCGCTGCGGCCGGCGCACCACGCTGATCCGATGGCAGGAGCCAGGTACTTCTCCTGGTCTCCCATGGGGTGCAGGGCCCAAGCACTTGGGCCATCCTCCACTGCACTCCCTGGCCACAGCAGAGAGCTGGCCTGGAAGAGGGGCAACCGGGACAGAATCCGGCGCCCCGATCGGGACTAGAACCCGGTGTGCTGGCACCGCAAAGCGGAGGATTAGCCTAATGAGCTACGGCGCCGGCCTTTTTTTTTTTTTTTGAAAGGCAGAGAGAAAGAGAGAGATGCCCACATACAGATACCTCCCACCCACTGGTTCACTCCCCAAATGCCTGCAACAGTTGGAGCTGGGCCAGGCCGAGGTCTGGCCAGGTCTCCCACGTGGGACCCAGGTACTTGAGCCATCACCCACTGCTTCTCAGGCTACACGCGAGCGAGCAGGAGGCTGGGATCAGAAGCAGAGCCAGGACTCGACTGCCTTAACCGGGACTAGAACCAGGGGTACGGGCGTTCCAAGCTGTGTTTTAGCTGCTGCGCCAAACATCCTTCCCCGGTTTCTGCCGTGTTCAGCCATCAAGCTTGTTATGGCAGCCACAAAGAAACAAGCACACAGGAGAACTGCTAATGGTGGTGCAAACTGTGGGGCTGTCAGAGGGTCTTCCTCCGGGCGTGGCTGAGAGCATGGAGAGATCCCACCCGCAGAACGTTTGGAGGAACACAGTCCCCATAAACACCCCATAAAGCTCCTCCCACAAAAACAGGAAGAATGCTCCCCTCCAAGGCCAGTGGCAGCTCCAATGGATCCAGATCAGAGTGCAGCTTTTTTTTTTTTTTTTTTTTTTTTTTTTTTTTAAGGTTTATTTATTTACTTGAAAGGCAGAATTATGGGCGGGGGATCGGGGGAAACAGCAATTTCACACCCCTAAATGGCTGCAATGGCCAGGGCTGGGCCAGGAGCCTGGAACTTCATCTGGGTCTCCCACGTGGGTGGCAGGGGTTCAAGCACTTTGGCCATCTTCTGCTGCTTTGCCAGAGAGCTGGATCAGAAATGGAGTAGCCCAGACTTGAACCAGTGCCCATATGGGAAGCTGGTGTCACAGGTGGTAGCTTAACCTGCTATGCTACTATTCCAACCCCCAGAGGGCAGCTTTTTCAAAAAAGGTTTATTCAGGGCCAGCGGCTCAGTAGGCTAATCTGCCACCTGCGGCGCCGGCACACCGGGTTCTAGTCCCGGTTGGGGCGCCGGATTCTGTCCCGATGCTCCTCTTCCAGTCCAGCTCTCTGTTGTGGCCCGGAAAGGCAGTGAAGGATGGCCCAAGTCCTTGGGCCCTGCACCCCATGGGAGACTAGGAGGAGGCACCTGGCTCCTGGCTTCGGATTGGCCATTTGGGGGTTGAACCAACAGAAGGAAGACCTTTATCTCTGTCTCTTTCTCTCTCGCTGTCTAACTCTGCCTGTCAAAAAAAAAAGGGGGGGGTATTCATTCATTTATGTATGTATTTATTTATTTGAAAGGTAGAAATTGGTGAGGAATGAAAGATCCTTCTTCTCCTGGTTTATTCCCCAAATGGCCACAACAGCCAGGGCTGGGCCAGGCCAAAGCCTTGGGTCTGTAACTCCAGCCTGGTCTCCCGCATGGGTGCAGGGGCCCATGGACTTGGGCCATCTTGACAGGAAGCTGGACCAGAGTGGAGCAGACAGGACTGATGGGTGCTCCGATACGGGATGCTGGCGTTGGGAGTGGCGGCTTAGCCCTCTGCACCACAGTGCCAGCCCCAGAAAGCACCTTTTGCTTACTTCTGCCCTACTCCCAGCTGTACCTCGGGTCACCTGCCTAAGACCTATCTTTGGCCTCACCTGGCTTGTCAACTGCGCCAGGCTGGGCACTCCAGGGACCTCTGGTCTCCTGGCCTCGCAGGGAGGGGAGGGGCAAGCTCCCCTGTCTTCCGTGTTCTGGGAAAGAAACATCACTGGAGTCAGGACCTACTTCTGGAACAGAGGTCAGCAAAATGGAAAGGCGAGTAGGGCAGAGGGGATTTGTAACCCAGTGAGGGGGTCGGCGCTGTGGCATAGCGGATAAAGCCACTACCTGCAGTGCCAGCATCCCATATGGGCACCGGTTCGAGTCCTGGCTGCTTCACTACCAACCCAGCTCTCTGCTATGGCCTTGGAAAGCAGTAGAAGATGGTCCAAGTCCTTGGGCCCCTGCACCCACCTGGGAGGCCGGGAAGACTCTCCTGGCTTCTGGCTTCGGGTTGGCGCAGCTCCTGCTGTTGTGGCCATCTGGGGAGTGAACCAGCAGATGGAAGACCTCTCTCTCTGCCTCTGCCTCTTTCTCTCTGTAATTCTGCCTTTCAAATAAATAAATAGATAAATCTTTAAAAAAGATTGTTCACTTAAAAACAAAAAAGGAAACCAATGGGGCCCTGTGGCTGTGTCCCCCAGCGGGACCCCCCAGTCCCTGAGGCTCCCTTATCCGAATGCTTTACAAGGACGGATTTCTGAGCGTGTGTCCACCACCTGCTGCACCTGGCATATCACAATTGAACTTGTGGTAGCAAGGCGCCCTCACAGGTGAAAAATTCATAAAGCAATAAAGTGGCCTGTGCGCGGGGAGTTACATCCACAGCTCACAGCCTTATCTCCAGCTCCTCTCTCCCCACCCTGCTCCTCCCAGGGCCAGGGGTTGGGCCTGACGTCCCAGCTGCTCGCTCCCCGGAGGATGGGCAGGGGCGTCCACGGCAACAGGTCCTGGTGACGCTCAGGGAGGGTGGCCTGCACAGGTGGACCCGCCCCAGCCGTTCTCGCTGGCTCCTTCGGGTGAGAGGATGGGGTGCTGCTCACCCACCCCACCCCCACCCCCACAACGGGCCTATGGATTTCAGAGGCAGGAGGACGAATGCCTTCAGGACAAGCCCCTTGCTGTACAGATGGGAATTGGGACCTGACCCCTGGATCACAGCCCCTCACCTCCCTTCTGCTCTCTCGCCTACGGCTGAGCTGGGAGGAGGGACTCACTTTCTCTGGTGCCTTCCAAACCAGACACCCCCTCTCTGAGCAGACTCGGCTCTCAGAGACAGTGACAGATCTTGGAAACCGTGTGCGGGCACCTTCCTGGAACGCGCGAGGCTGGTTTGAGAGACAATGCCCTCCAGTTGGCCTCTGCCCCCGGTGGGGTGCTAGCATAAAAGCAAGCCCACTAGAAGTCACATCAATGAGTCTTCTCTCAAGTTTACCTGCTTCCAGGCGCGTAGGCCACAGCAACTGGCTGTACTGAGTTCCTTTGAGGGGC
The DNA here is from genome assembly GCF_964237555.1 of Oryctolagus cuniculus. NCBI lineage: Eukaryota > Metazoa > Chordata > Mammalia > Lagomorpha > Leporidae > Oryctolagus > Oryctolagus cuniculus. The sequence goes on along the minus strand of NC_091448.1, from coordinate 24,252,291 downwards.
AGGTGTTGTAGTACAGTAGGTTAAGCTTCTACTTGCAATGCCGCCATCCCATATGGGAATGCCTGGTTCAAGTCCTAGCTCGGCTTCCATCTGCTGGTTCACTCCCCAAATGGTCACAACGGCCAAGTCAGCAGCCTGGAACTCCATCAGGAGTCTCCCAGGTGGGTAGCAGGGAGCCATGTGCTTGAACCATCATCCACTTCCTTCCCAAGAACATTAACAGGGAGCTGGATCGGAAGTGCAGCAGCCAGAACTTGAATTGACACTGCGATCTGCATCGCTGGTGTCATAAGCAGTGGCTTAACTCGCTGTGCCACCGACAGTGGGCCGCTTCTCCATTTCTTATTGGTGTTTTCAGACTTGCATTAAGCACCTGCTGTTCATCATTCTGTATCAATGATAGATGAGTCTAAGCTCAGGGAGCTACAATTCTGTAAGGGAGGCAGAGTGATGAATAGATCCTTGTAATACTGTATGTATGTGTGTGTTTATACAGATGTATAGTCCGTCATGTATATAACATGTTAACCAGAAGTGTATGAGTGGGCTGGCGCTATGGCGCAGTGGGTTAATGCCGTGGCCTGAAGCACCAGCATGGGCGCTGGTTCTTTTTTTTTTTTTTTTTTTTTTTTTTTTTTTTTTTTTTTTTGACAGGCAGAGTGGACAGTGAGAGAGAGAGACAGAGAGAAAGGTCTTCCTTTGCTGTTGGTTCACCCTCCACTGATCTGAAGCCAGGAGCCAGGTGCTTCTCCTGGTCTCCCATGGGGTGCAGGGCCCAAGCACTTGGGCCATCCTCCACTGTACTCCCTGGCCACAGCAGAGAGCTGGCCTGGAAGAGGGGCAACCGGGACAGAATCTGGCGCCCCGACCAGGACTAGAACCTGGTATGCCGGTGCCACAGGTGGAGGATTAGCCTATTGAGCCGTGGCACCGGCTGGGCACTGGTTCTAATCCCGGCTGCTCCGCTTCCGATCCAGCTCTCTGCTATGGCCTGAGATAGCAGTAGAAGATGGCCCAAGTGCTTGGGCCCCTGCACCCATGTGGGAAGCCCGGAAGAAGCTCCTGGCTCCTGGCTTTGGATCAGCGCAGTTCCGGCCATTTCGGCCAATTGGGGAGTGAACCATCGGATGGAAGACCTCTCTGTCTCTCAGCCTCTCCTCTCTCTGTGTAACTCTGACTTTCAAGTAAATAAAAAAATCTTTAAAAATAAAGAAGTGTACGAGTGGCTGGCGCTGTGGTGTAGCAGGTAATGCGCTGCCTGTGATGTCAGTATCCAATATAGGTGCTGGTTGGTGTCCTGGCTGCTCCACTTCCAGTCCAGCTCCCTGCTAATCACCTGGGTAAAGCAGCCGAGGATGGTCCAAGTGCATGGGGCCCTGCTACCCACATGGGAGGCTCAGGTGAAGCTCCCCGCTCCTGGCCTCAGCCTGGTCCAGTGCTGGCCATTGCAGCCATCTGGGGGGTCAACCAGCAGATGGAAAATAAAATCTCTCTCTCTCTCTCTCTGTAATTCTGACTTTCAAACTAAGTAAATAAATATTTTTTTTAAGAAGTATATGAGTAAAAATGAAAATTCCTCAGCCGGCGCCGTGGCTCAATAGGCTAATCCTCTGCCTGCGGCGCCAGCACACTGGCTTCTAGTCCCAATCGGGGCGCCGGATTCTGTCCCGGTTGCCCCTCTTCCAGGCCAGCTCTCTGCTGTGGCCCGGGAGTGCAGTGGAGGATGGCCCAAGTGCTTGGGCCCTGTACCCCATGGGAGACCAGGAGAAGCACCTGGCTCCTGCCATCGGATCAGCGCAGTGCGCCAGCCGCAGCGGCCATTGGAGGGTGAACCAACGGCAAAGGAAGACCTTTCTGTCACTCTCTCTCACTGTCCACTCTGCCTGTCAAAAAAAAAAAAAAAAAAATCCTGCTGGAGTGGGAGGCATAATAATTAATTCAGGTTTTGATGGATTGCATAGGAGTTTGTCTTAGGCTGCACAGGGGGTTAGGGAGACCATTCCCAGTACAGTAGGGTTAGGGTTAGGGTTAGGGTTAGGAGCACAGCCTGTTCTCCTCTTCTCACCCCCAGGCAGCCTGTGCATCAGAAAGGCAGGCTAAGAGGGCTCCATGTTCCGGAGGTCTGGAGGGCTGAGGGGAGGGGCTGGAGGGCAGCAGAGGAAGGGCCAGGCCAAGTGGGTTCCACCGTGGACCCTCCCACGGACGATCTCTGGGCGGGGTGCTGTTTAGGAGGAAGGGGATAGGCACCCAAGAGTCCCAAGATGCTGGGGCCTGGAGAAGCCGGGGTTGGAGGTGGCAGGACAGGCTTGGGAGGGGTTTTGCGAACATTTGTAGCTTTCAGGGGAGCGGGGGAAGGGGAGTACTACAGCTCTTTTCTGCCCAGGACCTCCCTCTGTGCCTGGCAGGTGCACATTCAGTCCCTGGAGGAAGGCAGCTGGCGGGCGGGTTGGGCATCCAGGCAGGGCAGCATTAGGGATGCCAAATGCGCAGCAATGCTCTTCTGAGGGGGTGAAACGCAAGCACCTGCAAGTCACCTGGGGCGGCTACAAAGCCTCGTTCTCAGAGACGGCTGGAAGTTTAGGGTACTTTGCAGACGGGGAGGTCACTGTCACTGCTCCCTGAGCGTCTGATTGTCCCATGCAGAGCATTGGCGCCCTGGGTTTTCAACATGATCTCAAGGATCCCGAGGCCGTCTTCAGCTGAGGAGGATGGGATGAAGGTGTTTCAGACCCCAAGGAGGGACTGGTGTCTCCCTCTTCCCCCGAGGTGGGGCCCTTCAGGGCAGGAGAGACCCCCAGCCCCTTCCCTAGCACCTGCCTCAGCTTTGAGGCTTGGGGCAGGCGGAGCCTACAGCCTGGGAACCGGTCTGCCAACCAGTTTAACCAGGACTGGTTTCGACTCAGGGAGTTCAAAGGGAGCTGGGGTGCACCCGGTCCTGCCCAGCCCAACAAAGGGAGCAGCCAGCGGCCCTTAACTCTTTCCCGGTTATGCCCTGGGCAACGTCCAGGCGGTGTTCGGTGCTGGAGCCACATCTGAGTCCCTTTGGAGGGTGAACAGGGTGGGGTGATCTTAGCTACAGCCGGGGGGTGCAACCAGACACCCAAGAGTGGGTAAACTGAGGAGAGAGGCTCCCAGGCTCCCCCACCCCAGGCTTCCCCTGGGATCCCTTCCTCCAGTGTGGCGGGTCCCTGGAGGACCCAGGCTTCAGGCTGAATGAAGGGGCCCTGGGATTGGATTTCTGGGGTAATGAATATTCATCAGCTTGAGCCAGCCTCTGCCTCTGTTTGCTTAGCCGGGAGGGGCTGGGTTTCAGGTTCACCTTGACTCCAGGAGCTGCCACAGCAGCGGAGCAGGTATCTGCTCCTGCACCTGTTTCTCTTGCACCTGACACACAGCTGCTCCTACCCACCTCGCCCGGCCTGAGCCTAGCCCGGCACCCCGCAGGCACCCCGCCTCCCCTACTCTCCTTCTAAGGGAAGGTCTCGCCTCCAGCCCGGAGCAGTCAGGATTACAGGTACAGGGAGTGGGTGGTGGGTGGGGAAACCAAGGCACGGTCCCCAGGTGGGGCACCCAGGTCTGTGTCCAAGGCTCAGCGGGGAGGGGAACCCAGGCAGACTCAGCCCTCTGGGCCTTTGGAGGCTATCCAGGCCTCCCGCCGAGCCCCTGCCCAGGAAGTTTGTCTCCAGACCACTTCCCGCTTAACTCTGTTTTGGACTGCAGCCCTTCACTGACTCCCCGTGTTCTGCCTGTCTGGTAGGGATCTCTCCCTGCTCCTACCCAGGGCACCCCAGTCTCATCCACAGATAAATGCCCCTGGGGGTGCTCACCAGCGGGATGAGAGAGAAGGTTCTGGGTTTTGTCTTCCAACACAGAAACTGGCTCGCTCCTCTCCCGGGCACCTCCACCCCTCCGCCCCCGCCTCAGTCAATGGTTAACTCGTCCCAGCTCAGAAGGGGCCTGGCCCAGTCTGGACAGAGCCCTGCAGTGCAGCTCCCAGAGCCCAGCTGGGCTAGGGGCTGGGGGGACTGTCCCAAGCACCCACGTGCATGCCATGGTACTGACTGCCAAAGACAGAGGGTGGCAGGCTGTCTCCTTAGGCCCTCAGGGGCTGGTTTCCATCATCCCCCAGATTGCAAGGCCTCAGGGCAAGGGCTCAGCCCTCAGCGAGGCCAGCTCAGGGCCCTCCAGAAGCAGGCCGTGGGGTCCACTGCTGTCATCAAATGCTGGGTTTATTTGAAATCCCAAGTCTCTGACGCCAAGTCCCCTCCAGCCTTCTGTTCCCCTGGCCAGGGCCTCTGGCTATAGAAACCTTGCTCTTCGCAACTGTGGGTGTCTGGGAAGTTGGGACGTCACAGCACCCTAATGGCCTGGCGGGAAGCACCCTGGAGACACCAGCACACAGAGGCCCCTTGGTGGAGGCCCTGGGGCTGGGTACAAGGGTAACTCCCATCCCCATGGTTTTCTGACAAGTTCCTTGCAATCCATGGTGCCCTTTGCTCCAAGGGGCTTGAAGCCGCATGGAGTCCAACCTGAACTACGCATGTTGTAACGGGTATGCGTTAAGTAGCGCCGGGAAAGCCGCGGTCCCGCACGGAGCTGGGGCATCTGGCAGCCAGAGGAGGGAGCTGCAGGGGCTGGATCGTCTCTTCCTCCGCTCCGCAGCGAGGCGGCGGTGGAGCCAATGTGGGCCTTGCCTCGGACAAGGCAGCCACGGGGGCGCCCACAGAGCAAGCCAGCACCCTCTCCTCCAGGACTCCTTCCAGAAGCCCATGCTGGAACACCAAGTTCTGTGCAAGGCTGTGCTAAGCCCAGGAGGGGCAGGCTGCCAAAGCAAACCTCTCAGGCTGCCCAGGGTGCGCTCTGCTCTCCGGGAGGGGGTGCCCGGGACCTGTTTCTCCCACCACTCTCACGCTCTCCTTCCCTTTCTAAGTGCGGGATGCACAGGATCTCCCTGGTGGCCTCTCCTGCTGCCTGAGCCCAGCTAAGGGGACCGAGCAGCTGGCAGAGGGGGCCTGCTTCCCCCACAGGGTGGGTGTGCCCTGGGAGGGGGGGCATGGAGAAGAGATCCTCTTTTCCCCCTACAAAAAAGAAAACCCCTATTCATCACGGGGCGGATTCCTTTCGGATCTTTTTAGGAAAGGTAGTGAGGACCATCGGTCTGTGAAAGCGGTGAGGGATTTATTTGCTATCACTTGGGCTGGCTGCCACCTGCCCGGCTTCCTAGTGGTCACTGCGGCTGCACCCTCCTCTCCAGAGCTGTCACAGCCGGCACCCAGGAGTCCTGGGAACCTGAGCACCCATCCCTCCGGGCCCAGAAGTGCCTTTGCTTATTATGCCTCTGCCTGCTCCTTCCCTGATCTTAATTCCCACTGTCGGCTGTCCCTTGCTCCTGTCTCCCCTGGCCAGCCGTCAGCGACGTCCAGGCGACCTCGCCTCCCAGAGCACCCACTGGCTCATGCTGCACCACTTTGTGGGAACCAGTGGAAGGCGGGGTGGTCTCTGAGACAGGCCGCTCTGTGTCAGGGCTCACGGCTCGTGCGTGGAGAAGCCTGCGTGCTCTTATGGAAGGTGCAACCTGTGGTGACGGCATCTACGCGGCCCTCGGGGCTCCACCTAACCACCTTCCAGCTTTTCAGATGCCTGGGAACCTCCTGTCCTCGTGCAGGCCCGGAGGGGGATAGGGGCGCCATCTCTCAGTGGTCACTGCCAGACCCCTGTGTTTTACTCCATCAAGTGCGTCCACACCTCTGAGCACAGGGATTGACAGCGGAGCTAAATGCTAAGGCTGGACAGATGGGGGAGGAAGCTGAGGCTCAGAGAATAGCCGGCCAGAGGGCACCAGGCTGGGACAGGGCCAGCCCGAGGTCCCCACTCCTCTCCCTTAGGAGAAACTCAGCACTCGGCTTGTCGCCACTGGGAAGTCCAAATCGCACGCTCTTGCTATTACATTCTCTTTAATTTTGTAATGGATTCCAAGCAAAACGCACAGGGCGTGTCTGTCCATGTATGAGCATCTACCCGCTGTGGTGGTATAGTGGGAAAGACTTGGCTACGATGACTGTCAAAGGCCTTGATGCCGTGTGACCCGGGGAAGCCGGTGTCCTGCCTGCAGCACCAGGAGACCTGGAAGCTCCCACAGCCCTGCAGGGCAATGGGGTGCAGCTGTCCCCCTGTCCCTGCTGGCTCCGTAGCTTCCCTGTCCACGTTCCCTCGGTGGCCCTTGCTCCAGACCCCTCTTTCTTTTGTACTCTCTGGAAGTGTCCGTCACACTCACCAGAATCCTGGCACATCCCGCCCCATTATTCTTCAGTTTTGTTTTTTTTTTTAAGATTTATTTTTTAAAATAGTGGATCTTTTATTAAAAAAAAAAGATTTGTATTTTATTCATTTGAAAGGCAGAGTTACAGAGAGAGGGAGAGAGAGAGAGAGAGAGATCTTCTATCCCCTGGTTCACTCCCCAGATGGCCGCAATGGCCAGGGCTGGGCCAGGCCAGAGCCAGAAACCAAGAACTTCATTTGGGTTTCCCATGTGGGTGTGGGGGCCCAAACACTTGGGCCATCTTCTACCATTTTCCCCAGGCCATTAACAGGGAGCTGGGTTGGAAGTGGGGCAGCCGGGACCCAAACTGGTGCCGATATGGGATGTTGGCGTTGCAGGTGTGGCTTTACCCCCTGTGCCACAACCCCATCCCCTGAAGACCTATTTTATTTTTTTGAAAGGCAGAGTAACAGAAACACACACACACACACACACACACACAGATTTTCCATTTACAAGTTCATTCCCCCAATGGCTGCAACGGCTGGGGCTGGGTCAGACTGAAGCCAGGAGCCAGGGACTCTATCCAGGTCTCCCATGTGGGTGCAGGGGCCCAAGCACTTGGGCCATCTTCTGCTGCTTCCCCAGGCACATTAGCAGGGAGCTAGATTGAAGGCAGAGCTGTGGGGACTGGGACCAGTGCTCCAATATGAGAACCCCCTGCAGCACATCGCCAGCCCCCATTCTTTGTGATCACAAGTCTAGAGCGAGCTGGTCCCGGGCACCCACCCGCTTCCCCCACTGACGGATGTCTCCCCCACCTCGCTCAGCAGAAAGCCTGCCTCGGCTTGGGGAGCGCCATGACTGAAGTTGGCTGGTGGAAACTGACCTTCCTCCGGAAAAAGAAATCCACTCCCAAGGTGCTCTATGAGATCCCAGACTCCTACGTTCAGACGGAGGCCAGCGCAGAGCCCACCGCCGGCGCCCCCAGCAGTGACTTTAACAGCCGCCTGGAGAAGATTGTGGACAAGGGCACCAAGGGCAAGCACGTCAAGGTCTCCAACTCAGGCCGCTTCAAGGAGAAGAAAAAGGTGCGCGCCACGCTGGCCGAGAACCCCAGCCTCTTTGATGACCGGGAGGACAAAGGCCAGTGAAGGGGCCAGGGCAGGACGCGGGCCCCTCCCAACTCCCTGCCCGCAGTGGGTCTGAGGAAGGAGCTTGCCATGCTGGCCTCTTGGGTGGCAGCGGAAGCCATGGGGTGGTTGGTGCCTGCTGGCAAGAAATGTCTGCTGTTAGGTCTGCGTCTGTGTGCCTGGCTGTGTGCAAGACCTGGGAGATGCCCGCGTCTCCCCATCCTCCCCCTGATGACAAAGGCACTCCATCCAGCACGAGGAGGCGAACTTCCGCCCAGGAAGAAACAGCCCGCCTCGAAGAAGTGGCATGGCCCACAGGGAGATGGCCATGGCAGGGAACCAGGGAACAGAGAGCGGGGAGCAGGACGGACTCCGCCTCCTCCCCCCCTGACTGTGCACAGGGTCAAGGGTGAGTGGGAATTGCTGCTCCCTGTGCCTTCTCTACCTGTGACTGTGCCCTGGACCCATCCTGAGGTCAGCACCCGTTCCAGAAGCCACGTGACAGGGGTTGGTTTGCTTGGAGCCAGAGGTGGAGACGTTGAACTTGAGCTCACCTCCTAAGACAAGCAGTGAACTTCCTGGAACTTTGCCCCAGGTGTGGAGGAGCAGAGGACCCCGGCACTCTGCAGGGAGTGCTGCAGAGCCCATCGGTGACCCCTGGGTTCCTGCTTTGGCCACACTGCCGCGGAGGTGGCCAATCACAGGGGCAGCCAGCAGCCAGTTTTTCCCTGTCCTTCCCGTCCTTATATTTAAGATGGATCAGCCCCAGTGATGAGTTCTGGAGCCTCGATTTTGTTTAAAAAATTAATTGTAGATTTCCGTCATTGTAATCAACAACACCGCCAAGGCAGGGGGAGCTGATTTTGCCTGTGCTTGGCGCTACTGAGCTGGCCGTGTGTCGCGTCTGTGCCCCCTCCCTGCAAGCATGGTGGGCCTTTGAGCTCAGGCTGCTCTCATCCAGCTTTGGGAAGGTCCCCCACATGTGACAGTGAAGGATCCGGGTCACTAACTTTGCGCTCAAGTTATGGCTGGGGGCAGGGGGAGGCAGAGGGAGGAGCTGGCTACTGCTCAGTGGTCAGTTCCCTCTGGTCGGCTTCAGAGAGTAGGAGAGTTCTTTAGTGACTGGCCCCAAAGTCCCAGTTTGGTTTGGGATCAGGATTCAAATTCTGCCTCCACCCCTTAGTAGCGGGGTGCCCTTGGGAATTTCTTTTAAACAAACTCATCTGCCTCAGTTCCCTCTTCTCTGGCAGGGGGCTGTACTGACCCGTGTCTGCAGGAAGTGGGCAGTAGTAAGTGGCCCATAGCGGTGCCACAGCGGGAGCTCAGCGACACAGTGGCTGCTTCCCACACAGCCCACAGCCGCAGTGCGAGAGGAGGAGGGTGCTCTCTCCCACCATCTCTGCTCTGGCTCTTTCTCAAGCCACAAGAGCTGGGAAGTGGAAGAAATTGGCCAAATCTCTGGTGCCCATGGTGGGAACACAGGGGGAGACCATGGTGGCCACTAAGCTTCCGGGTGGCTCCCAGCGGGCTGCGGGGCCGCCCCACCCCAGGGAGCTGTCGCTCAGGAAATCCGTCACCAACACAAACAAATCCACACCCCAGGGCCCTTGCTGGTGCCTCCCGCAGGCAATGGGGCACTCGGAGGATCAGGAGGAACCGAGGGTGGGCTCCTCCCACACGGAGCACTAAGGGTCTCGCCAGTTACTCAGTCCATAAAACCTCCTACAGAGCTCAGCTGTTCCCCACACTGGCAGCCCTGTTGGTGCTAACAGGTACTGTGGACTGAGCGCACCCCAGGCTCCTCACTTCACAAGCCCCACTTTCCAACCGAGTTAGCTGAGGCTCAGTGAGGTCAAATCACTCACCCTAGGTCAGGCGCTGGCAGTGGCAGAGCTGGGACTGAAGCCAGAGCTGGCCTGTGCCTGTGACCACGGCCCCACAATCCTCTCCCACCCCGAGTCTCATCTGCCCCTCCCCCGGTGTGTGGGGGAAGACAGGAAACGTAGGCTGAGGACAAAAAGGTGCACAGGCCCCTTGTGTAGAAGCGGCAGGGGAGAGGACGGAGGGCTGTGTCTGCTTCTCAGGGTGCTGGAGGTGAGCACACTCCGAGGAGGCTGGACAGGTCAGGAGCCCAGAAGCCACACAGCTCCGAGCCTGGCTGTCTCCCCAGACCCGTCTGCAGGACCTCCCCATCAGCCTACCTGGGGTTCCCTCCCGTGGGCCCTGGGCCACAGAGCCACCGTTCTATGCCATCACCCCTGCTGTGCTTTGTGTGCTGATCCAGTTCACAGCCCCAACGCCATCCTTGTAGGGATCTTCCAGGGATACCCCCCATGTACCCATACGATGGGGGCTGCCTGGGGTGGGGAGAAGCTAAAGGGACATCTGGCTCCTCAGGGAGGCCGAGCAAGGCACCTGCAAGTGTTCCCAAGGCCCGAGGAGGAGGAAGAAACAAGAGTGCAAACACACAGGAGCCAGGAGAGGCTACGGGTTATCGACCACAGTTTCACTGGGACCAGACCCAAGCAGAGGGAGGGGGGAGGCAGAGGAGACCGGCTACAACCAGCTTCCACTGCCCAGAAGGGGCCCACCCTGGGCGGCGGGCTCCCCCTGCTGGACGCCCAACCTACACGGCAAGGAGAAGCAAGGTGGGAGGAATTCGCTAATTCCCCTCCTTGGGAAGGGGTGAGACCAGGCCAAGTAGAACATTAACATCAGGCACGGTTGACGGGCTTTATTACAGATTTGGTACAGTGATTGACAGAGAGAACTAGAAACGAAGAGCTGAGATTAGCCCCAAAGCTGGGGGGACACACAGCCCCCAGTAACAGGAAGGGAACACTTCACACCCACAAGAACATGTGCCTTCACTAAAAGTCACAACCCTCAGCACAGCACTGAACAGGCAAGATAAGGTGAAGCAGCCAGGGTTAATGCTACACTCAGGTCCTAGGGGCGTCCACACAGGAGGGGCTGCCCTCGGAGGGGCCCTGAAACCCACGTCCATTGAAGGGAAGGAAGCGCGGTCTGTAGAGTAGTAAGTTCATTGGCAGCCAGTGCAAGTCACTTTTCCGATCCTGGCTTAGTCAAAGCAAACATGTACCCAGCCTGGCTCCTCTCTGTAGCCAGCAGGCTTGTGCTCAAGGAAAGCAAATACGCAGGACAGCTCAGCACAGGATGAGGCCAAGGGTTCATGAAGCATCACAAATGGGGCGGGGCAGGGGGGGTGTCGCTGGCTGGGAGGTTGATATCAGTGCCTCACGTCACCTGGGGGCTTGTTTAATTGCAGAACTGGGTTCACTGGGGCTGGGGGTGGGCGTCAGGCTCTCGAATGGGCTTCCAAAGGGCTGCTGGACCACACGGCCAGCAGCACGGCTCTCGCAGGCGCTCGTGACTTTGGCTGCCTGGAATCCCCTGGGCCGCTGCCCAGGGAGACCCAGGTAATCCCAGTATCATCACCGGCAGAGGCGGAGAGCAGGGAAAAGGGGGTGTGTGAGTAACCTGAAAAGCAGAAGCTCGACAATAATGTAATTTTATATTTGGAAAATTCAATACACATATGAACACACACACACGCACACACGCACACACACACAGGCTCCATGAGCAAACATGGACTGTAAAACTTGACTAAAATCGTCCTGGCCTGTAGGTAGCAGCACATGAATCCCTCCCAGAGTTCCTGGCTCACTGGGAAGGAGGGGGCTCTGGGGACAGGACCCTCACCACCCTACAGACAGCCCACCCGCTCCCGCTCCCGCTCCCGGAAAGTTCAGATCAGCTGGACTCTCTCACGGTGCTGAGGTGACAGCTTCCCTGTAGTTCCCAATTGTGGGTCCCCGGGAGCCACAGAGAAGAAATTTACTCTGTTTTGCTTATTGATGTGCTTCAAATAACAGAAGGCAGAAATGAAGTGGGGCAGATGCCACAGAAACATCCCACCAGGAAGTGAGTTCAGGCTCTTTTAGCTGTAACCAGCGGAACTCAGTTCAAGTTCAAGCACACACTCGAAGGAGCTGAGCGGGAGGGAGCAGCGGGTGTGATGAGGCAGGAGGAGAAATTGCACAGCCCCGGTGTGGGAATGAAGGTTCCAGGGTGGCCTGGGATTTCAGCAGCCAGAGGCTCACGACTCCCAAGGCCTCGGGTCTCTCCATGTCAAAGATCAAATTGCTGGCAAGAAGATCTGATTGGCTGGATTGGCTCCAGTGCCTAGGCTGGGGCCAGTCGGCTCTGACCAGTGGGATGCCGGGGCGACAGACAAGGCTGCTGGGGCAGGGGCTCACCTCGTCACCTGAAGGGGAGTCTCAGCCAGTCACCCCTGGAGAGAGCTAGTCCAGTATACCCTAAGCAAGGTCAAGAAAATCATCACGGAATTACCACTCCCCCTTCATGATTCTCCATAGCACCGTTACAGTCACGCGAGCAGCCAGCTGGGAGCCGGCGAGTACAGTGAGCTCAGAGGCCCGGCCCTGAGGAGCCCCGCACGTCAGGGTGGGGAGGAAGCGGAGTTCACAAAGGGCCTGGCTCCCCAGCACACAGCCTCTCTCGGCACCGAGCCCCAGCGCCGCCGCTGCGGTCAAGGCGCGAGTCTCTCGTAGAGCCAGCCTTCCTCCCCGCGCCGGGTCATGGGCCCCAGCGCCGCATCGCCCGCGGGCTGGCCGCGCCGAAAGACAATCCGGTCATGCAGGCGGTTGGTCTGGCCTTGCCAGAACTCCATCACCTGTGGGCACAGGAGGTAGCCGCCCCTACAAGGAGAAGCAGGACTTTCAGGGCTTGTGACCCGTCCAGCCGGTCACTCTCCTGTCCCCATCCCTCGGCCTGGCCCTCCGGAAGGAGGTTGCTGGGATGCAACCGCAGAGCGGCTGGGAGACAGACAGGGACAGTCCGGACTTCCACAGAGGGGGTCCTGGGGGTCCTCTCTCCATGGCTACCAGGCGCCACTCACCAGTATTTTGGCTTGGGCACCTCTTGCTCCCTGTAGAGCTGCTCCAGTTCCTCATTCTTCTTTCTCAGATACTGACCGGGGGAAGGAGAGGACAGAAAGGCCAGGCCCAGTCGGCGATGCACTCAGCGAGCGCGTGCTCTGGGCTGAGCCGAGGACACAGGCGAGCGAGCGGGCTGGCCTGCCCTCCGGGGCCGTGTCCCCCCTCCCCGTCGTCCTTTCCACCTTGCAGGACGGACAGCCCCGGAGGAGCCCCGCTCACCTCCCGGTCGGGGATCACGGAGCTCTGCTGACTGACCACAGCTCCGATCTGGCTGCTCTTGGGACGGGAGTGGAAGTAGCTCTCAGCCTCCTCCTCAGGCAGCTTCTTCACCGGGCCCTCCACACGCACCTGTGCAGGGGTGGCCTTGGCTGAGTGGTGACCAGGGCCACCGCCCTCCCTGCCCGCCCAGGCACAGTCCTCGCTCTTTCCCTGCTGACTGTCCCGGCCCTCCTGGCTCCATCTAGACCAATCGACTGAGAGCGAGTACAGAGGTGAGGTCGAGGCAGGACACTCGCCCAGTCTGGGGACTTTCTCTAGGCTCCTCCAGAACTCAGGCCCCTGTCTGCTGGGCCCCCCACCCCCCAGGCCATCCTGGGAGCGCTCACTCACCTGACGGTTTAGGGGCTCCCAGTAGAAGACGAGAGACGCGAAGGGGTTCGAGTCCTGAAAACGGGAGAGGATCCAGAGAGAGCCATCAGGACAGGCAGAGGGCGCCTCCAGTGAGAGGGGAAGGCGGGGGACGCACGGACGCAGGCCCCCAGAAGACATCTTCGTGGTCATCTCCCTGCTGTCGCATACGTGCAGACAGGCTCGGCGAGGTTATGCAAGGTGCCCGAGTTCATGCAGCGGGTGACAGAGCTGGGCTGAGGCCAGTCTGACTGCAGAGGGAGGTGTGGCCGCTTCGCTGAGAAGTATGCGTCTGGCTGGCACCAACTCAGGGAGGGCTACGCTTTGTGGATTCACTGAATGCAAAGTGCCAAGCCTGTCTGACACCAGGAGGGGCTGGGAGTCCCACAGAGCCTGCCGCTTAGCAGGAGGGAATAGCACAGGTACAACTGGAGGAGTGGCAGACGGCTGAGTAGCAAGTTCTAGGAAGGCCTGCCTGGGGACAACATTTGGGCTGAGACCTGCAGGAACAGGAGACAAGGAGGCGCCTGCTAGGTGACAGCAGTGGAGGTGGCGAGGGTGCGCATTCATGGTCAGGGAAGAGCAGGTGCGAAGGTCAGGGGGCAGGCGGGCGCCTGAGCAGGGCAGTGAGGCGGAGGCGGGTGGCGCAGCACCCCCGAAGCCCTGGGAGGGACCCTCAGGGACCCTCACCAGTTCCTTTCCTTTGCGACTCTCGAAGTTGGTGAAGAAGCGGAAGCCATCCTTGCCAAAGCCCTTCAGCAGCAACATGCGGGCAGAGGGCTTCCCGTCCCTGGCAGCAAAGAGCAGAGCGCCGGGGTCAGGGCCCACGTCCTCGTCCTGGCTTCCGAGCCCCTCCCCCGAGATGTCTGGGCACTGCCTCCAACTCTGCCCACCTCCCCCACCCCGTACCCAGCTCTCCCTGCTCCCACGTGTTCCTGGGGGGTACAAGTGTGACGTCACTGCCTAGGGTCCTGGATCGAGTCGTGTCCCCCCAGAAGCCGTATGTCGAAAGCTGTAACCCCCTGTGTGACAGTACTTGGAGATGGGACTGTAGAGGGGGTCATCAAGGTTAAACAAGGTCACAGGATGGGGCACTAGTCCAACAGGGCTGGTGTCCTTGTAGAAAGAGGAAGAAAACCACTGAGCACAGGAGAGATCATGGAGGAAAGGCAGCCATCTGCAGCTACAAAGAAACCAGCCCTGGGGCTGGCGTTATGTCACAGCGGGCTAAGCCGCCACCTACAATGCCAGCACCCCATACCAGTGCCTGTTCACCTCCCAGCTGCTCCACTTCCCATCCAGCTCCCTGCTAATGCACCTGGAAAAGTTGCAGAAGATGACCCAAGTGTTTGTCCCCTGCACCCACGTGGAGACCCAGATGCAGTTCCAGGCTCCTGGCTTTGGCTTGGCCCAGTCCTGGCCAGGCCATTGCAGCCATTTGGGGAGTGAACCAGCTGGTAGAGAATATCTCTCTGTCTTTCCTTCTGTCTGAAATTCTGCCTTTCAAGTAGTGTGTGTGTGTGTGTGTGTATAATATATATATATATATATATATATATATATATATATATATATATATATAAAGAGAGAGGGAGAGAGGGAGGGAGGGAGGGAGGGAGGGACAAACAACCCTAACAGCACCTTGATCTTGGACTTAGACTCCAGAGCTGAGAACTGTGCTGCTTCAGCCACCACGGCTACAGAGTTGTATACGGCAGCCCTAGCAAGCAAATCAGACCAACTACGCAGCCGCAGATGGAGCACGTACAGCAGGCCCTGCTCAGAGCTCTGGGGGATGTGCAGGGGCACGGGACAGGAGCCCTGCCTTCAAGGTGCTGCACAGCAGTGAGGGGCACAAGAAGAGTGGAAAAAGGCTAACAGGAGAGACGTCTCAAAGGGTAGATGGTTGTCAAGTCACTGACAGAGCGGAGCTCTGTCTTGGTGTCAGGAGAGGGACAGAACTTCATGGAGGGCTCCCAGGAGGTGTGGCTTTTTTTTTTTTTTTTAAGATTTATTTTATTTATTTGAAAGACAGAGTTACAGAGAGAGGTCTTCCATCTGCTGGTTCACTCCCCAGATGGCCACAACTGCCAGAGGTGTGCAGATCTGAGGGCAGGAGCCAGGAGCTTCCTCTGGGTCTCCCACGTGGGTGCAGGGGCCCAAGGACCTGGACCATCCTCTACTGCTTTCCCAGGCCATAGCACAGAGCTGGATTGGAAGAGGAACAGCCGGGACTAGAACTAGTGCCTACATGGGATGTAGATGCTTCAGGCCAGGGTTTTAACCCACTGCGTCACAGCACCGCCCCCCACCCCCGCTTTATTTTATTTTATTTTATTTTATTTTGACAGGCAGAATTAGTGAGAAAGAGAGAGACAGAGTAAAAGGTCTTCCTTCCATTGGTTCACTCCCCAAATGGCTGCTACGGCCGGGGTGCTGCACCGATCCGAAGCCAGGAGCCAGGTGCTTCCTCCTGGTCTCCCATGCAGGTGCAGGGCCCAAGCACTTGGGCCATCCTCCACTGCCTTCCCGGGCCACAGCAGAGAGCTGGACTGGAAGAGGAGCAACCGGGACAGAATCCGGCACCCTGACCGGGACTAGAACCCGTTGTGCCGGTGCTGCAGGCGGAGGATTAGCCTAGTGAGCCAAGGCGCCAGCCCGGCTTTTTTTTAAAGATTAACTTTGTTTATTTATATGACAGAGTGACAGAGAGAGAAAGACAGGGTGGGGCAGGGTGGGGGAGGGAAGCGAGACAGCCAGAGTGCTCTTCCATCTGCTGGTTCATCCCCCAAATGGCCTCAGTGGCTAAGCCTGGACCAGACTGAAGCCGGAAGCCAGGAGCTTCTTCTGGGTCTTCCATGTGGGTGCAGGTGCCCAGGTACTTGGGCCATCTTCTGCTCGATCAGAAGCAGAGCAGCTGGGACTCAAACAGCGCTAGGATACGGGACGCCGGCATTGCAGGCAGCGGTTTAAACCATTGCGACACAGCGCTGGTCCCGAGGCTTGGCTCTTGCAGCGCAAATGGGGCTGGGTGGATGCAGACACGAGGGAGGCACAGAGTTGCGTGTGGGTGCATCCAGGGCAGAGGTGAACCAGGCACCGTGTGTTATCACTGACATGGGATTCAGGGCTCTGCTCTTTGGTTTCTAAGTGAGGACACTGAGGCCCAGAGTGGACAAGTAACCTCCCCGAGGCCACACAGCATGCTAGTAACAGCTGGATCCACAGAGCTCACATCCACAGAGTTGAGAGCTTCCTACATTTCCCACTTCATCTGTGCCCACCCAGAGGGGCTCACGGCCATGCTCACCTGGTGCAGGTGGCCAGACACATGGCGTTGGCTTCCCCTACGTCAGGACACTGGACAGCCTCCTCGAACCAGGCAGCGAACTGCTTCATGGGGTCCAGGGAGGTCAGATGAGCCTCCTCAAAAGCCTGGCAATTTTATTTCATTTAATACAGTAAATCACAGCATGTACTTTGCAACCATGCACTCATTTGGTCCTCACAACGACGGCCTCCTAACAAAACGCGGGAGGGAGGTTCCGGGTCCCATTTTGCAGATGAGGAAGTCGGAATGAAAGGGTCAGACAACCCTCTGAGGCCCACTGCTAGAGACAGGTGAGCCAGGGATGCATGTCTCAGGTGTCTACACTGCCTGTGTGTCAGAATCACCCGGGGAGCCTACAAACATGGGCTCCTGGGCTGCTTCCCCCACTCCCATCTAGTCCCATTCCGTAGGTCATGAAAACCCGCATTTCTGGAAACACTCGCATGCAAACAGATCGGGTGACTGTGGCTCCGGACCCCGATTCCTAATTCCGAGGCAGGAAATGGACAGAACATCTCCCAGAGGGCAGGAGAAGGTCCTGAAGCAGGCAGAGCCAAGCCTTCTCCTCCCCCATTCCACTTGCGCAAGGGATGGGACATTCTGTAAGGTCGTTACCACTGCTCTCAGCACCTACAAAGCTCTAAGCCCACGGCATTCTGCAAGGTGGGCACTGCGCCCCTGCAGGTGGCCACGCTCATGCCCAGAGGGGTTGAACAAATCGCCCAGAGCCACACGTCCAGTCCCAGGGGCCGAGGCCAGCCCAGGCGGGCTCCGGGGTTCGCGCTCTGGTCCTCTAGGACGAGCTGCCTGGTGAACCCGTCCCCAGAACAGCTCCCCGGGCGCTCGTCTCTGGACTTCCCGTTCTACCTTGGGGATGCCTCCCAAACCCTTCGCCCCAGAAGCCCCGGTGGGGCTCCTCCGACTCACTCCGGGACCCCCGCCCCCGCCGCCCCCTGCGGGAGACCCTGCCCTGGGTCAGCACCTCTCGGTCCCCGCGGTAACTCTTGCGCATCGGTCCCAGGTCCATGGCAGCACCGCGACCGCACAGGTGACGCACGTAGCCCGGCCACTCAGCAGGTCGCCCGAACTTCACAGTGACGCCTCGCAGCCTGCGCGTCATGAGGGCCGCCGGCCACGTGACCCGGCGTCGCTGGGCGCTGGGTTCTGTTGGATTCGGAACCAATTTCTTGGCGGGGGCGTCTGGATTTGCCAGACACGGAGCTAACCAAACAGAGCCTCGCAGCCAATGGGAGTGCAGGATCAGAGGAGGGAGACAGACGCGGAGAAGTCATTGGTTGGCGTTTTCCGGAGAGAAACCAATTAGAACGAGAACAGAGGGAGGCAGTGACCAATGGGCAGCGCCTCCGGGGGCGGGAGCAGAGAGACACGGAAATGCTGTCACTGCCGTTGAGACGCACGTGGAGGTTTGTTAAAGGTATAGAGACTGCTGCAGCCCGGTCACGGGGGCGGCGGGGGAGAGGCCCTGGGGGCTTCCAGGAGAGTGACTGGCACACTTCAGGCGCCCGAAGGCAAGCTTGGGGCAGGGAGCATCCTGGGAGGCGAGGCTGATGGACCGGGCAAGGAAAAATGAAGAAAGGGAGTAGGGGCCGGTCTCTAAGGCAAGGTGGCGGGACCACAGACGAAGGGGTGCTCTGGTTGGGCTTGCGGGTGGGAGAGGTTGAAGTGCTGTGGATGCTGTGCGGTGCGGTGGGTGCCATGGGGTCAAAACAGACAGCGGGGTGAGGCGGGAGAACGCTGGATGGGTAGGGGCAAAGAGGGGAATCTGGGATCAAGACATCCCAGAGCAGAGCCATCTTCCTCTTGTAGCTCTGCACCGTCCTTCCAGCCCCTTTCTTGAACGGGGTCCCTGCGTCCTGCTCCCTTTGTTCATGGGTTCCTCTGTGGCTGGGCGTCAGACTTCACACTTAGAGTTCTGGTCACGAAAAAGCTGCCACCGTGCCCCTTGTCCTGGGTCTCTGTCATCTTGGTGGAGTTTCCCCCTTTTCCCACGTTACCCTTTGCAGGTCACAGGTTAGTCCCTCAGTCAGTGCCAGCAACGGGGGAGCAGGTGGCTGTGCACAGGGAAGTGGCGAAGCAGCCAGGGTCCATTCCAGCTTTGACGGGGCTGGAGCAGCCCGTGGTTCCCACCAGCTTCAGGAAGGGGAGCTGAGAGAGCCATCTGGGCAGTCCCCCCGCCCCGCCGGGTCTGTGCTGGGTCAGGGGCACTTCCCGGCTTGCCCGGATGTCAGCGTTACAGCTGAACTTCACAAAGCTCTCCATGAGGTGCCTCGGTTGTCATCCCTTATGGCGTGTGCCTGCTCGAGGCACAAGCAATCTGCAGGACAAATTTGCTGCAAAGAAATAATACACGCCGGGAAGCTTAGCGGTATTGGCCTCTGCATTCTCCACTGGTTGCCATTTCTTTGTGCCGCCGTCACCCCCCAGCTTGGTTGAGAGTTGGCTACACTTGCTTTTTTTTTTTTTTTTTTTTTTTTTTTTTGACAGGCAGAGTAGACAGTGAGAGAGACAGAGAAAGGTCTTCCTTTGCTGTTGGTTCACCCTCCAATGGCCGCCGCGGCCGGCGCACCGCGCTGATCTGATGGCAGGAGCCATGTGCTTCTCCTGGTCTCCCATGGGGTACAGGGTCCAAGCACTTGGGCCATCCTCCACTGCACTCCCGGGCCACAGCAAAGAGCTAGCCTGGAAGAGGGGCAACCGGGACAGAATCCGGCGCCCCGACCGGGACTAGAACCCTGTGTGCCGGCGCCGCAAGGCGGAGGATTAGCCTAGTGAGCTGCGGCACCGGCTCTGCACTTGCTTTGTTGCTGAAGTGGTTTCCTACGCAGGAACGCGGCCGCCCTGCCTGCCTCGCGATCTTCTGCAGCTGGACCTGTGTAAGCAGTAACTGGTCATCAGTGCCGGTCCACTCAGGCCGCTTTGCTCATGGGGCCACACTCTGAGCGCTGTGAGGCTACTTCTGCCCTGGCCCTGGATCCTAGAGCACCAAGACAAGATTCTGTGAGTGGTTTGCTTCCAAACCAAGAGTTGAGCTCAGAGGGATGGGCATGGGTGCGTTTAGCAGGCACTTGTTAGAGAGGCCTCCTTCCAGCCAGGTGCTGAGCTGCTAGGTCTGGTGACACTAAGATGGTGATGGCAGCTGGGTTCCTGTCCACGAGGGCCGGGTCGTCTGTTGGAGGAGGCAGAGCTGTAGCTAAAGCACTGCAGGCACTTAGAGACGTTTCTGCAGGGTGAAGGGGAACAAGAAAGGGAACAGCCAGCCAGGGGAGGTTTGGTAAAGGGAGTGGACATTTGGTGAATGGCTGGTCCAGGCAGAGGGGTGATGGTGAGTAATGGCACAGTGCACTTGGGGAACACGGAGGGATTTTTTTTTTTTTTTAAGATTTTATTTGTGAGCCGGCGCCGTGGCTCAATAGGCTAATCCTCCACCTTGCGGCGCCGGCACACCGGGTTCTAGTCCCGGTTGGGGCGCCGGATTCTGTCCCGGTTGCCCCTCTTCCAGGCCAGCTCTCTGCTATGGCCAGGGAGTGCAGTGGAGGATGGCCCAGGTGCTTGGGCCCTGCACCCCATGGGAGACCAGGAAAAGCACCTGGCTCCTGGCTCCTGCCAGGATCAGCGCGGTGCGCCGGCTGCAGCGGCGGCCATTGGAGGGTGAACCAGCGGCAAAGGAAGACCTTTCTCTCTCTGCCTCTCTCTCTCACTGTCCACTCTGCCTGTCAAAAAAAAAAAAAAAAAAAAAAAAAAAAAAAAAAAAGATTTTATTTGTGAGGTAGAGTTACAGACAGTGAGAGGGAGAGACAGAGAGAGAGGTCTTCCATCCTCTGGTTCACTCCCCAGATGGCTGCAATGGCCGGAGCTGCGCTGATCCGAAGCCAGGAGCCAGGTGCTTCTTCCTGGTCTCCCAAGCGGGTGCAGGGGCCCAAGGACTTGAGCCATCTTTTACTGCTTTCCCAGGCCACGGAAGAGAGCTGGATTGGAAGAGGAGCAGCCGGGACTAGAACCAGAGCCCATATGGGATGCTGGCACTGCAAGTGGAGGATTAACCTACTGCACCATGGTGCCAGCCCCTGATTTATTTATTTGAAAGAGTTACAGAGACAGGTAGACATACACACACACACACACACACACACAGAGGGAGAAGGGAAGGGGGAGGGGGAGGGGGAGGGAGAGGTCTTCAGTCTGCTGGTTCACTCCCCAAATGGCTGGAACGATTGGAGCTGGGCCGATCTGAAGTCAGGAGCCAGGAGCTTCTTCTGGATCTCCCACGTGGGTAGCAGGGGCTTTCCCAGGGTCTTTCACTGCTTTCTCAGGTGCTTTAGCAGGGGGCTGGATCAGAAGTGGAGCAGCAAGGACTTGAACTGGAACTCATATAGAACCCCATCACTGCAAGCCAGGGCTTTAACCTGCTGCGCCACGGCGCCAGCCCTGAACTTAGAGGTTTTAATCCATGCTGCAGGAGCCAGTCGGTGAGCAAATAGACCAGGCAAGCAGGCAGGGACTTGGTGCTCCTTGCTATAGTCATCTTGCAGGTGGTAAGAGCCAGGCTTTATTTATGTATTTACTTTTTAAGATTTATTTTAATGGGGGCTAGCATTGTGGCATAACAAAAGCCACCACCTGCAATGCCAGCATCCCATACGGGCACTGGTTCAAGTCCCAGCTGCTCCATTTCCAATCTAGCTGCCTGCTGATGGACTGGGAAAAGAAGCAGAAAATGGTGCAAGTGCTTGGGCCTCTGCCACCCATGTGGGAAACCCGGATGAAGCTCCTGGCTCCTGGCTTTGGCCTGCCCCAGCCCTGGCCATTTGGGGAGTAAACCAGCAGATGGAAAATTCTCTCTCTGTCTCTCCCGCTCTCTCTGAACTCTGTCTTTCAAATTAAGTAAATCTTTTTATTATTTATTTTATATTATTATTTACTTATGTTTTTGTTTTTTCTCTTTCATCATTTATTTTATTTGAAAGACAGAGTTTAGAAAGAGCGGGAGAGACAGAGAGAGAAGACAAGAGCTAGGAGCTACATCCAGGTCTCTCAGTGGGTGCAAGGGCCCAAGGACCTGGACTGCCTTCCACTGCTTTCCCAGGCCTGTTAGCAGGAAAAGCTGGATAGGAAGTGGAGCAGCAGGGAGCAGAACCGGTGCTCATCAGGCACGCAGAATCACAGGCAGCAGCTTAGCCCCATGTACCCCAACACTGGCCCCATTTGTTTTTATTTGTTGAAACTACAAGTGCCATTTGATTTTCTTTCCAAATTACTCATGTATTTTATTTGAAAGAGAGACAGCATGACAAACAGAGATCTTCCATCAGCTGGTTCACTCCCCAAATGTCTATAACAACCCGGGCTGTGCCAGGCTGAAGCCCAGAACCCAGTGCAGGTCTCCACGTGGGTGGCAGGGACCCTTGTTCTTGGACTGTCATCTGCCGTCTTCCCAGGAAGCTGGCTGGGAAGTGGAGCTGAGACTTGAGTCAGGCGTTCTGATACGGGGCATGGAGGTCCTGAGTAGCATCTCTGCTGTTTTAAGGGCTGTGCTCCAGCACCTGCCCTTGGGCCAGGCTTTTAGACCTATGATTCTAATTTTTTGTTCTGTAACACTGTTCAGCCAGAATATCAAGTTCTTGTTGTTTTAAGACCAGATGTGAGCTGGCGCCGCGGCTCAACAGGCTAATCCTCCGCCTAGTGGCGCCGGCACACCGGGTTCTAGTTCTGGTCGGGGCGCCGGATTCTGTCCCGGTTGCCCCTCTTCCAGGCTAGCTCTCTGCTGTGGCCCGGGAGGGCAGTGGAGGATGGCCCAAGTACTTGGGCCCTGCACCCCATGGGAGACCAGGAGAAGCATCTGGCTCCTGCCTTCGGATCAGCGCGACTGGCTGCGGCGGCCATTGGAGGGTGAACCAACGGCAAAGGAAGACCTTTCTCTCTGTCTCTCTCTCACTGTCCACTCTGCCTGTCAAAAAAAAAAAAAAAAAAAAAAAAAAAAAAAAAAAAACCACAAACAAAAAAAACCAAAAACCAGATGTATGGGCCGGCGCTGTGGTGCAGTGGGTTAAAACCCTGGCCTGAAGTGCCAGCATCCCATATGGGCGCTGGTTCTAGTCCCGGCTGCTTCTCTTCCAATCCAGCTCTCTGCTATGGCCTGGGAAAGCAGTGGAAGATGTCCCAAGTCCTTGGGCCCCTGTACCCATGTGGGAGACCCGGAGGAAGCTCCTGGTTCCTGGCTTCGGATTGGCGCAGCTCCGG
Organism: Oryctolagus cuniculus; assembly: GCF_964237555.1. Taxonomy (NCBI): domain Eukaryota; kingdom Metazoa; phylum Chordata; class Mammalia; order Lagomorpha; family Leporidae; genus Oryctolagus; species Oryctolagus cuniculus. The sequence continues at coordinate 24,229,698 of NC_091448.1, read as the reverse complement.
CCGTTGCGGCCATCTGGGGAGTGAACCAGCAGATGGAAGACCTTTCTCTCTGTCTCTGCCTCTCTCTGTAACTCTGTATTTCAAAATAAATAAATCTTTAAAAAAAAAAAAAAAAGGACCAGATGTGGGGGTGGGCCAGCCTTGTTGGTGTAGAAAGTTAAGCCTCTGCCTGCAGTGCCGGCATCCCATGTGAATGCTGGTTTGAGTCCTGGCTGCTCCACTTCCCATCCAGCTCCCGGCTAATGGGCCTGGGAAGTGCTTAGGCCCCTGCAGCCATGTGAGAGACCCAGAAGAAGCTCCTGGCTTCGGATTGGCTCAGCTCCAGCCCTGGCGGCCATGTGGGGAAGGAACCAGTGGATGGAAGACCTCTCCCTCCTCTCTCTCTCCTTCTCTGTAGCTCTGCCTTTCAAAATAAATAATTAAATAAATCTCTCAAACAAAACCAAGCCAGATGGGGAGCACAAAAAAAGTGCTGGATTTCACCGGCCTCTCCTTTCCTTGGAGATCAGCAGGGAAGTTTGCAAACGATTCCCTCGGTACGTTTTCCCTTTGTCTTGAAGGTAACCCGCAGGCTCGTGGGGTGCTTTTCTGCCCAGCTGGGTTTGGCCTCAGCGTCACAGAGCAGTGCTTCTCGGGAAGGGGACTGGCCTCCTGGCTGTGGCTGCCCCCACTGCTCCCCGCCCCCACCCCGCCAGCCCCCTGGGAGGGTTTTCTGAGTGGGAGAAAGGAATTTTTTTCTTACTGTTTTTGTGTTTTCTTAAATGTTTTGCCTCCCCCAGTGTGTCTGGAGAAAGGCAGGCATGAGCAGAGAGCAGGTGCAGACTTTTCCTGCACAGAGAGGTCTACGGGCTTCTCGCACGCCGAGCTGGGAACAGTGCCTGGCCCGTCTCCTTCCAGCGCTTTTGCTTTTATTTTCTCAACCCACCGTGTTATCTAATTATCTGACTGAATCATGGACTTCGATGTTTAAAGATCGGGTTTGCCTTTTGGAGCCTGGCTCTGGTGACCAAGTGGGTGATGGGCAGAGCTGGCGGTGCTGCAAGGCTGTGTCAGACAGGAGTGGGGCCTCGTACGAGAGCGTGGCGTGGGCCCGCGTGGTGGGAGAGCGTGGTGTGGGCCCGCGTGGTGGGGGAGCGAGGCGTGGGCCCGCATGGTGGGAGAGCGAGGCGTGGGCCCACGTGGTGGGAGAGCGAGGCGTGGGCCCGCGTGGTAGGGGAGCGAGGCGTGGGCCCGCATGGTGGGAGAGCGTGGCGTGGGCCCACGTGGTGGGAGAGCGAGGCGTGGGCCCGCGTGGTGGGAGAGCGAGGCGTGGGCCCGCGTGGTGGGGGAGCGTGGCGTGGACCCGCGTGGAGAGGAGGGCTCAATGCCGCTGGCCTGGCTCAAGGCAGCACGGGCGGCGCCGTCCACTGAAGTAGGACATGCTGGAGGAGGAAGTTTGGACTCGTTGTAAGTTTATGGGACACCCACACTTAGGTTAGGGTGGGTAAATTTTGTCAAGCTGTTATTCTTTTAAAAATTTTTCACATTTCAATTTTTGTTCATTTTCACACAAAGAGAGAGAGAGACAGAGATCTTCCATCCAAATGCCCTCAACAGCCAGGGCTGGGTCGGGCCTAAGCCAGAAGCCCAGAACTCCATCGGAGTTTCCCACGCCGGTGGCAGGGGCCCAAGCACCTGGCTCATCTTCTGCTGCCGCTTGGATGCAGAGCAGTGGAAGCTGGCCCGGAAGTGGAGGAGCCAGGGCGCTGACCAGGCACCCCCGTGCAGGATGGGGGTGTCTTGAGCGGCATCTGGCCCACTGTGCCAGCATCTGCCCAGGTTTGGAGAGCTGGGTCTGGAGCTCAGGGAGAGCTGTTGGGTGTCGTAAGCCGCTGGGACGGCACTTGAAGGGGAGGACGAGGACGTCTGAGAAGGGCAGGGGGTCTGGGAGCAGCGGGGGACAGTGGGGGAGGGGCGAGGCCAAGGAAGAGTGGTAATGACACAGGGGAAAGAAAGCATCTAGCTGTCCAGGAGACAAAGAAGGAGGGCTGATGGCAGGAATGTTTGTGTATTTTTTATTTGAAAAGCAGGGACATAGAGAGACGGGGCAGCAGACAGAACGTGAGGTCTTCCATCTACTAGTTCACGCCCCAGATGCCCACAGCAGCTGAAGCCAGGACCCCCCCACAGGGTTGCAGAGACCCAGGTACCTGAGCCAGCCCTTGCTGCCTCCCTGGGTGTGCACTAGCAGGAAGCTGGAGTAGGAAACAGAGCTGGGACTCAGTCCCAGCACTCCGGTGTGAAACCAAGGCATCCCAAGCTGTGTCTTAACTGCTGCTCCAAAAGCTCACCCCAGCCTCGGGGTGAGCTCAGCTTGGAGTCCCAGTAGTAGCAACCCCAGGACACACCGAAGAGTAGGTGCTTGGTGCTCTGCCAGCATCCAGCAGATGCCTAAGCCCCGAGTAGGTTATCGGAGGCCACAGCAGGGCAGGGTCCCTAGATGCTTACAGTGGGACCAGAGGCGGCCGAGCCTTATCTGTGTCCTCCTGTGGTGCTTATGTCATTACCCCAGGCAGGATCCTCTCACGTGCATCCAGATGGCATCCACAGGGTGCACCACCTGGTGGGCTTTCCTCAGAACAGGTGCTCCATCCCGGGAAGGACCACGCCTCTCAAAGCCCCGGGCAGCAGGGGTCATTTGTCGTGTTTATGCTTCAACTGCTTTTGTTAAGCTTCTCTCTGGGTTGAGTTCTGGGCATGGTGGATGGGGCTTGGGTTTTTGTTTATTTGCACCTGGTGGGAGCAGGGCCCAGTGTGTCTGATGATCACAGGGATGTTAAGCCTTTTATGATCATTATTTATTTATTTGAGAGGTAGAATTACAGGCAGAGAGAGGGAGAGAGAGAGAGGTCTTCCATCTGCTGGGTCACTCCCCAGATGGCCACATCGGCCAGAACTGAGCCTATCTGAAGCCAGGAGTCAGGAGCTTTTTCTAGATCTCCCATGCAGGTGCATGGCCCAAGGACTTGGACCATCTTATACTGCTTTCCCAGGCCATAGCAGAGAAGTGGAGCACAGCTGGGTCTTGAACCGGCTCCATATGGGATGCTGGCACTGCAGGCAAAGGCTTAGCCCACTACACCACAGCGCTGGACCCAGGGATGTTGAGGTTTTAAAGGCCAGTGAGTGAATCCGCCTCAGCCCCGGGACTGGCTGCTTTGCTGATTCCAGTGTGGGCCCTGGGAAGAGGCCTGGTGGCTTCTTACTTCTGACAAACCCAAGGCGGTCCCTGCCCGTGGGCTGGCCTGTAGTCAGTCCTGTTCCCCTCCCCCAGGCTCCCTGGCGGCAGGTGTCGGACACCGTGTGTTCACGTGCAGCCGGCTGGCCGTGGGGGCTTGCCCGGCACCCTCGGCCCTGTCCATGGTTCCATCTGTGCCTCTCTTCTGCTTCCCCTTCACTTGGGAAACCCAGCTGCCCCCGTCATGAGGTGACTGCACTTCTGCGAGCCCCAGAGTGTGGCCAAGTCACAGGTGGCCTCTGACCCAAGGCAGTGTCCCTGGAACCCATGCTGCATTGGCACGAGCCCTGGGTGGGTCCAGGGACCTGAGATGCTGCCAGCAGCACCCCCTTGAGGGCTGGAGCAAGGGGAGACCGGCAGCCGGGCTGGGGCTGGCCAGCTGTGCCCCACGCGGGTGCCCAGCCCTCACGTAATGCCAGAGCCCCCAGGTGCCTGTCACCTCCCTGACCCTTGCCCACTCTCCACTGCAGTCTAGAAGCTGGCTGGGTGATCTTGCTCTGTTTGTTGGTGTTTTTTTGTTTTTTTGTTTCGTTTTTACTGTTTTACTCCATTTCTTTAAAAATACACTTAACAATAAAATCTTACAGCGATGTTCGGTTTATAGAAAAGCTACAGAGATTCTCTGTATCTGCTTCTCCCAGCTTCCCCGGGTGTTCAGAGCTTCCCAACCAGAGACAATGACCCCAACTGAGACATTACCGTGGGCGCACCACCACCAACCTAACTACTGCTGTGTTCCAACTGTACCTTTAAACATCCCCTCCCCCCAACCATGTCCTTTTCCTGCCCCGGGGTCTGCGCCAGGGCCCCACGCTGCATCTCGCCGCCACGTCCCCTCAGTCTGCGGTGACAGTCCAGTCTGTTTTGTTGACTTCCCCCACTTAAGAATAGGTACGGTGTGAGGAGACTGGGGGACCCGCATGACTTTGGGCTGATACAGCAACCCAGGTTTTGGAGACAGACCAGGGGCTGGCCTCCTTAGGGCTGTGTGTGTGAAGCAACTTTTGTCCTGTTTCCTTTTGCCTGGGGTGGAGGAGGATGCCAGTGGCCTGTGTGTGTGTATGTGTGGCCACCAGGATGTGACCAGTGCTGCCTCCTGCACCGACAGAGTTCCCACCCCAGCCCACTTTCCCCACCACTACCTCCTAGTTGCCACCAGTCCCGAAGCTTGGGCCAGACTTCCTGGAGGCTCCCTAGTGTGGTGAGGAGGCCACCTGTCTGCGGAAGGCCAATGTTTAGGACACCCTGCCCGATGAGAGTGAGCGCCCAGAGAGCCGGTGGTAGAGGCTGGGTCTAGCCCTGGGCCCCTGAGACCTTAGGGCTAGAAAGAAGGCCACGGCCATCTGTGCCTGTGCTGAGCAGACACGGCCTAGCCCCTCTAGGTACCGGAGGTCAGGAAGAGACCGAGATAATATGGAGCCTAAGGGAGGCTGTGGGTGAGGGAGCAGGGGTGCAGATTAATAACCCGGCCCTCTTTCCATCCTGTAGGGGAGGAGGACTGAGGCAGAGCTGATCCCTGACTCAGGGACCTACACATGACCACAGCCAGGCTGATGACCAGTGGGCACCCCACTGGATCTCCAGGGGGCCTGCGGCCTGCTCTTCCACCACCACCACCACCACCACCACCACCACCACGGGAAGCCTGTTTGCCTGCCTGCTGCGGTGGTGCCATCCAAGGTACCCAGGCTGTGCTTTCCTAAGAGGGCAGTGGGTCCTGGGTCAGGTGGAGAGGAGGGACTGAGGACCCTGCTCACCTCGTGCAGGCAGGGGAAGGAGAGGTGACAGGAGCCTGAGCCTTCAGACAGTGAGCTCGGCAGCCCAAGCCCCAGGGTCTGTGCCACCTATTTTGTACAGTTGCCTCCTCATTTAAAAAATATTTACTGGGGCTGGCATTGTGCAACAGTGGGTTAAACTGCTATGATGCCAGCATCCCATACCGGGTGTCAGTTCCTCTACTTTCAACACAGCGCCCTGCTAATGTGCCTGGGAAAGCAGCAGCAGATGGCCCAGGTCCCTGGGGCCCTGCCACCCACTTGGGAGACCTGGGTGGATTTTCAGGCTCCTGGCTTTGGCCTGGCTCAGCCCTGGTTATTGCAGCCATTTGGGGAGTGAACCAGCAAATGGAAGATCTCTCTCTGTCACTCTTCCTTTTTAAAAAAGATTTGAAATGCAGTGACAGAGAGAGTGAGAGACAGATCTTCCATCCTTTGGTTCACTCCCCAAGTGGCCACAATGGCCGGGGCTGGGCCAGGCTGAAGCCGTGAGCTTCTTCCAGGTCTCCCACGTGGGCGGCTGGGGCCCAAGCATTTGGGCTGTCCTTTGCTGCTTTCTCAGGCACATTAGTAGGAAGTGGATTGGAAGCGGAGGAGTCGGGACTTGAACTGGTTGCCTATATGGGATGCCAACACCATAGGCAGCGGCTTAACCTGCTATGCCACAACACCGGCCCCCGTTCTTTCAAGTAACTATTTCTATCTACTTGAAATGCAGAGCAGGAAACAGAGAGAGAGAAATGAATCTGCTGGTTCACCCCCCAAATGCCTGCAACATCCAGGGCTGGGCCAGACCGAAACCAGGAGCTGGGAACCCCATCCAGGTCTCGCACCTGTCGGAGCCCTCCACTGCTGCCTCCCAGGGTGCCTACGCGGGAAGTTAGCATGTAAGCGGAGCAGCTGGGACTTGAAGACCCAAGAACTCCAATATGGGAAGCAGGCATTTAGAGACTCCCTTGGGGAGCAGGCTAAGCTCTGTTTTGGCCATCGCAATCCTGTCACTTGGGGAAGGCAAGACTTAGGGGTAGGAGGTTGTCAGGGTGGTTAGAGAAGATGCTACTGGCCAGGGAAGAGGGGAGGTTGAGGCAGAAGTCACAGACTGCCCTTGGCTCACTCCTGTCCTGCTGTGTTAAGTGAGGTTTCCTGTGAAACTCTGCATTTCTGACTTCTTGTAGGAAACACACACATACACAGAGCTGGCTTTCTTGTACAACTTCAAGCGGCCAAAGTTCAGCATGGGCTCCTGGCATGGTGGAGGCTACATCCCAGGCGTGCGGTCACACGAGGGTCACTGACACTTACCCGTGGTGCTCACTGTTTGCTCTCTGGTGAGGACAGTGCCCTTCTGGTCCCTGGGGCGCTGACTTGCAGCAGTCTGGTGTTTTGCCCGAGCGCACAAGCCAGGCTGCCTTGGGAGCTAAAGGCTGGGGGTTGAAGTGAGGCGGGAAGAAGGGCTGAGTAGGAGGAGCCTGCAGTACCGATGGGAGGGAGGGGGCAGTGGCCTTGGGGAAGGAGGCGGGGACTCCTGATGAGCTGCCTAAAGAAGGGGAGGGGCCCACGGCCCTGCTTGGAAGGCTCTGGTGAGGCAGCCAAGAACACACTGGAGCTTTGGAGGTGGGGCAGACTTTATTTCTTATTCAGTCTCATTAATCCGCGACCTCACTTCTTCAGCCCAGTTTCTACATGCGGCAGGAGCAGCCCCGAGGGGCTTGGGGCTAGCTGCACCCTTCTCTTTTCCCATTCTGTCTTTCTCAAAATATGTCACCAGAGTGTGTGGCTGGCGTGTAAGTTCAGCGCCTTCAGCCAGCAAGTGTGGGGCTCCTAAGAGAGCTAGCAGGGCTGCACGTGGCCCTCCTTGCCAAAAAAAAACAAAAAACAAAAAACAGCAAAGTGTTGGCTCTGTAGCATGGGCTAAAACCAGAAAGCACTGGTCAGTTCACTGCCCTTCCTGGGCTGCAGGGCAAGGGAGGAGAAGGAAACCTGTGGCCAGAGTCTACCCCGGGGCTGCCAGGCCCTCCCGGGAACCTGCCTGGGGCAGGGAGGGAACTGTGTTTTTATGGACTCTGGAGAGTCTGCAAGTGGCTGACCAACGACCCTCTGGCTCTTTTCTCTGGGCTTCTTGTACCGGGCTGTGCAGCCAAAGCTGTCTCCTGGGGGAGGAGCCGAGGGAGGTGGCAGTTCACTGGCTGGGGAGTCTGCAGTGAGGGGGCTGTGCGCCACCTGCTCCGTGGCACGAGCTAACCTGGCTGACAGAGCAGAAAGCGGAAGCGCTTGTGCTGGGCCCTGGGGCACATGTGGCCGAGGCCACTCTCAGGCTGCGTCCTGCATCTGCCTTGGTGCCAGGGTGGACGGTTCTGGGAGGCCAGGGCTCCCACCTCGCAGTTCCTCCTCTGAGCCCTCCAAGGTTAAGACAAAGGAAGCTGGACTGCTAAGGTGCAGACTTTGCCTCAGGCAACTCAATTTATTAGCAAGAAAAATATTTTTGTCAGTCCAGAGCTGACCAACAAAGTACATCGTTAATAAAAGGACAACAAATCTGTCACTTAGTTCATAAAACAGACCTCAAGCAGTTACAACGCAAAATAAAGTTGGATTTTTGTTTAATTTAAAAGCCTCAAAAATAACAAGCAATATGTTTTTAAACATGTAGTAGACACAATTGTCTATTATACAATATACACTGTACACAGGGAGGCCTTGGGCTGGGGAGGGCTCGGGTGTCTGGACCTGAATCGGGTCTGGGTTGAAATGCTCTGTCACTTAGGAAAGAGGATGGCTGGAGTGAAAAAAAAATTTCATATGCTCGTCATTGCCCCCTAAAACCCTAAACTGAAAGCAGGCGTGGGGAGGTGAGTGACAGGAAAGGAAGAGGGAGCAATGAACTGAAACTTGTTTAAAGCACACGCGATACACAGTGTTCATCATCTGGAGTAGGGCGTAAGGCAGCGTTCTCCATAGAAAAGGGGGCAGGGCGGAGTCCACAACATCTTCAATTTTTAAATAGAAAGTTGGAATGTGCTGGGCCGGTGCTGGCCACGTGGCGTCCTGGTGGCCTCCTGGCCTCTCCAGAGGTGGGTGCCAGTGGAGTGCTGGGTGCAGGGCCCCGGGCACCCACAGTGGCCAGCAGGGCTGGGGAGGTGCGGGAGAGGGGCATGGCACACGGACTCCGGCAGTGTTGGGGGCGGGGGCGGGGCTCACTTTGCTCCTCCACGGAGTGAAATGCATGTTTTTCCTTTGGAAATAAGGGTTCCCACGCGTCCTGGTTCAGAACGTCTCATTGGGCACAACCAGTGTCCACGGTCTGGGCGGGCCGGGAGCTCATGGTGAGTAGGGCAGGGCCAAGGCAGAACCAAGGGGCTTCGGGAGGAGGAGGGGACAGGGAGCAGAGTCCCTTCCTGTGGGCACACAGTCGCAGGAGGGAGCTGCAGCGGGCCCAGGGCAGCGAGGGGTGCCTCTCAGCCAGAGGCCCGGCGGGACAAGTGGGGCCGTGTCTGTGGGGCGCCTGCCTCAGCAGACCTTACAAGTTCTTTGTGACCAGGTGGGTCTTGTAATGCTTGGTGAGGTGGTCACTCCTCATGAAGCGCTTCTGACACTGGGCGCACTCGAAGCGTTTGTCCCCTGGAAGAGGAGACACCTGTCACCCCGTGCACACACACCTGCTCACACACTGGCTCCGCTTCATCTGCCCACCTGACCCCTCTGATCACGTCTCGGTCCTCTCTGCCCTCTGCAGTCTGCTCTGTTCCCACTCCTGTCCCCTGCACCTTGCAGTCTCCCCGCAGGGCTGCCTGCCCGCCTTCTGATCTTGGTCCCTCTGACTCTGAACCCCTTCTCAGAGGACCCCACTCCCTCAGATTCTGCCAGCCCCAAGCACCCTGACCCTGCTGGTCAGCTGCCAGACGGCTGGGTTCACTCTTCCACCTCTGCCAGGGTGAGGCCTGTCCCTCCCACTGGCCAGGAGCTGGGATTCTGGGTCACCAGGCTCCCAACCCCAGTCCCAAGACAGGGCTCTGCTCACCGGGGCAGCCACAAGGGCAGTGTTTGCCCAAGTGCGTGTTGTGGACCAAGATGGTTTTGGGGGATAGATGGATGAATGTTTTTCTCCTAGTTTTGCATTTTTGTTGCTGCTTCATTAAAATAAATCATTATGATAGCAAACTAGTGAGATAAAAAATAACATTACTGAGGGTATAAATGACGGCCCAGGACACTCAGTGGCCAGCAAGAAACAATCCAAGGACAATCATTAGATAAATGAGAGTAGACAGGGCTGCGTGGGATAGCAGTTAAGAGCATGGACTGGGAGCCAGAGGGCGTGCCCTGGCCGCCTCTCATGCCTCCGGGACACGGGTGGAACCAAGGTGTCCTCACAGAGGCTCAGCGGCAGCCCAGAAAACCCGTGAGTGCTGCAGGCTACCTGGCAAACCACGTCCCGCCTGTTAAATAAGCGACTGCAGATGTGGCAGAGGGCGGCGGGGCCGACAGCATCCGGGAAACTCTGCGACAAAGGAATGGCGTGGAGGGGTCTCCTGTGCAGTCCCAGGCCTCTCAGTGTGGCAGATCCCTGGTGGAGGTGAGGGGGCATGGGGGAGCTGACCTGTGTGGGTGCGGGCGTGCCGCTGCAGCTCATCGCTCCGTGTGAACCTCTTTCCGCAGAAGAACCAGTTGCAGACAAAGGGCCGCTCGCCGGTGTGCAGGCGCACGTGGGCCCGCAGCAAGGATGTCTTCCGGAAAGTCTTGCCGCAGTCGGGGATGTGGCACACGTGCTTCTTCTTGCCCTGCTCTCCAGACCTGAGAGTTGGGTTGAGGGTGGGTAGGGGATGGGAAGAGGCAGCAGATGAGGCAGGCACAGGATGGAGCCCGGGACAGGGGGTCTGGTCAGAGCAGAGAAGGCAGGAGGCGAGGTGGCAGGGACCTGCCAGCTCTTCCTTGCTGGGTCTGGACTGGCTTGAAGCCCTGACAGGCGTCCCGGGGAGGGGCTGGGGAAGCCGGCACCCACCCCCTCCTCCAATCACCTCTTCTCCCCGTCCTTGCAGTTGGGACACGTGCAGGCCATGCGGCGCCGCTTCTCCCCCGGCTGGGCCTCTCCAGCCAGGGCCTGCTCCATCTGCAGCTGGATCTGGGTGGGGCTCAGCCCACTGATGGTCAGGTTATTCCCAGAAACATTCTGCACCGTCAGCTGCTGCTGCCCTGTGGGGAAGAGGAGGGCACAGCTCAGGACGAGGACGCCTGACTCCTCGAGCCAGCCCTCTTTCCACAATACAGACGATAATCTCGGCAGCTAGTTAGTATCTTTGGAGAGCCTGCTGTGTGCCACACACCATTGTAGAGACCTTATAGAGACGTGGGGACTTCAAAAAGTTCATGGAAAAATGGGACTAAAGGATGAAGTTATTTTGGTGCCAAAAAAGCCAGTGTAGTTTTCAAAATATGCATTTTTCGTGAACTTTCTGAGGTCCTCTCATGTGCAAGGATTTTAATTTTCGTGCCAAAATAAACTTACCTTTTAATTCCATTTTCTAGAAACTTTTTCAAGTAGCCATGTATCAATTCATTTAATCTTCACAACCCTATACAACAGATACCATCATCCCCACTTTACAGAGGAAGAAAACTGAGGCTGGGTAACATATCCGGGCCACACGGCTAATAAATGGCAGAACCAGGATCTGAAGCCAGGCCCTGAGCCACACCGCCTTCAGACAACCTGCTTTCTGACACTGCCGGGACAGGGGCTGTGCAGGCGAAGCCCCTACTTGGGACGCCCACGTCCCACACTGGAGTGCTTGGTCCGAGTCCTTGCTACTCCATGCTTCAACTCAGCTTCCTGGAAGGCAGCAGGTGATGGCCCAAGTACTTGGGGTCCCTGTCACCCACGCAGGAGACCCTGATGGAGTTCCTGGTTTCAGCCTAGCCTAGTCTGTCTGTTGCAGGCATTTCCAGAGTGAACCAGCAAAGGGAAGATCTCCTTCCTCTCCCCATCTCTCCTTCTGTCTGTCACTCTGCCTTTCCAATAAATCCATCTTGAAAGAATTAAAAAGAACAACAACAACAACAAAGACCCTGCCCACATGACTGCTGGGAAGGGTCCTGTGTTGGAATACTTCTTTCTGAGTCTCCTCTGGCCTTAGGGCCTTGTGAGATAGGGAACTGTGTTAACAGACATGGAAAACAGCTCTATGGGCTTTGGGAAAAATCAAGTTCTCTTGGACACCCTATCCTTCCCTCTTGGGGTCACCTCAGATGGGAAAACCAAATGCATAAATACATAAAAGATAAAAAGGCGAGATCCAGAGAACTCCCACTACCTTTGCCCAGGTAAAGAGTGCAAGGAACGCTTTTGCCAGGTGGCCCCAGTTTTTCCTCTTGTTCTTGGCAAGGCTGCTTTCAGGCGTAAATATCACCGCTGAACAGAAGTGCAGGGCAGCAAAAGCTACCCCCACTGGCCAAGGCTCCAAGAAACCTTTCCCAATTTTCCTTACCCAAGGACTCCCTTAAACACCTGTCATCAGTCTGTATCAAACTAATGTGCAGGGCCAGTGTTGGGGCAAAGGGGGCTTAGCCACTGGGGCATCCGAGACTGCAGAGCCAGTTCAAGTCCCAGCTGCTCTGCTTCTCATCCAGCTCCCTGCTGATGTGCCTGGGAAGGCAGCAGAAGATGGTCCAAGTACCAGAGGCCCTGGCACCCATGCAGATGACCAGGATGGAGTTCCTGGCTCTGCTCTGCTTAGGCCACTGGGGAATGAACCAGCAGATGGCAGATCTCTGTCTCTTCCTCTCTCCCTGTCACTCTGCCTTTCAAATACATTTTTTTAAATTTATTTGACAGGTAGAGTTAGACAGTGAGAGACAGAGAGACAGAAAGAAAGGTCCTCCTTCCGTTAGTTCACCCCCCAAATGGCCGCTACGGCCAGCACGCTGCACTAATCCAAAGCCAGCAGCCAGGTGCTTCGTCCTGGTCTCCCATGCAGGTGCAGGGGCCCAGATACTTGGGCCATCCTCCACTGCCCTCCTGGGCCACAGCAGAGAGCTGGACTGGAAGAGGAGCAGCTGGGACCAGAACCTGGCGCCCATATGGGATGCCCACACCGCAGGCAGAGGCTTAGCCAAATGAGCCACGGTGCCGGCCCCTCAGATACATCTTTAAAAATAGTAATGTGCATGTTACTTAGAAGGTCTTCCTGGGTACATCTATTTCCTCCATCACGGTCTTCAGCCGTCACAGCACTGTGGAAGACACGTGGACGTGCTCTTCAGTGGAAAGGGAACGGGCAAGTGACAAGCAGCATCCTGTTATTACCGGGAATCCCAGGGCTGGGCCACAGGTCCCCATGCCAGGCCCCCTGGCCATAGAGGGCCTTCCCTCACCGCCAGTGTTGGTGATGGTGACAGGCACGCCCTGGACCTGGACGCCATTGATGTTGATGGTCTGCATAGCCTGGGCAGCCGCCGCCAGCTGGGCCGCGTTCAAGCTGATGATGCTCCCAGCGGGGGCGATCTTTGGCAGGGGACGCTCTTTTCGGAGAATTGCGGCCGAGTGCTTTTTGCTGGTCCCGCTCAGATGGGAGGTTCGGGAAGCAGGGCTGCTACAGGCGGTGGTAGAGGTGGCTGCAGCTGTTGCTGGGGGGCTGTCCTGGACGAGGACTGTCTGCACCTCACCGGAAGGCGTGCGGATGTAGACCTGGGAGGGCCACAGAGAACAAGTCAGCACTCTGGGACAGATGGGGCTCCTGGCGCCTGCAGATCTCCTTGCCCAAGTGAGACCTGGGAGCCTCTCTGCCAGCCCAAGGCACTCCCTCAAGCAGCCCGAAGACACACTTAACATGCCGCGGCGTTCACCGAGGGTTGGCACACCCTGACTTGCCTGGCATGGAAACCATAACCAACTGCCCAGTCTCAGAACTGAAGAATCAGAAGTCAGTGCACCGTCAATGACCATCAAACAAACGGAAACAGCTTCCTGTTAGTCCTTAAGAGCCACGTGTTACTGAGAAGTAATTTTCCTCCAATTCAGCTTGGCAAAGATGGAAAAATACATGCTCACTGCTGGTGGGACAGCAGGGACACAGCAGGAGGGGAAGTAGGATGTGGGCTGGCTTTGTTGGAAGGAAACCTGGGACTATGGATCCAAAGCCTTCAAGCCCCGTGTGTCACCGCCTGTGTGGGGAAAAGAGCAAGGAGGGTGTCCACAAGGGAATGGCGGCACCAACTGGCACAGCAGGCTGAGGACGGCGTCCATGTGGGAGGCAGGGGCCACTCAGGGGGGACTGATCCAGAAAGGAAGCGTGACGGATAACGGGAGTACTGGGAGAAGTCTCTCCCTGTCAGAGAAGGGAGCCATGAACGTGGGAAGGAGAAAGCCAGACTGCACCCACTGGTGCCGCGTGGGAAACAGAAACCCTGGGTTTCAGTATGAGGAGCTAGGGCTGCTTTGGGGTGAGGCCTTCACTTCGTCCAGTGACTACCACTCCTAGCCTTAGCCCCACTGTCGCCCATGGCATGGCCTGTGTGCCCAAGCTCACCTGCATCTACCCTGCCTTCTTCCTGCACAACCAAGATGACCATCAGGGAGGGGAACGTCAATGCCCTCATTAAAGTGGCCGGTGCAGACGTGGAACCTTTTTGGTTCGGTCTGTTTGCAAAGGCCCTGGCCAATGTTGATGTCGGGAGCCTCCTCTGCAATGTGGAGGCCGGTGGGCCCGTTCCAGTGGCTGCTGTGCCCCAGCAGGAAGTCCCGCCCCTCCACTGCTGCTCCAGCTGAGGAGAAGAGAGTAGCAGCAAAGAGAGAAGAAGCCGAGGAGTCTGGTGATGATGACATGAGCTCTGGTCTTTCTGACTAAAGCTCTTTTCAATAGAAAGCTGAACTCTGGGGAAAAAAAAGTTTGTGGGAAAATGGAAACTGAAGGTTTATTTTGGTGCAAAAAATCTGTATTCCACGCGAATCTTTTTTACAATACACATTTTCTACAAACTTTTTGAAGACCTCTTGTATGTACAGAAATAGATATACATGTGTGGTGTGTGTGCCCACATTGAACATGCACACACGCAAGCTGCATGCTTGTTTATATACACTTCCCAGCTCTGTCTACCTGGAAGCAGCAGTGCCCTGGTGGCCATGAGCTCACTTAGCACTCAGGCCCTCTTTCTTTTGTTTTTCAATTTGTTGTCAGTGGGACAGAGGACACAGGGTGGAGAATGCTGCCCTGGGGCACACTCCGCCCCCAGCGGGGGAAGTCCACTCTGTGTCTGTGGAGCTGCTTGTTTTTCCTGGTGCTTGTCTTGCTGCCAGCAGCCGCTTCATCCTCTTTTCCCTGGGGACCATCCTGCTCCCACGTCTTCGGCTTCTTCGGCGTCAGCTGAGCCCTCCTGGGCTGCGGGTTTCTTCTTCTGGGGGAGGCCTGGGCTCATCGCGACCACTGCTCACCTTCCTCCTCGGGAGAACATTTCTTCCTCTTGGCTTTGGGGGAAAGAACCTGGCTTTCCCATTCCGTCCTCCCGAGCCTCCTGGAGCCTTTGTCTCTTCCCTCTGGGTTCTGTGCGTCCCCGCAGCGTCCTGTGGACACTGCAGCTGTTTCTCAAGGACGCCGGGGCGAGCAGAGCGGGTGCTTCTCTTCCTCCTTCAAGCACTGCTTCAGTTTCCCCAGCCTGTGTGTGACCTCAGCAGCCGCCCCTCTGCCTGCACCGTGGCTTCCTTTGTGCCACCCAGGGTCTTCTGTGGACTCTCTCCAGTCTCACAGGACAGCTGCTCTTCAACTTGTCCTTGAAGCTCCTCCCCAGATATACCCATGGCTACCCCAGAGAAGCAGTCGCTTCATGAAGCAACACTGCATTTGTCAGCCAGGGTATCAGGAGATGCAGCCTTCGTGCCTGGCAGCAGCTGCCTGGCCAATGAAGGCAGAGTGGAAAACGAGTCCCTGTTTTGGTGCACTGCACTTGTCTTCAGGGCTCTGGAGATCTGAGCCCTGGGGATCGCTCAGACACCAGCACTGGCCGTCGGCCCCAGCAGAGGCCTGTAAAAGCCAGGGAGCCCTGGTCAGCCATCACCATGACAGGCCTTGGCTTCTGCTATCTCCTGCTCCCTGGGGAGATAGCTGGTTCCAGGGTGAGGGCAAGAAGAGCTCAAAACACCTGCTGTTGTGGAAACGGAAGGATGCTCACTGGATGGCAGGCTGTTAGCAATGAGCAGGCTGGGAAGGGCTCCCCCTGGCCAAACCTGGCACAACAAAAACACCAAAATGCTGGGAACTGGTTACAACCCTTGAATAAAGTAAGAACCCATGAATCGACACTGGCTTAGATAAATGGGGAAAAAGAGAATGACAAAAGTGAGAAACTGCCATGGCCACGAAGAGACTAAAAAGGCAGGGGCTGGGCAGACCCCCGGAGTCAGTTCTGATGCCTGCTGCAACACGGATGCACCTTGCACACGTGGTGCTAAGAGAGGAAGAAGCCGCTCTCCCTCAACCACTTCTATGAAACGTGCAGAACAGGCCACATAGAGGCAGAACATGAACCAGGGCTGACAGGGGAGGGGGAAATGGGGATATGGTTTTTGGGGAGTGATGAGACTGTTCTGAAGTTACACAACTCTGTGGGTATGCTGAAAACCACTGAACTGCACACTTTAAAAGGAGAAGTCCTGCGCCGTGAGTATCACGCACAGCTGATTTTTGAGCATGGGGACGTTTCAAGGGATACAGCCACCAAACTGAAAGAGCTCCCAGTGGCCAAAGCTGGAACAATCTGAGTAACAAAAAAGGGGTGGGACTGAGGGTCACACATTTGGCACAGCAGTTAAGACCCTGCTTAGTTCTCCGTCATCTGACGTCAGAACGCCTGGACTTGAGTCCCGGACTCTATTCCTGATTCCAGCTCCTAGCTGATGCATGTATGAGAGGCAGCAGGTGACAAGTGCTTGGGTCCCTGTCACCTATGTGGGAGACCTGAATTGAGCCTCCAGCTACTGGATTTGGCCTGGCCCAGCTTCAGCTATTGGAGACGTTTAGAATGAACTAGGGGTTGGAAGATCTCTCTGTCAGCCTTTTAAGTTAAGAGAAGAAGAAGAAAAAAAGATAGTATTGGCTTATCTAACCCGAAGTATAAAACAAATATACATGACTGCAGAGTGATATGAAATAAACAACTGGATGGCTAAGTGAGCGGGGAGACAAGTCTTCCTTACGGAAGCACTCCTAATACTGTGCACATCCCCCTTCCTGAAGGTAGGGCTTACTTCTTACCCTGCAGGTGGGCTAGAGTCACTGCCAAACACCACAAGAAGGGAAAAGCAGTGGCACCAGGGAAGAAACCTGGCAAACAGCACCTGAACCAAGTGACAAAGGTTAACGGCAGCAGGGACGTCTCCCAGCCTCTGATAGGTGAGGGGAGACACATTTTGCCTCTGGCCTTCTTTGCCAACGCCCATAACCCCAGGCAAACCCGGATCAGGTGGCAGTCTACAGGATACCTCAGGAAACAAGCAAAGATTGAGAAATGCCCACAGACAGGGAGGCCTGGAGAGTCCAGACGGCTAAGTGCAATGTGGAACCTGAATTCCATCTTGGAATACAAAGGGGACATTAATGGAAAAGCTGGTGAAATCCAAATCAGATCTGGAGTTTAGTTAATAAGAATATGCCAATGGGCCGGCGCCGCAGCTCAATAGGCTAATCCTCCACCTGCAGCACCGGCACACCGGGTTCTAGTCCCAGTCGGGACACCAGATTCTGTCCCGGTTGCTCCTCTTCCTGTCCAGCTCTCTGCTGTGGCCCGGGAGTGCAGTGGAGGATGGCCCAAGTGCTTGGGCCCTGCACTCGCATGGGAGACCAGGAGAAGCACCTGGCTCCTGGCTCCTGATCAGCGCGATGCGCCGGCTGTAGCGGCCATTGGGGGGTGAACCAACAGACAAAAGAAGACCTTTCTTTCTCTCTCTCTCACTGTCCACTCTTCCTGTCAAAAAGTTAAAAAAAAAAAAAAAAAGAATATGCCAATGAGAGTTTCTTAGTTTTGACAATTCCCAAGCTAATGTGAGATGTCTGACAATGAGGAAAACTAGGGAACTCTGTGCTCCTTGTGGCTTTTCTGTAAATGTAAGAACATGTTATATTGGCGCCGGTGCTGTAGCACAGTAGGTTTAAGTCCTGGCCTGCAGCGCCAGCATCCCATACGGGTGCTGGTTCAATTTTCGGCTATTCCACTTCTGGTCCGGCTCTCTGCTATGGCCTGGGAAAGCAGTAGAAGATGGCATAAGTCCTTGGGCCCCTGCACCCTTGTGGGAGACCTGGAAGAAGCTCCTGGCTCCAGATAGGCTCAGCTTCAGCCAATGTGGCAATTTGGGGAGTGAACTAGCAGATGGAAAATCTCTTTCTCTCTCTCTCTCATTCTGCCCTTCGAATAAATATTTTTGAAGACTCATGACAAAAGGGGAAAAGTATCCTTAAGGCACAGAGATGTGTCAGGCACCACTATCACTAAACATCATGGGAGGCCGCTGTTTAGGACTGAGCTCCTGCACGAGGCCCCAGCACACCAGACTAAAACTCAGGATAGGATCACTCATGCTCAGGTTCCCCAGCACCAAGCTGCTGACCTGAGGTAATGAGGAATCAGGATTAGAGTAAAAACACAGCATTTCCTGAACAGGCCAGTTTCAATCAGCATAAAGAAGTGCCCCTTGCCTTAACCCTTACACAAGAAAAGTGACCTGATACTAACCAGCTGGTCAGATTCCTGTTGTCTCTCTGTTGCTGTATACAAAGAAAGTAACTCTGAGATGACGAGCCCACTCTTTTTGTTTCTGCTTTTGTCAACCCTTTTCTGTCTATAAAACCAATCTCTTCTGCTCAGCTGGTTGAACACTTACTCTATTTTATGGAATGAAGTGTTGTCCAATTCTAGAATCAAAAATAAAGCCAATTAGAATCATTAAACTGGGGCCAGCACTGTGGTGTAGTGGGTGAAGCTGCTGCTTGCAGTGCCAGCATCCCATACGGGCACCAGCAGACTCCCGGCTGCTCCACTTCCGATCCAGCTCCCTGCTAATGTGCCTGGGAAAGCACATTAGCTTCGGCCCCTGCATCCATATGGGAGATGCATAAGAAGCTCCTGGCTGCTGGCTTCGGCCTTGCCCAGCCCCAGCTGTTGGGGTCACTTGGGGAGTAAACCAGCAGATGGACGATCTCTCTCTGTCTCTTCCTCTGTGTAATTCTGACTTTCAAATAAATAATATAAATAAATATTCTTTAAAAATTAAACTAAATGTTTTAATTTGGGGGCCGGCATCGCAGTATAGTGAGTAAACCTGCCACCTGTGACACCAGTATCCAATATGGTCCACTTCCTATCCCATTCCCTGGGAAAAACCAGTGGAAGATGGCTCAAGTGCTTAGGCCCCTGCCACCCACACAGGAGACCCGGCTCAGCCCTGGCCACTGGGGCCCTCTGGGGAGTGAACTTGTGGATGGAGGTGATACCGTTCTCTGTCTCTCCCTCTTTCTCTGTAATTCTGCCTTTTACATAAATAAAAAATTGTTATAATTCTGTCCATTAGACACTAGTACTGGGACACACTGAACTCCTGCACCAGCTTTTAGGAGTGAGAATACAGCATCAATTCTGCGACAGTTCCACAGGAAAGTGCACAACTTGCATCTACCTGTGAGAGTCTGTCACACGGACCTTCACAGAGGGGCGTCCACAGAGTAACTGACCGGTCCAGCCCCACAGTGTCAGAGCTTCCACCCGCCAGATGGCGCCGTCGCAGTGGGGGACTGCTGGGGAAGAGGGAGGCTCAGCAGGGAGGTGTCTCGCTCGTGCTGAGCCCCTGGGGCTGGAGGCTGTGCTCTGAGGTGACTGCCCTCCTGCAGCGTCACACATCTGGAAAGCACAGGGGATCCGGCTGGCAGCTCATGCCCAAAATGATTCAGTTCTTTGAAGAAAAAACCCCGGCTGTGATTCTAATCGTGGCTTATTTTTAATTCCTGCATTATTTAGGGCTGTGTTTCTCAGTTAAAAGCCAGCAAACAAACCTCAGGTCATCTTTTTTTTTTTTTTAGATTTATTTATTTATTTGAAAGGCAGAGGTAGAGAGAGAGAGGTCTTCCATCCGATGGTTCACTTTACAAATGGCTGCAGTGGCTGCAGCTGCGCTGATCCGAAGCCAGGAGCCAGGAGCTTCCTCTGGGTCTCTCACGTGGGTGCAGGGGCCCAAGGACTTGGGCCATCTTCCACTGCTTTCCCAGGCCATGGCAGAGAGCTGGATCAGAAAAGGAGCAGCTGGGACTCGAACCGGCGCCCATATGGGATTCCAGCACTGCAGGCGGTGGCTTTACCCACCACACCACAGCACCAGCCCCAGGTCATCTCTTAATAAATACACAAATCTCATTCCTGGTTTTCTGGTTTTTCCCCCTTTTTCAAATGATTATTATTTTGTATCTGATTTTTTAAAAATTGTGTTTGAGAGGCCACCGTTATGACACAGTGTAAGTTAAGCCACCTCTTGACACTGGCATCCCATGTCAGAGTACCAACTCACGTCCCGACTACTCCACTTCCAATCCAGCTTCCTGCTAATATGCCCTGGAAAGCAACGGATGATGGTCAAGTACTTGGGGTCCTGCCTCTAACATGGAGACCTGGATGGAGTTTCTGGCTTCTGACTTCAGTCTGGTCCAGCCCCAGTTCTTTTGGGTATTTGGGCAGTGAACCAGTGAACAGAAGATCTTTCAGTCTCTCCCTCTCTCTGTGTCATTCTGCCTTTCAAATAAATAAACAAGTTTTAAAGAAAAAAATTATATTTGAAAGGTCAACCAGGTTTTCTGTTAAGAACCAAATAGCTCCTCAGCTCTGCTAACCCACCACAGATGTGTGTGTTCCAGTCATACGTCATTTCCAGAAACAAGTGGGTGGGCCAGATCTGACCTGAAGGCCAGACTGCCAACCTCTGATACAAGAATATAATACATTTTTAATCAAATGTGCATTTCCTTTATGCATTTTTTGGGAATTAGCAACAAGATGGAAACAGCCCAGATATACAGCTAACATGTAACAACCAGCACGTTGGAGTACTTTAATGTAATCATTAGAAAATGTCATACCTAAATCTTTCTGCATATGCTAGTACTTCCTGGGTTTCTGTTCTGCCTCGGTCAGTCTGAAGATATGGGACCTCACGGAAGGGAGGGGAGCCACTGCTGTGGACATGCACCTGAGTGGGTGTCACCTCAGTTCTCCACCTTGAAGGTAGGCCTGATAATGGGACTTCACAGATATTGAGACAAATAAATAATTAAAAAAAAAATCACCCGGCAATACATGCCAGCAAAGGGAGCATTTTAAGGCAGACCTCAGATTTCTTCCTGAATGATTTCCACATCCATAGTTCAAATTCAAGGGCACTTCTCCACCAGGAGTCATACAACTTCCCACTGTCATTCATTCAATTTTGTCTATAGCTAACTATATACCACATACATTCCTCAGTAGCAACAGCTGTTTTTTTAATAGTAAAAATAAGACCAAAAATGTTATCCCCCATTTCAGCAATTAGCATATGCCCATATAAAAACACCGAGTAAAGTGGAAAAGGGACAAAAGTGTGGGGTTTGAAGTTAAACCTTTTCCTTATTCATTTTTTTACATTGAATGCTATGGTTCTTGTTGAATTTGCTCATTCTTGATAATGCTCTAAGTATGTAATCCTATAATAAAAAATGAACTATTAACAAGTATCTATCTGTCCCCTACCCATCCCCCCAAAAAGACACCCATAAAGAAAAAGGACCAGAGTATGCCTGCTTTCATCCGATTTGCAGAGATAAGCCCTGTGAACTGAAGGGAGCCCATCTGTCAGGCAGAAATGGCCACCCACGCTGCGCCAAAGAATCCTACTCCTGACGCTCAGATCAGATCTCGAGATGATCAGCACCATCTTCAAAAGCAAGCCAAGGGGGACCCAAAGGAGAGGGAGGCAGGTACAGAGGGCACGTGGTACCTGAGTAGGCGTCGACTCAGCCGTCTGGATCTGAAAGTTCTGGGAGGGCTTCTGGGGGACGGTGGGGAGTGTGGCAGATGCGGCCTGCACCACCCGCAGAGCCTGCTGGGGGATCTGCACCACCTGCTGCTGCTCGGCCTTTGGGGGCACCACCTGGACCTGCTGGACCATGGCTGGCTGGCCCCCGCTAGGGCTCTGAACAATAAGCAGGTTGTTTCCTGCCTGGATGATGTTGTCTGCGGTAGTCTCGATCAGCACCGTCTCCACCTGCTCAGCCACCGCCACGGGCGGCTGGGAGGCGGGAAGGCTCTTCTTCCTGGCTTTCTTGTTCATCTTAGACAGGGGGGCGGGGGGGCTTTCGGCGAGGAGCTGAGCGGGGGCCCCAGTGTCACTGGCATTCACAAGGCTGTTGACTGGCAGGGTGAGCGTCACGTTGCCGCCCCCACCTGTCAGCTTCACCATACTGGCCCCACTCTGCACCGGGGTGGTGGCGCCACTGGACTTCTGGACAGGGGCTGGCTTGATGGGCACCGGCTTGTGACTGGACGGTGAGGGAGTGATGATGGCTTGGTTGGTGCCAGGGATGATCTGGATCTGGTTGGTGAGATTGGGCTGCACCTGGATGGTCTGGGAACTGCTCGCCTGAATCTGAGGGACTGCCTGGTACTGGACGCTGGCATTCGATCGGCTCCCTTTGTTGATTACCGTGGGATTCTGGATAGCAAACACCAGCTGCCCTCCAGGATAGGAGGTGCTCAGCTGCGACCCCTGAATCTGAAGAATATTTCCTTTGGAGGACAAGATCCCAAAGCTATTCTTGCCCGGACTGAGGGGGAGAGGGGCAGGTTTGATGGGGACCAATTTCCGTGGTGTGGGCTGTGGGGGAGCAGGAGGTGTCACAGCGGCTTCAACAGCTGGGGGGCCGATTTTGCTACATGTTGCAGCAAGCAGGGCTAAGGGCGATGGCTGGGAGTCCTGCAAGAGTCCAGCAGACAAAAGGAGTGAGACAGGAAGGCCTCTTGGTCACAGCCCCTCTGCCCTTCAAGGTCCCCTGCTCTGGGCAGCCCTCCACACTCTGGGGCAGGCACCTGCTGGTCCCCCTCCTTCAGGGCTCCGGGCTCCCTCTGCTGCTGGTTTCTCTTAGGTAAGGCAGCAAAGGTGGGTGGCGTCTTTCTCAGGAAGGAACTCCCCGGAGGCTGCCCATGGACGGGGAGAGTTAACAGCACGAGCTGACCTCTCACACCCCATAGTCTGTGCCTAACAAGGGAGCACGTCGCCGATGGAGTGGAGTCTACCACATGGACTGAGCAGACCCTGAGGGATGACTGTGGGAGGGGAGGAGGGGGAATGAGAGGGCCACAGGCAGTGTTTTCTTTGGCGTGGTGCATTCGGCTTTATAAATCGGGGAGGACTGTCTTTTGGGGCTACAGTGAGACAGCCCGTGTGTCCCTCACGGGCAGGGGCCTGGTGGAAGGAACACCCAGTTTGACTGAGTTATCAGTGTGTTCCACCCCACCCCCCCACCCCAAATCCCAACTATGGCACCTCTGGTAAACGGCCACGGTTTCTCAGTTCAGAAAGTGTGGATAACTGAGCCTCCCTGGGCTCGTGCCCTAGGGTCCTCAGAGGGGGAACAAGGTTCCACAGGTGTTGGCGCCCACTGCTCTACGTCCCCCCGCTGACAGCCCCAACCTTTGGGGTTCAGTGCACTCGCCTGAGTGGTGGAGGCAGCAGGCTGCAGGTAGTCACTGGGACTGACAGCGGCAGTGGCAGCCATGCTGGTCTGTGGATCTGCTGGAAGGAAAGAGATGGAATGAGGCCCAACAGGTCCAGAAGGAACCCAAGCCCCCACGCCTCAGATCTTCATGCCGTTCATTGCTGCTTCTCCAGCAGAAGTCAGGGACCCTTCCCCGCACTCCCACCTCTCGGGGGGCAGCTCCATGTCTCTGTCACCAAGAGGACGGCTGGGCCCACCTCCCCTTCCCTGTCCCCTCAGCCACCACAGAGCATGGAATAATCAGGAGATGCCTAAGACTAACTCTTCAGTACCGAGCCATGCCACATGATGGCGCTCTCAATGGTGGCGCTGCTGCCTCGCCCGGCTGGACCCGAGCCCTCAGTACTGCGCAGGCGCTAATCCTCTAGCGCGGACCAAGCTTCCTGCTTGCTCCTGCAGCAGCTTCTACTGCAGCAACTTCTACCTGGCTGGGCCAGGACTCGAGGCGAGGAGGAAACCCCGCTGGCCTCCGAAGTCTTGGGAGCGTCATGCTCAGCCTTTACCACAAAGACACAAGGGCCCCTGGTAACTGGCACATGGGTGATTTCTCTTAAGGGAACTTACACTTGGGCAGCAGGGTGGCCCCATGAAGATCACCAAGACTGAAAAGAGCTAACATCTGAGCTAACATCTGAGGTGGCTAAAATACAATCAATTCTGTTTTGTTTAAATGTGTATCTATTTCCATAAGAGCACAGCCAAATGGAAAAAGTCTTTAAGAAAGCTAAAGTGTTAAAAGCCATTATTTCTTAGTGGCAGAATTTTGCTTGACAATTCTTCTCCTTGTTTTTCAGTATTTTCTCATTTTCCCACAAAGACCATACTATATTATACTTTAAACAAAAATAAAGGAGGTTTCGGGGCCAGCAGGTTAAGCTACTGCCCGTGACACCAGTGTTCCTTATCATGAATGCCGGCTGCTCTACTTCCGATCCAGCTCCCTGCTAATGTGCCTGGGAAAGCAGCAAGGATGGCCCAGGTGCTTGGCCCCTGCCGCCCACGTCAGAGACCCAGATGCAGTTCCTGGCTCCTGGGCCAGACCAACCACAGCAGCCACCTGGGGAGTGAACCAGTGGATGGAAGACCTCTCACCCTCTGTCTGTCATCCTGCCTTTCAAATAAATCAAAGAACTTCTTAAAAAGTAAATAAACAGAGGAGGTTGAGGAGGTAATGAAGGGAATCTCGACCAGAAGTCATGAGAACTTCGATGGAAGAATCCATGCCACCGTGGAGCTCACGACTCACCAAGGAAACCAACACGGGTCAAGGGGGCAGACTTGCATCCTGAGCCTCTGGGAAAAGGTTTCAGGAAGTACAGAGACAAGGCTCAAAAAGACAAAAAGGCAGGGAGCCCCTATTGGGCATCTGGTGAGAAGAGGACAGATGTCAAGGAGACGGCAGAACCACTCCGGTCCCGGCTGGCCTCTGGCTGCCCTCTTTGGGAGAACGATCCTTAAATGGGGAAAGGTAAAGAAAGGGGGAAGCCCAGGCCGAGTGATGGGGTAAGAAGGCACCCAGGGCCCTCCATGGACATCAGGCCCCAAGTCCATGCAAACAGCACTCAGCAGGAGACTACAGCCCCGCACTGCGTACACATGTACTGCAGTGTCAGCTACTGATCCTCAGCCAAGGAGGGATCACAAGTAACAGGCACGTGGTGGCAGAACCCAGGTCACGCCAAGCAAACTTTTTTTTTTTTTTTTTTGGACAGGCAGAGTGGACAGTGAGAGAGAGACAGAGAGAAAGGTCTTCCTTTTGCCGTTGGTTCACCCCCAATGGCCACTGCGGCCAGTGCACCACGCTGATCCGAAGGCAGGAGCCAGGTGCTTCTCCTGGTCTCCCACATGGGTGCAGGGCACAAGGACTTGGGCCATCCTCCACTGCACTCCCGGGCCACAGCAGAGAGCTGGCCTGGAAGAGGAGCAACCGGGACAGAATCCGGCGCCCCGACCGGAACTAGAACCCGGTGTGCCAGCGCCGCAGGCGGAGGATTAGCCTAGTGAGCTGCAGCACCGGCCAAGCAAACCTTTCTTACAAAGTTTTCAACAAGGCATCTGACTAAAGTGCTCACAACGTTCTTGTGAACAAGAAGGGAAAGAATGTGGCAGAATGACAGTCTGGTCTTGGGGGCCGAGCTGAACTTGACTCCACCTAAGTGCTGAGGACTTGCGTCAACCTCATATGTGAGGGAGGTCCCAGGCCCAGGGGCCACAAGCATCTCCTCAGAGGCAATTTTGTTCTTGAGTTTTCACTGTGATAAGGATCTTTTTAAACAGTGAACAGGAGGGGCTGGCACTGTGGTGTAGCAGGCTGAGCCTCCACCAGCGGCGCCAGCATCCCGTAAGAGGCTGCTCTGCTTCCGATCCAGCTCTCGGCTTGTGGCCAGGGAAAACAGTGCAAGATGGCCCAAGTGGATGGAGCTCCAGGAGCTCCTGGCTCTTGGCTTAGGATAAGCCCAGCTCTGGTCGTTGCAGACGTTTGGGGAGTGAACCAGTGGGTGGAGGACTTTTGTCTCCTCGCCCCCCCACCCCCACCTTGAAACTCTGCCTCTCAAGTAAATAAATAAAATCTTAAAAAAAAAAAAAAGTGAAAAAGTGAACAGGGGCTGGCATTCTGCTACAGCAGGTTAACTCACTACTTGGGACCTCCACTTCTCCTATCAGAGCGCCAGTTCAAGTCCTGGCTACTCTCACTTCCCATCTGGCTCCCTGCTAAGCGCCTGGGGGATAGCAGATGATGATGGCTCAGGTACTTTGGGCATCTGCCACCCCCCTGGGAGACCCAGCTGGAGTTTTGAGCTCCTACCTTCGGTGGATCTAGCCGAGCCGTGGCTGCTGTAGGCATCTGGGGAATGAACCAGAATATGGAAGATACCTCTCTCTCTATTGCTCTGCCTTCAAGGAGATGAAAATAAATAAAATCACTGCCTATGATGTTGGCATTCCCTATGAGTGCTGGTTCCAGTCATGGTTGCTCTACTTCGGACCCAGCTCTCTGCTAATGCACCTGGGAAGGCAGTAGAAGATGGCGCAGTACTTGAGTCCCTGCCACAAGTGCAGGAGACCCCAGATGGAGTTCCAGACTCCTGGCTTCAGCTGGGGCTGCTACCATTTGAGGAGTGAACTAGTGAATGAAGATTCTCTGTCTCTCCCTAACTCAGCCTTTCAAATAAATAAAATAAATCTTTAAATACAATGAAGTCAAAGACATGGGGACAGATATTGTGGCACAGTGGGTTAGGCCATGCTTAGAACTGGAACACCCATATTCCACATTAGAGTCCTTGGGTTCAACACCTGGCTACTCTGTTTCCGAGCCAGCTTCTTGCTAATGTGCCCAAATAGTTGGGTTCCTGCCACCAACAAGGGAGACCTGGATGGAATTCCAGCCTCCTGGCTGCAGCCTGGCCCAGCCCCAGTTGTTATAGCTATTTGGGGGGAGTGAACCAGAAGATGGAATATCTTTCTCTGTCACTCTTTCAAATACATTAAATCTTAAAAAAAAAAAAAAAAAAGTTAGGGTGGGTCTTCGGCCTAGCCATTAAGATGCCTGCATCTGATACCAGAGTGCCTGGGTTCAACAGCCACCTCCAGCTTCCCACTTATGCTCATCCTGGAAGGCAACACCGATGGCTCAAGTAATGATGTCCCTGCAACCCATACGGGAAACCCAGACTAAGTTCCTGGCTTCCAACTTTGGCTTCTGCCTAGCCCTGGTCTTCGCGAGCATCTGTGGAGTAAACCGGCAGATGGGAGATCTGTTTCTCTGCCTCCCAAGTAAATAAAACTTATTTATTATTTTTGTTAAAGATTTATTTGTTTGGGGCCGGCACCGTGGCTCACTTGGTAAATCCTCCACCTGTGGCGCTGGCATCCCATATGGGCGCCGGCTCTAGTCCCGGCTGCTCCTCTTCCAAACCAGCTCTCTGCTGTGGCCTGGGAAAGCAGTAGAAAATGGCCCAAGTACTTGGGCCCATGCACCCGCATAGGAGACAGGGAAGAAGTACCTGGCTCCTGGCTTCAGATCGGTGCAGCTCCGGCCATTGTGGCCATTTGGGGAGTGAACCAATGGAAGGAAGACCTTTCTTTCTCTCCCTCTCACTGTCTATAACTCTGCCTCTCCGATAAATAAATAAAATATTTTTTTAAAGAAGATTTGTTTATTTGAAAGAGAAAGAGAGAAAAAGAGAAAAGAGCTTCCATCCCCTGGTTCATTCCCTAAATGGCCACAATGTCCAATGCTACACCAGGCCAAACCTAGGCACCTGGAATGCCATCCAGGTCTCCCAAGCTTTTGGGCCATCTTCTGCTGCTTTTCCAGGAACATTAGCAGGGAGATCAGAAGTGGTGCAGATGAAACTCAAACCGGCACTCATATGGGATGCTAGCGTCACAGTCAGCAGCTTAACCTGCTGTACCACGATGCTGGCCCCTAGGTAAATAAAACTTAAAGTAAGTAGACAGATAAAGAAATACACTTGGGGGGCCAGCATTGCGATGCAGCAGGTTGAGCCACTGCCTACAATGCCCGCATCCCACAAGGGCACCGGTTCAAGTCCCGGCGGTTCTACTTCCAGTCCCGCTCCCTTCTGATGCCCCTGGAAAAGCAGCCATCAGGATGGTCCAACCCTGCACCCACATGGGAAGCCCATACAAGTCCAAAGGCTTCTGACTTTGGCCTGGCTCAGCCCTGACGGCTGGGGCTATTCAGCAGGTAGAAGGTATCTCTGTCTGTCCCTCTTCCTGTAACTTTGCCTTTCAAATAAATAAATCTTTGAAAAAAATAAATACTTGACCCATTTGCCCATAAAAAACTTTAAAAAAAATAGCAAAAAAAAAAAAAAAAAAAAAAGACCAAGTGTGCTATGTCACTGGATGAGTGCGGCCCGGCAAGTCCTGCACCTCTCAGGGTCCGTGTGTGGTTGCAAGTGCACCTGCACACCTGTACACGCTACTTAGGGGACAGTGCAGTTCTGCACATCTGACTCATGCTGCATCTGTGACAGTGAAGGGCGCTGTCTTTTCAGAAGCAGAGGGAGGACTGTCTCTCCTAGCATTAGTGCAGGGCAGGCGTGCACAACACAGGGTCTGCATCACGCTTCTTTGGAAAGCAACAACCTGAGGTCAAACATCATCCTCCCAGAATGGTACTGTTGATTTAGATCTTTTTGTAGTCATTTTTAAAAAGATTATTTATTTATTTGAAAGGCAGAGTATCAGAAAGAGAGAGAGAGAATCTCCCATCCACTGTTTCACTCCCCAAACAGCCACAATAGCCAGGGCTGGGAAAGCCTGAAGCAAAAAGCTGGGAACTCCATCCAGGTCTCCTACGTGGGTGTCAGGGGCTCAAGCACTTGGGCCATCATTTGCTGTCTTCCCAAGCATATCAGCAGGAAGCTGGATCAAAAGCAGCGCAGGGGCTGGCATTATGGTGTAGTGGGTAAAGCTGCTGCCTGTAAAGCCAGCCTCCCACATGGGTACCAGTTCGAGTCCCAGCTGCTCCACTTCTGATCCAGCTCCCTGATAATGTACCTGGGAAAGCAGTGGATGGCTCAAGTGCTTGGGCCCCTGTACCCATGTAGGAGACCTGGAAGAAACTCCTGGCTCCTGGCTTCAGACCAGTCCAGCTTTGACTGTTGCAGCCATTTGGGGAATGAACCAGAGGATAGAAGACCCCTCCCCCCTTGCCTCTTCCTCTCTGTAACTCTGCCTTCCAAATAAATATATAAATCTTAATTAAAAAAAAAAAAAAAGGCAGCATAGCAGCTAGGACACGAACTGGCACTCCAGTGTGGGTGCTGGCATTGCAGGTGGTGGGCTGTGCCACAACACAGGCCACCTACCTGTGGTCACTTGTTAACTTTAGCTCTAGAAGCTGGATGAATGAGTTGAATCACAAATTTATGGTCACACAAAACCAAGCTGTAACATTTTAGATGAAAATGACCTAAGTTAATTCAAAAGCATTTTGCTTTATACTGTTCAAACTATCAGACCATGAACCACAGTTACAAAAGCAATTTACATCAAGACTACGCTCACACGGTGTGCTTCACACACACAAACACACATACCACATCCTTGTCCAGTGCTCATGCAACAGTTTCCCCAAAAAGTTCCCCTCATCACACACAGTGGACTTTGATATTTTTTCCACTCGATTTCATTCTTTAAAATGGTTCTGTGCTCCACAGACCTTGGAGTAACCTCCCCACCACCTAAGTCTGGGAGACAGTGCAAAGGGCTGGAAGGCAGGTCAATCTCAAACGTCTCACAAAACTGAGAGGGATGTAAACAGAATGGTGTACTCATTAAGGGACCCTTAAAACTGGCAAAAGAGCTTGAGGCTCCATACTGAAAGCAAATTCTGCTAGAGCCCTTCCTTAGTGAGACCGGGGAGTGGGGCTGGGAAGGGAACTGCGCCACCTGTAGACAAATCAGGTAATAGCACTCACACAGGCTTTCTGGGAGACTTCACCAACCTCCTTACAAATCTGTGGAGCCTAACACCTGGCAGGCAGTGGGGAATCAAGAAATGGTGGCTGACGGTTTAGTAAATTCTGCACTTAGGTTAAAAAAAAAAATCACATGCAGGACAGGAAAAGAGCTGGATAGCTCCAAAAGCCTGTGGTTTGGACTCAAAGCTCAGCGGGAGCCAGCAGAATCTAGACACTGCAATGTTGGGTTGCATTTCTAAAAGTTCAATCACAAGACAAGAAAAATCACAGCCCTGGTGTATCTGCACGCTTGGGCCACATCCGGAGCGTCAGGTTCCGATCTGAAAGGGGGATTTTCAACTGGAGTTTCTTCAAGGAAAGCAGAAACAGTTGTGGCCAGGGAGAGAGTGGGAATGTCAACCAGGGTGTTTGTCCCACCCTTGGTTCAAAGAGCAGCAACCAAGCCTTCCGCAAGGCTCTGTCAAGGGGGATTTCAGCTTAATGAAAAGGGGGAACTTTCAAAAGCTGGAATCAGTTGCTTTTGAGGTAATGTTCTCCTTTCTCTGGAATCTCGGAGGCCAGATGTGTAACTCTGCTGGAGATGAGATTTCAAGGTGGGGTGGGTGTTGGACCAAACCACCTTTAAGGGTTTCTACTTCTCAGACTATGGTGCTGGTGGAAACACAAGCTGAGGCAGTTGCTGGCTGGCTGGGAAGGGGCTCTCCCAGGAGGCTCCCCCAGGCTCAAGCCGGCTCCATTACAACTGGCACAAGCCCCTCAGACACCCTCTGCTGTGAGGAAGAGGGACAGACACTGCAACAGGGACAGTAGGAAGAAACACAACGGGAACCAACTGAGCACTCCTTAATCATCCCCCGCCTCCCTGGGCAGTTGTTATGACCCTGCAGTCCAACCGTCTGGAGCCCAGGCCGGGCTCCAAGCACCTCTTAAGCCAGGGAGTGGAAGCAGAACCTGCTGGAGCAAGCTGCACACTGCCGCGCCGACACGGCACCCCGTCAGTTGGGTTTGCTTTTCCTCCCCAGCCGGCTCTGGAAACACCCCTCCAGATCTCTGTCACCCTGAGCTTTACGGCCCCTGGCCTGCAGCTCTCCTTGCCACTGCAGAATTATATCCTGGGGTTAACCATGAAAGGGGAAAGAGCAGCAGTTCAGTTGGCTTGGAAGTGAAAGGTAGTTAAGAGGAAGTATCGTGAGGACCAGCACTGTAGCAGAGCAGGATAAGCCGCTGTCTGCAGCACCAGCATCCCACATGCGTCCTGGCTGCTCCACTTCTGATCCAGATTCCTGCTAATGTGCCTGCAAAAGCAGCAGAAGATGGGCCAAGTGCTTGGGTCTCTGCATCCATGTGGGGAGATGCAAAAGAAGCTCCTGGCTCCAGGCTTTGGCCTGGCCCAGCCCTGGCCATTGTGGCCATTTGGAGAGTGAACCAGTGGATGGAGGATCTCCCTCTCGATCTCTCTCTCGATGTGACTCTTTCAAATAAATAATCTTTACAAATAAAAATTTAAATGTGATCTGATAGCTACCAGAAGTTTAAAACCAATACATATTTATGTACCTTGTGTCTTTCTCTGTTGAGCTTATAACCTAACAAACAGCAGAGGATGGCCCAAGGGCTTGAGCCCTTGTACCCATACGGGAGACCCAGATGAAGCTATTGGCTCCTGGCTTCCATCTGGCCCAGCCCTGGTCATTGTGGCCATTTACAGGGTGAACCAGTAGATGGAAGATCTCTCTACCCTCTCCTTGTTTCTCCCTCTCTTGCCATAGCTCTTTCAAATAAATAACTAAGTAATAAAAAAAAAAAAAGTAGCTGAGACAGTAACTTCAAGACTACAGTATGATCAAAGGTTTCTTGGAAGCTCATTGATTTGGAACCTTATATTTAACGTGTAATCTGGACATAAATTGTGCTTAACTTTTCCTGCGTATGGCAGTGAGGCCAAATGGTGTAGGAAGACTGCAAAGGGACTCTTGGGTGGAGTTTTGTAATTGTTTTATGCCATTTCCTCCATTTTAACAGCACCACTTGCTTTTAACAGCAGTTCACATCAGGTCCCTGAAACCAGCGTCTAGCAACATTGTAAGTGGGGTCATTGCATATTCTTAAAAGAAAAAGCTGCATTTCTTTCAAATTATATCAGTCAGGCTTTTCATTAATTCAACTTGGCTGACATTTTCCCAACAGTCCCTGGGCTGAAGTTTTCCAGTAATTTACTACACAGCAACAGTGCCTCTCCAAGGCAACACGGAAAACTCCCAAAGGCATCCAACCAGGCCTGTGATGGGGCAGCAGTGCCAGGTACCCGACGGGGCCACACCCGACTTTTCTTTCCCCTCACTGAAGTCCGATTCAACCCCCAAACCAGCAGAAAAACCTCCCTGGGTCTCTGGGCTCTTCCCCCTGCCCCCAGCACTGCCTTCCCTTCCTCCCTCTCCCGATCTGTCCGTCCAAGCAAGGCCTCTCTTCGTGGGTCTTCCTTTTGTGCTGCCACAGGCAAGTCCAGCTCTGACACCCCAGGATCACCCTTGGGCCCCACTGGCCTTCCTCCAGACCCCTAAGGAGCCTTTGCCCCTGCAGCTGCCCTGAGATGGAGTCAAGCCCTTTGGGAACACTGACCATCCATTAAATCACGAGGGTGCTAAGGTAGGGGACTAGGAGAAAGCTCCCCACGGTAGGCCATGTCTTTTTCCAGTGAACTACTGACATCAAGGCCAGCACTCAGCACAGCCCTGCGGGTTCAACGAGTGTCTTTGGTTAAACCAGACTCTTACAGAATTTCCAATCACAATAAAACCTAGTGTCAAACTCATCCCCAGTGAATCACCGAATGCTGATGACCCCAATTCCTTTTTTTTTTTTATTTGTTTTTTTTTTTTTTTTTTTTTTGACAGGCAGAGTTAGACAGGGAGAGAGAGACAGAGAGTTATAGACAGTGAGAGAGACAGAGAGAAAAGGTCTTCCCTCCGTTGGTTCACTCCCCTAATGGCTGCTACAGCCGGAGCTGCGCCGATCTGAAGCCAGGAGCCGGGTACCTCCTCCCGGTCTCCCATGCGGGTGCAGGGACCCAAACACCTGGGCCATCCTCCACTGCCCTCCTGGGCCACAGCAGAGAGCTGGACTGGAAGAGGAGCAACCGGGACTAGAACCCGGGGTGCTGGCGCCGCAGGTGGAGGATCAGCCAAGTGAGCCACGGCGCTGGCCGATGATTCCAATTCCTAACAGAACTCCCTTTCCAATCTCCTGCCGCTCTCCAGCCCTATCGCCATTTTCCTAGCATTAACCACTCGACCCGGCCCAGCTCGGCCCAGCCCAGCCCGGCCCGGCCCAGCCCAGCCCAGCCCGGCCCAGCCCAGCCCGGCCCAGCCCAGCCCAGCCCAGCCCAAGGTTCTGCCAAGAACTTCTTAGGCTCTGGCCTTGCCCCTCTTATCCAACCTCCACAATGGGGTTTGAAGAATCTTTTCAGAATGCAAAATCTCTCCAGCCAACCCATCGGCCCCCTGGATGATGTCCAGATGCTCTAAAGATAAGCTCACTAAGGCCAGAAGATGCCCCCTCCCCGGCCCTCCCCTAAAGCTACAGCCGCTCTGCCCTTCCAACTCTCTCAACTCACACTTCACTTTTCATCTCTCGGGAACTAACCCCGCTCGCTCCCGTGGAGCCCCACGTGCTCTCTCCGTTTGGCCAGCGCTGTCCTTGGGAGCTCCTTTACAGCTCCCTCCTTTAGGTGACCTTGCCAGTGCCAGTGCGTCCCCCAGCCTAGGAGGGCAGGGAATGTCTCTGTCCCAGGGATCTCTGTACAGCAACTGACAGAGCGTAACAGGAGGGCGCCTGGGCTCTGGCCATCTTGCTAGGGGCCAGCTCACTGGTCACACTGGACACAGGGAACGGAGAGAAGGGCACCCACAGAAAGGACATGACTGCTGTAGCCAGAACCTGGTTAACATTGCACACCCAGGCCGATTTTTTTTTTTTTCCTCCTGGGTCCCCACCAGCCTGGCTGTGGCCTCTGAGGCCGCTGTGGTATTTCCCCTGGAGGAATTTCACTCTGTGCAAACACTGCTTCTCCTGGCTATTTTGGTCAGCTTAGCTGGGCCAAAAGCCAACAACACAGTCTCTAAGCCTAGGCTTTCCCAGTTGCCTAGCCTGGAAGAATGCAGGGCTGGTGAGTGAAAAGCAAGCCAGGGCTAGTTTCAGAGAACAAAGCTGGACCTCAAAGGAAGCTGATGAATGGGCGAAGAGAATCAGCTTGGACTGGGGAACAGCACCCCAACTGTGAGAGACTCCAAACTGCACCGAACACTTGGAGAAGCAAACCTGTAGCAATCACAATAACCAGTATACAAGAGCCCAAAAACGGTCAAACACATTTCACTGACTTCCATTAAACAAGAGCAGTGCTGGGCAGCAGCCCTCTCCTCGACAGGCTGGAGGGAGGTGAGAGAGGCGTGGAGGTCCTTCCCCCCCCAGCCCCCGTCCTGAGCCTCACTGTTCCCTACCCTCAACTCTCACCCCCAGCCTCAGCCCCTGATCCTCATTTGTGTCTGCAGTTTAAAAAAAATTATTTCAAGGCACAGTGACGGGGGGGGGGGGGGGGAATCTTCCGTCTGCTGGTTCACTCTACAAACCCACACAACAGCCAGGGCTGGGCTAGACCAAAGCCAGGAGGCAGGAATTCATCCAGGTTTCCCATGTGGGTGTTACAGCCATTATCCACTGCCTACCAGGATGCATTAGCAGGAAGCTGGGTCAGAAGTAGAGCGGCTGGGGCTGGGGCTGTGCCGCACCAGGCTAAAGCCCCAGCCTACAGTGCTGGCATCCCATATGGGTGCAGGTTCAAGTCCTGGTGGCACCACTTCCAATGCAGCTCCCTGCTGCACCCATGTGGGAGACCTGAAAGAAGCTCCTGGCTTCAAATTGGCCTTTGCAGCCATCTGGGGAGAGAACCAGCAGATGAAGACCTCTCGCTGTCTCTGCCTCTCTCAGTAACTCTTTCAAACAAATAAAATAAATCTAAAAAAAAAAAAAAAAAAAAAAAAAAGGAGGAGGAGGAGCAGCAGCAGCAGCTAAAACTTAAACCAGAACTCTGATATGGGATGTGAGCATCCCCAGCTTAACCTGTGGTGCCACCATGCTCTCGACAGTATGTTCACATTTCAAAATTTCCTTCACCAGCTAAGCAAAACGCCTCGCCTATTCCTGCTGTCCCCAACCCTGTTCTTGAACGTGTCTCAACCTCACCTCACTGCACCAGCCCCATCCCAGCTACAACTGCTCACCTTCCCGCCACCAACAGACCTCCCTGTTGCTAGACCTAATGGCCAATCCCTACACCTCCTCGTCTGTGTGGATCCGACAGTGAATCAACTGCTCTTCCTCCTTGCAACCTTTCTTCCCTCAGCTTCTAGGACACACTTGCTGGGTTGGTCTCCTGCCTCTCTGGCTACATCTCAATCTCCTTTGCTGGTTCTTCCTCTCCTTTCAAATTTTGATGGTTGGGCTACCCTTGGACCTACCTTTCTCTATACCTGTTTCCTGGAGATTTCATCTAATCTCCTGGCTTTAAAAAAAGCAATAATATGTAGATTCTATGTAATGATGACTACAAACTTTTTTTTCTTTTTTTTTGACAGGCAGAGTAGACACTGAGAGAGAGGGACAGAGAGAAAGGTCTTCCTTTTGCCGTTGGTTCACCCTCCAATGGCTGCTGCGGCTGGTGCGCTGTGCTGATCTGAAGCCAGGAGCTAGGTGCTTCCTCTGGTCTCCCATGTGGGTGCAGGGCCCAAGGACTTGGGCCATCCTCCACTGCCTTCCTGGGCCACAGCAGAGAGCTGGACTGGAAGAGGAGCAACCAGGACAGAATCCGGCGCCCCGACCGGGACTAGAACCCGGTGTGCCAGCGCCGCAGGTGTAGGATTAGCCTAGTGAGCCGCGGCGCCAGCTGACTACAAACTTCTATCTAGGTTTGTACACCCCACTGCCAGCTGGCATTACCACTTAGATATATTACCAGGCATCTTAAATCCGTGCTTCTGACATCTCCCTAATTCTGCGCTTCCTTCAAAAATCCACACTGCACCAATGGTGACTGCATGAGCTGTTCAGCCAAATCCTAGGAGTTCTCTTTTCTATGTCCTGCATTTAACAGCCAGTAAGCATATTTGGCTCTACCTTCAAATATATCACTTTTTAAGTCAGAGTTAAAAATAGAGAGGAAGAGACAGAGAGAGAGAGATGGAGAGAGTGATATCTTCCATTTGCTGGTTCACTCCCTAAATGGCCACAAAGGCTGGACCTAG